>NC_044980.1:15717850-16065765 GCF_008728515.1 Papio anubis
GTTATACGCCCCTGAGAGAGGCAATATTTTAAATAATTGTTACCAAAACACCAAGGATTTTGTCTAGGCCATCTTGCTCACTGCACAGAAAGCCAATCACTGAGACAACAGGCACTGCCAGGAAAGAAGGCTTTATTGGGGTGTGGCAGCTGAGAAGAAGAAAGATCAGTCTCCAATTTATCTCTGCAGCCAACTAAAATTAGAGGTTTACAGAGCAAGGAAGAAATGTAATCATGTGTTGGAAAATAGGAATTAGGGAAGGATAAGGAAGAGGAATTGGTCAACAGAAAGCAGGTTATTGGTGAGACAATCATGATGGGTGAGGGTTCTGGCATCTCACTGTTATTCAGAAAAGTAGGTGAGAGTAGAAATGTGTAAATGGTATTTATTTTGAAAGTAGTTCAATTCAATCAATAATTTGAGTTGGTCTCAGATCTTTTCCTTTAGGTAATGAGGAAAACTGTGATATGGGTACAAAGGTCTAACGTTCAAGAAAGAGTGACCTTGTCCTTCAGAAAATCATATTGATTCGGATTGCTCCAAATTATTTTAGTTGTGTTCACTATTTTTAAAATTAAATGACCTTCACTTGGATTAAATAGTAATAAAAGAAGTGAGACTTTCTAGTGGATTTTTATTCTAACCCTTTTATCACTGTTGGGCCTTCAAGTGTGTATTTGAAAGCAAAGTGTGTACAAATGTTGCACTGGTTTGAAGATTCTTATTCTAATCAGTTGTCAGTCAACAACCCTTTCTCCTTACCCCTCTCTAATTCCTGTCTTCCTACACATGCTTACATTTCTCATCTTTTCTATAAACTTCTAGTTTTATAGTCAGTTGAGGAGATGTATTTCAGACTCATCTCCTGTTCTCCTCAGCTGCAGCACCCAGATAAAACATTCTTCCCTGGCAATACTTCTTGCCTTAGTGAACGGCTTTCTGTGTGGCAAGCAATGGGACCTAGGCTGAATGCCTGGTGCTCTGGTAACACTATGAGGCATGGGAAATTGCCTAAGTGGTGAGTATAAGCAGAAAAGCTGAATACCAGAACTGAGCCTGAAGGAACTTCAATATTCAGAGATGGAAGGTGAAGAGCTGAAAAAGGGTCCTGAGAAGGAGGGAACCAGGCAAATGGGGTGTCCTAGAAACCAAGTGAAGAACGTGCTTCAAGAGGAGAGAGAAATCAACTGCACCAAATACTGAAGGTCAAGTTACATAACCACCAGAAAGGACCACTGGACTTACCAATGTTGATATCATTGATGATGTTGGTAAGAGTAATTTGGATGCCTTCCTAGGAGTGAAAACCTGGCCGAAGTCCATTCAATGGAAAGAGTAAAATTGGAGATGGAGAGCATAGACAAAGCAGTCAAGAAGTTTTGTTGTAATGGGGAGTCAAGAAATAAGGAAACAGCTGGAAGACGAAATGGGGGTCAAAGAAGTTTTTTTCTTTTTATCTAATAATGGATAAATAGAAGCAGCTTGTATACTAGTGGATATGATTGGCGGAAAATGCCCATGTATAGAGAAGCTTTAAAATTGTTGGAGCGATGTTCAACATTGTTATTGGACAGCAATGGATAGGCTATTCATGGAGAGTTTGTTCACCCATGATAAGGGTGAGAGACAAGAAATTACGTGGGCACAGACACAGGTAAGTGGGTAGGTATAATGATGGGAGCTTATGGAATTTCCTTTCTGGTTTTTCAAATTTTTTCTTAAAAATAGGAAGGAGGGCATCAGCTGAGATTTGGAGGTCTGAGAAGAGAAGAAAAAGAATGAAATTGTCCTCTGGAGAGAGAGGGTGATGATCTCAGAAAACAGCATGATCGCCAAGCAGCATGAATGGGCTAATTTGATGTTAGCAAATGTGATGTTAGAGTGAAACCTGTGCACATCACTGTGTGTTTTCCAACCATGTTCAAGAAGCCCAGGAAATTCCACTAATCAAAAAAGGCAAGGGACTTGAATATATAGGCTAAGAAGAGATTTTAATGATTGACCCTGGAAGTGTAGGATAGAAGTCCTTACCTTTAAGAAGTGAGGATATAAGAGAAGTGAGGGACAGTGAAAAGATGTTAGGACTCTTGGGGGTAATGGAGTTGTTGGATTTTCAAAATCAGGATATGACTGGGTGTGGTGGCTCATGCTTGTAATCCCAGCACTTTGGGAGGCCAAGGTGGGTGGATCACTTGAGGTCAGGAGTTTGAGACCAGCCTGTCCAACATGGTTAAACCCCATCTCTACTAAAAAGACAAAAATTAGCTGGGTGTGGTGGTGTGTGCCTGTAATCCCAGCTACTTGGGAGGCTGAGGCAGGAGAATCTCTTGAACCTGGGAGATGGTGGTTGCAGTGAGCTAAGATTATGCCACTGCACTCCAGTCTGGGTGAAAAAAAAAAAAAAGAGGAAAGAGTTCTAAAGGTAGGGGATGGGAGAGATGCAGAGTTTGTAGTTATTAAATGACAAAGAAGTAGTGAGGGGCTGAGATGGAGGAGGACAAGTTCAATAACAGGTGAGGCTAAAGGAACTGCAAGGATACATAGGTATTGAAATCCCCAAGAATTAAGACAGTAGAATCAGAGAGAGTAAGCCAGGTGCTAAAATCTTTAAGAAAGGAGAAAGAGTGATGGCTGTCATGATGAGAGGGACAAGGGTAACTGTCCCAAGAGGACAGTGGTTGGGTTGGTTCAGCTGCTTGCATGTGCAGTCAGAGCTAGAGTGGATGAGACATGACAAACTCAACCACTTGATTTAGCCACACAGCAGCCAGCTGTTCCCTCTGCATAAATTTGGTCTCAGGATTGATGCAATCTGAAATCTGAATCCATCCAGTTTGCTTTTCTGTGGCATATCTGCATAGAGAGCCGCCTGTAAAATTCTGACCACTAAAAGTGGGTTATGATATTGCCTTTTATTTGGTTGACAAACACACAAATCCACAGAGTAAAATGAACAGCTAGCTCATTTGCTAGTGGTTGAGGATGAGCATAGCCTTTCCCAAAACCCTGTGACATATTTCACAAGCCAAATCCTTAAATGCTTGATAATGATTGGAGGAAAGTGTTATTTTAATTATTTTCATATGAAACATTTTCAAAACCTCCTCATGGAACCGTTTTTGTATATCCTTTAATTATTCATCTCTTTGTTCCAGTGATAAGCTTTGCCAGGGCAAGCCTGTGCCAACGTTCTCATCTATCGCTTCTCTCTCCAAATTTGGAATATCCATTACTCATACCCTGAAACGGCCACACGTACCTAAACTAATGGTCAATGGAACAGGAGTTCTATTCAAAATCAGGAAGCAATTAAATTTCATATGGCACACAATTTAGAGAGTTATTTTTTAAACACATTCTCAAGAGATGAAGAGTAGATGTTTTATTTAGAAACGTCCATCGTGTTCTCTCTCCAAGGTCTTTGCACACGTTGTTCAGTCTGCCTGGAGCCTTCTCTCCTCAGACATCTGCTCGGTTCATTTCTTATTTCATTTGGGTCCTTAATCAAATGTTACGTCGGCAGAGAGGCCTGTCCTGGCAACCCTGCAATGCCCTTCTTACCCAGTGCTCCTATCACCTATTGAACTGCTCTATTGCATTTTTTTATCGTTACTATGTCTGCTTTGGTCACTAGTGAACACTCAATTCCTAGAACCCTGGATCTGGCACAAAGCTGGCACTCGGTAAACATTTATTGAATGAGAGAACAGATGAGGGCATGACGGAACAAATGAATACAAAAAATATCATCCTGGGGGGAGAACAAGTTTTAAGAAATATTTTCAGTTCATAATAAGAAAGCAATCATTTAAAAAATATTTTCTGCAAGCTTGTCATTAAACTACAGTAATAGTCACAGAAGGGGCTGAAATAAAACTTTCTGTTTAGAAGAAAATTCCACTTAGCTAGGAAAAGTAGAAGAAATGTGAGTCCAGAGGACAATTTTATTTGAAAGGCAAGTACTTGAAAACAAATCTTACAAAGGAAGTGTTTTGTCAAGCACACTGCATGCTTGACAAAGCAGTTTCATTAGTGTGATTTATGTAATAATGGGTTTGAGCATGTCAAGATACACACATATTAAACATAACAACTACACAAAAAGGTACCCATGTATTCTTCTTGTCTAGTTCTGAGAAATAGGTAAGTCCCACTTCTAGTTGATAATCACATTGCTATTTATGGGAATTGCTGTGTTAAGTTCCATGAGGTTTTCCCTGCCAAATGATCAATTTAATGTTCTGCCCTAAGGAGCATCAATCGTCTGAATAATTTCCTCCTTATAGATTCAGGCAATGTGAGACAGCATTTTCAGATATTCCTGGCTGAATTCCAACCCAATATTCACAAATTCATTGATCTGGTCAGGGGGAATGAGGAAGGAGGTTGAGGTAGGATTGGGGGAGGGGTGGACACAGATGCCAGAGTGAAAAAGCTGAAGTACTACTTCCATTTTTTGTGCAGACCTAGAAATAAAATATAACTCCAGCTCCATTTCAGAAATTGCACTACTTCCCTATTTCTTATTTTCCATTTTTCCTTTTAGAGGATGACACTCGCTAGCTTTCTGATATTATTATGCATAGACATTTTTCTGTCTTTTCATTTCTAAATGTGTATTATATATAATTCACTCAACCCCAAGATATTGTTCCATTCTTTTATACCAGTTCTTTGGGCATCTACTTGGGCAGAAATCCAAAAATGCTCTTTTGGAATTTTTGTTTAGTTTGGGTAACCTGAAAGACAAATTTCATAAAAGTCAAAAGGAAAAAGTATTCACCTCTATTCAAGACATCATGCCCAACCTGAGTTAAACCATGTGTACTCTCTCATTAAGATTTCTACTTATTTGGGTGGAGCAAGATGGCCGAATAGAAACAGCTCCAGTATCCAGCTCCCAGCGCGAGCAACACAGAAGATGGGTGATTTCTGCATTTTCAACTGAGGTACCGGGTTCATCTCACTAGGGAGTGCCAGACAATCGGTGCTGGTCAGCTGCTGCAGCCCAACCAGCGAGAGCTGAAGCAGGCTGAGGCATCGCCTCACCTGGGAAGCGCAAGGGGGAAGGGAATCCCTTTTCCTAGCCAGGGGAACTAAAACACACAACACCTGGAAAACTGGGTAACTCCCACTCCAATACTGTGATTTACCAAGGGTCTTAGCAAACGGCACACCAGGAGATTATATCCCACACCTGGCCAGGAGGGTCCCATGCCCACAGAGCCTCCCTCACTGCTAGCACAGCCGTCTGCAATCTAACGGCAAGGCAGCAGTGAGGCTAGGGGAGGGGCACCCACCATTGCTGAGGCTTAAGTAGGTAAACAAAGCCGCTAGGAAGCTCGAACCGGGTGGAGCCCACATTAGCTCAAGGAGGCCTGCCTGTCTCTGTAGATTCCACCTCTGGGGACAGGGCACAGCTAAACAACAACAAAAAAGCAGCAGAAACCTCTGCAGATGCAAACGACCCTGTCTGACAGCTTTGAAGAGAGCAGTGGATCTCCCAACATGGAGGTTGAGATCTGAGAATGGACAGACTGCCTGCTCAAGTGGGTCCCTGACCCCTGAGTAGCCTAACTGGGAGACATCCCCCACTAGGGGCAGACCGACACCCCACACCTCACATGACGGGGTACACCCCTAAGATGAAGCTTCCAAAGCAAGAATCAGACAGGTACACTCGCTGTTCAGCAATATTCTATCTTCTGCAGCTACTGCTGCTGATACCCAGGCAAACAGGGTCTGGAGTGGACATCAAGCAATCTCCAACAGACCTACAACTGAGGGTCGTGACTGTTAGAAGGAAAACTAACAGGAAGGACACCCACACCAAAACCCCATCAATATGTCACCATCATCAAAGACCAAAGGCAGATAAAACCACAAAGATGGGGAAAAAGCAGGGCAGAAAAGTTGGAAATTCAAAAAATAAGAGCGCATCTACCCCTCCAAAGGAACACAGCTCATCACTAGCAATGGGTCAAAGCTGGACAGAGAATGACTTTGACGAGTTGAGAGAAGAAGGCTTCAGTCCATCAAATTTCTCAGAGCTAAAGGAGGAATTACGTACCCAGCACAAAAAAACTAAAAATCTTGAAAAAAGAATGGAAGAATGGATAACTAGAATAATCAATGCAGAGAAGGCCATAAACGAACTGACAGAGATAAAAACCATGACACAAGAAATACATGACAAATGCACAAGCTTCAGTAACTGACTTGATCAACTGGAAGAAAGAGTATCAGCGATTGAGGATCAAATGAATGAAATGAAGCAAGAAGAGAAGTCTAAAGAAAAAAGAGGAAAAAGAAATGAACAAAGCCTCCAAGAAGTATGGGATTATGTGAAAAGACCAGATCTACGTCTGATTGGGGTGCCTGAAAGTGAGGGGGAAAATGGAATCAAGTTGGAAAACACTCTTCAGGATATCATCCAGGAGAACTTCCCCAACCTAGTAAGGCAGGCCAACATTCAAATTCAGGAAATACAGAGAACACCACAAAGATACTCCTCGAGAAGAGCAACTCCAAGACACATAACTGTCAGATTCACCAAAGTTGAAATGAAGGAAAAACTGTTAAGGGCAGCCAGAGAGAAAGGTCGGGTTACCCACAAAGGGAAGCCCTTCAGACTAACAGCAGATCTCTTGGCAGAAACTCTACAAGCCAGAAGAGAGTAGGGGCCAATATTCAACATTCTTAAAGAAAAGAATTTTAAACCCAGAATTTCATATCCAGCCAAACTAAGTTTCATCAGTGAAGGAGAAATAAAATCCTTTACAGATAAGCAAATGCTTAGAGATTTTGTCACCACCAGGCCTGCCTTACAAGAGACCCTGAAGGAAGCACTAAACATGGAAAGGAACAACCGGTACCAGCCATTGCAAAAACATGCCAAAATGTAAAGACCATCAATGCTAGGAAGAAACTGCATCAACTAACGAGCAAAATAACCAGTTAATATCATAATGACAGGATCAAGTTCACACATAACAATATTAACCTTAAATGTAAATGGACTAAATGGTCCAATTAAAAAACACAGACTGGCAAACTGGATAAAGAGTCAAGACCCATCAGTTTGCTGTATTCAGGAGACCCATCTCACATGCAGAGACACACATAGGCTCAAAATAAAGGGATGGAGGAAGATCTACCAAGCAAATGGAGAACAAAAATAAAGCAGGGGTTGGAATACTAGTCTCTGATAAAACAGTCTTTAAACCACCAAAGATCAAAAGAGACAAAGAAGGCCATTACATAATGGTAAAGGGATCAATTCAACAAGAAGAGCTAACTATCCTAAATATATATGCACCCAATACGGGAGCACCCAGATTCATAAAGCAAGTCCTTAGAGACTTACAAAGAGACTTAGACTCCCATACAATAATAATGGGAGACTTCAATACCCCACTGTCAACATTAGACAGATCAACAAGACAGAAAGTTAACAAGGATATCCAGGAATTGAACTCATCTCTGCACCAAGTGGACCTAATAGACATCTACAGAACTCTCCACCCCAAGTCAACAGAATATACATTCTTCTCAGCACCACATCGCACTTATTCCAAAATTGACCACATAGTTGGAAGTAAAGCACTCCTCAGCAAATGTACAAGAACAGAAATTATAACAAACTGTCTCTCAGACCACAATGCAATCAAACTAGAACTCAGGACTAAGAAACTCAATCAAAACCGCTCATCTACATGGAAACTGAACAACCTGCTCCTGAATGACTACTGGGTACACAACTAAATGAAGGCAGAAATAAAGATGTTCTTTGAAAACAATGAGAACAAAGATACAACATACCAGAATCTGTGGGACACATTTAAAGCAGTGTGTAGAAGGGAAATTTATAGCACTAAATGCCCACAAGAGAAAGCTGGAAAGATCTAAAATTGACACTCTAACATCACAATTAAAAGAACTAGAGAAGCAAGAGCAAACACATTCAAAAGCTAGCAGAGGGCAAGAAATAACTAAGATCAGAGCAGAACTGAAGGAGATAGAGACACAAAAAACCTTCCAAATAATCAATGAATCCAGGAGTTGGTTTTTTGAAAAGATCAACAAAATTGATAGACCGCTAGCAAGACTAATAAAGAAGAAAAGAGAGAAGAATCAAATAGATGCAATAAAAAATGATAAAGGGGATATCATCACCGACCCCACAGAAATACAAACTACCATCAGAGAATACTGTAAACACCTCTATGCAAATAAACTAGGAAATCTAGAAGAAATGGATAATTTCCTGGATACTTACACTCTCCCAAGACTAAACCAGGAAGAAGTTGAATCCCTGAAGAGACCAATAGCAGGCTCTGAAATTGAGGCAATAATTAATAGCCTACCAACCAAAAAAAGTCCAGGACCAGATGGATTCACAGCTGAATTCTACCAGAGGTACAAGGAGGAGCTGGGACCATTCCTTCTGAAATTATTCCAATCAATAGAAAAAGAGGGAATCCTCCCTAACTCATTTTATGAGGCCAATATCATCCTGATACCAAAGTCCGGCAGAGACACAACAAAAAAAAAAATAGAATTTTCGACCAATATCCCTGATGAACATCGATGCAAAAATCCTCAATAAAATACTGGCAAACCAAATCCAGCAGCACATCAAAAAGCTTATCCACCATGATCTAGTGGGCTTCATCCCTGGGATATGAGGCTGGCTCAACATATGCAAATCAATAAATGTAATCCAGCATATAAACAGAACCAAAGACAAAAACCACATGATTATCTCAATAGATGCAGAAAAGGCCTTTGACAAAATTCAACACCCCTTCATGCTAAAAACTCTCCATAAATTCGGCATTGATGGAATGTATCTCAAAATAATAAGAGGTATTTATGACAAACCCACAGCCAATATCATACTGAATGGGCAAAAACTGGAAGCATTCCCTTTGAAAACTGGCACAAGACAGGGATGCCCTCTCTCACCACTCCTATTCAACATAGTGTTGGAAGTTCTGGCTAGGGCAATCAGGCAAGAGAAAGAAATCAAGGGTATTCAGTTAGGAAAAGAAGAAGAGAAATTGTCCCTGTTTGCAGATTGACATGATTGTATATTTAGAAAACCTCATCATCTCAGCCCAAAATCTCCTTAAGCTGATAAGCAACTTCAGCAAAGTCTCAGGATACAAAATTAATGTGCAAAAATCACAAGCATTCTTATACACCAGTAACAGACAAACAGAGAGCCAAATCATGAATGAACTTCCATTCACAATTGCTTCAAAGAGAATAATATACCTAGGAATCCAACTTACAAGGGATGTAAAGGACCTCTTCAAGGAGAACTACAAACTACTGCTCAGTGAAATAAAAGAGGACACAAACAACTGGAAGAACATACCATGCTCATGGATAGGAAGAATCAATATTGTGAAAATGGCCATACTGCCCAAGGTAATTTATAGATTCAATGCCATCCCCATCAAGCTACCAATGACTTTCTTCACAGAATTGGAAAAAACTGCTTTAAAGTTCATATGGAACCAAAAAAGAGTCCGCATTGCCAAGACAATCCTAAGTCAAAAGAACAAAGCTGGAGGCATCACGCTACCTGACTTCAAACTATACAAGGCTACAGTAACCAAAACAGCATGGTACTGGTACCAAAACAGAGATATAGACCAATAGAACAGAACAGAGTCCTCAGAAATAATACCACACATCTACAGCCATCTGATCTTTGACAAACCTGAGAGAAACAAGAAATGGGGAAAGGATTCCCTATTTAATAAATGGTGCTGGGAAAATTGGCTAGCCATAAGTAGAAAGCTGAAACTGGATCCTTTCCTTACTCCTTATACGAAAATTAATTCAAGATGGATTAGAGACTTAAATGTTAGACCTAATACCATAAAAACCCTAGAAGAAAACCTAGGTAGTACCATTCAGGACATAGGCATGGGCAAAGACTTCATGTCTAAAACACCAAAAGCAACAGCAGCAAAAGCCAAAATTGACAAATGGGATCTAATTAAACTAAAGAGCTTCTGCACAGCAAAAGAAACTACCATCAGAGTGAACAGGCAACCTACAGAATGGGAGAAAATTTTTGCAATCTACTCATCTGACAAAGGGCTAATATCCAGAACCTACAAAGAACTCAAACAAATTTACAAGAAAAAAACAAACAACCCCATCAAAAAGTGGGCAAAGGATATGAACAGACATTTCTCAAAAGAAGACATTCATATAGCCAACAGACACATGAAAAATGCTCATCATCACTGGCCATCAGAGAAATGCAAATCAAAACCACAATGAGATACCATCTCACACCAGTTAGAATGGCAATCATTAATAGGAACACTTTTACACTGTTGGTGGGATTGTAAACTAGTTCAACCATTATGGAAAACAGTATGGTGATTCCTCAAGGATCTAGAACTAGAAGTACCATATGACCCAGCCATCCCATTACTGGGTATATACCCAAAGGATTATAAATTATGCTGTTATAAAGACACATGCACACATATGTTCATTGCGGCACTATTCACAACAGCAAAGACTTCGAATCAACCCAAATGTCCATCGGTGACAGACTGGATTAAGAAAATGTGGCACATATACACCATGGAATACTATGCAGCCATAAAAAAGGATGAGTTTGTGTCCTTTGTAGGGACATGGATGCAGCTGGAAACCATCATTCTCAGCAAACTATCGCCAAGAACAGAAAACCAAACACCGTGTGTTCTCACTCATAGGTGGGAACTGAACAATGAGATCACTTGGACTCGGAAAGGGGAATATCACACACCGGGGCCTATTATAGGGAGCGGGGAGGAGGGAGAGATTGCATTGGGAGTTATACCTGCTGTAGTTTGAAAGTGGCCAGTAGCTTTCATTCTTTAATTCACTCACTCATTCACCCTTCGTTCATCAACCCTTTTTGTAAGTCCCTACAAATGATATGGGAGTGTACTAGGTGCTGAAACAGTACAATAATCAGGAATGAGTCCCTACCTTATTTTCACCAATGTCCTCTCACCCTGGGAGGCACAGTCTCTTGTTTTTGTCATGTACAGAAACCCAGTGTTTCATATTCACCTAGCCAACATTTGTCAGAGAGGAGTAATCAGCCAACTTCAAGAAGCAGACATTTCTTCGGGCTTATTTTGCAAGTGGATGCATAATAACCACTTGAGGAGGATGCTGTCTTTACTTTCTAGGCTATGTCAGGATGTCTACAGAGGATGATCAGGGAATATATTCAAAGATCCTTGATAGACTAATTTCATTTTACTGCACTGGGCCCAGGAAATGGTGCTTCTCAAAAGGGTCAGATCAGACTTACTACAGCATCTGATGTTTTCTTTACCTTCCGCCATGAATAATTTATCCAAAACCATTCTCAAATTCCGAACAACACAAATAGAGAATGAATTATTAATACAAGCTTCCCCAACCTCATCATTTTCTCTTCCTTTTGGCCTTTATATTTCTCACCCCTCTTGCCATGACTCAGTAGAAAAGTCTCTATTCTGGGCTCTTCTGTCAAACAGCTGTGCATTCAAAATATCTGTGTCTTATTCCATTATCTGTAAAGGGAAGGATTGGATTAAATGATTTTATGGCCTGTCAGCTCTCACAATTTGTCTTTTTTTAATACCAAGATTTAGGAGTATGAGTGACTTTTTCCCTCCAATGCAGTGCAACTGCTTCTCTGAATGAGGATTTGAGAAATCTTCATCTAGCATTAGGTGGAGATCAGTGCTTAGAACAGAAGAATAAGTTTTCCACTGGTTGATAGCATAATAATGGACCCAAGTCATTGGTAGCACTTGCTCAAAACCAGAAGAAGATAAGGAGAAAAGCAAGTAGAATATGAAAATTATAGTTTTCTCATCAGTTAATTCTGTGAAAAAAAGATTCTTCCAGTTCTTTCCTGTTTTCTCACGTCATCTCCTGGCAGACTGCCAACCCTCTCCTTTTATGTCACAAGTTCTAACCTGGTTGATGTGCTTTGCCTTTATTTCCTTCTTGCCATTTTCCACCTTCATTATTCCTCTCTCCTCCCCACCCCATCCCCATCCTTCTTTTCTTTTTGTGCTACCAACCAATAGCTATTTTTTCCCATCTGCTATGGAGCTGAAAGACAGTGGAGAAAGAAAGAGACAGAGAGATGGGCATTGTCTTATGGAAGAGAGAAATGTGACTGAGAGCAAGGAGTGATTCTCCTTATTTCTGGCACAAGAGCAACTCATTGAGATTTTATGATTGTGGGGTCTCGTGGACATAAAATGAAACCTGATAACGATGTGGATAGCCTTAGCACACCTGGTAATGTGTGAGCAGTCTAGCAGGATGTGGTGCCCTGAGGGAGCCAGGAGTCCCGGACTTGACAGTGGCTGCTATGAAGTCAGCAATCCATCAAAGCAACAGGAGGAGGAGGCACGGGGAAAGGTGGGGAGAGATGGAGAGAGCAAGAGAGGCATGTAAGGGGAAGAGAGAGAGGACGTGCTTTGGGCTCTGATAGTATTTGCCTCTAACTCAGCACATCTTACCCAGGAATACCTGGCTTGGTCTGAGGGTACATGATATCAGATTTCAAAGATCTTTCAGCACCATTTAAAAAAAAAAACCTATATCCACAAAAAGTATGTGGACAGCAGATGAATTCTGAACTCTCGCTATGACTTCTTGTTGGTATCCCAAGATTAAAAGCCCCAAGTCCAACCTAGTGTGTTTCTGCACCAACAGGTTCATCAGACATACACAGTAGGGCTTATACCCCCAGCAGTAAGGGGCAATGGATGCTTCCAGTCAAAAAACTAAAAATGGGTGAACATAAATGCATATAGACACTATAAATGGACTTGACTTTCCCTGTGGAAGGGAAAGAAAACAAGAAATAAAATATCCTGGAACATGATGATGATGGTGTTTGGAGGGACAAGAACTCTTCAGTGAGAGGCAGAGAGAAGTCCCTCCCTAAGTGCAGGTGGCCCTCATCACTTCCTCTTAAGAATTCGTCATGGAGAGAAGCATTATTGGTCCATGTATCCCAACCGTGGCTGCAGGATGGAAGCACTTGGTGCCTGGGTCCCACTGCTGGAAACCCTGATATGATTCTTCTAGAAATGCATATATACACTGTAAGCTAAAACTAAAATCCTAAGCTCCCTCCACCAACCGACTGGACAGATTGGCTAAGAGGACCCCAGAGAAACCTCAAAAACTGAGTTCCCAGCCATGACAGGACAGGTCAGACACACCTCATCACACACCCTCCCTTTTGTGGTTTAGACTCAACAACTGGCCAGCATTAATGTTAAAATACAGATCATGAGACGGACAGAACACACTCTGTGGCAATGAGATACCAAATTATAAACAGGACCCAAGGCCATGCCATACAAGGATTAAGTCACGCACCCTCACACTTAAAGAATAAGCTATATTCTAACTGCCACAGGTTTTTCTTCTTCCTTAGTAGCTAAGCAAGCCCTGACCTCGAGATAAGCAATATTAAAACAATTAGCAGTTCATCCACCGCCAGGCGCTAACTCCCACCCCTCAGTTCCTACAGTCATAACTACAGCTTTGATCAGACAAGAGACTGATTTTAGTAACTTTCTTCTGATAAGAAGACCACTGACCATGGACTGGATCTGGCAAGTTTTCAGAGGCTGAGCCCTTGAATGCCTTTATGTCCTGAAAAGACCTTTTGACAAATATGGCCTAACTGTAATACATGTAATACAATTAAATGTTAAGTCTCCACCCCAAAGTAAACATGGGTCATCTGTTACATGCCTGCTCAGTACACATGCATCAGGACATCCTTCATGAATATTCATAACTCCCCCTGTCACCTGTCGAATATGTATACTTAGCCAACCCATTCAGTTTAAATTTGTGTCTTGCCCCTGTTTCCCTTGAAGTACTTGCTTTTAGGCTTTGAACAGAGGCTATACTTCCTAGCCTGTCAGAATGGCCACTTTGCAGGCTGTAACCCTTCATAAGAAATAAAGTCTCCTTTCCAAATTTACAGATTGTGTGATTTTTAAGTTGACAACACATGTATAGACTTGTGTAAAGTGCATAGTACCATAATGGCAAAGGAGAGGCACCTGGCGAAGGGGGTCAGGGAAAACTTCCAAGGGGGAGCTGAGTTTAAATGAACAGGTGGAAGGTAGGTGGGAAAAGACACAAAGACATAGAACAAGAGGGTAAACTTGAAAATCTGCAAGTGTTTAATGTCGCTAAGGCAGAGGTTTTCAATCTTGGCTTCCCATTAAAAGTTGCTCACGGGCCGGGCACGGTGGCTCACGCCTGTAATCCCAGCACTTTGGGAGGCCGAGGCGGGTGGATCACGAGGTCAGGGGATCAAGACCATTCTGGCTAACACGGTGAAACCCCATCTCTACTAAAAATACAAAAAATTTGCTGGGCGTGGTGGTGGGCACCTGTAGTCCCAACTACTCGGGAGGTTGAGGCAGGAGAATGGCGTGAATCCGGGAGGTGGTGCTTGCAGTGAGCTGAGATCGGGCCACTGCACTCCAGCCCGGGCGACAGAGCGAGACTCCGTCTCAAAAAAAAAAAAAAAAAAAAAAAGTTGCTCAGGGGATGTTGCTGGGGAGTAGCTCAGACAACTCCCAGAAGAATCATATCAGAGTCTCCAGTGGTGGGGACCGGCACCGAGTGCTTCCATCCTGCAGCCACGGCTGGGACGCAGAGACCAATAGTGCTTCTCTCCTGAGCTTAGGGAGGGACTTCTCTCTGCCTCTCACTGACGAGTTCTTGGCCCTCACCAACACAGCATCATCATGTTCCAGGATATTTTGTTTCTTGTTTGTTTTCCCTCCACAGGGAAAGTCAAGACAGATTCCACTGAAAGTGTGACTTTTGAAATGAGCAAAGGAAGAAAAATACTAATTGATTTTGAAAGAAATTCTGCTTTGGGATTGAAAAAGATTCTTAGGAGCCAAAAAAGAATATTAGCAATATTTTTTAATTGACATCTATAAAGACCCAGTAAATAACCCCAAACAATATCAGCTGGTGAAAAAAAGTCTACAAATTAATAGTTTAAAAGTTGTATCAGCCATTCCTGAGTTTATCAACCTTTTTAAAGTATTTTGTTAGATCCTTCATGGAAAGACAAATTAGGCCTTCTTGTCATGAAGTTCCTCCGATCCAGGATTAAAAGGTCTAATTTTAAATTTGCCAGTAGAAAACATCCCACTGCATTGTGAAGATATACTAAGAATGAGTGTAAGCCGTCCAGTCACACATTACCATAAAGAAAACAAATCAGTATTCAAATGTGCATATTTAAGAGCAATCAATACACAGCCATTGATATCACATCTCTCAGCAACCAACTATGAGAACCAGGACTTTCACCACCAAAATCAGGAAAGTTCTGGACAAACCAAGATAGGTTGTCCATCCATTTCCTGAGGTTCTCCTGCCCTGTTCTTGAGAAAAGAGGAAAACAAAAACAAAAACTGGAATCTCACCTTCAGTTTGTTCCCTGGCTTTCTCCCTAGTTGATGTTAGAGGCTGACTTGTGCAATTGCTGGCAACTGCTGATTGCTGACACACAGCACTCTCCAACACGTTTGGGATGTTTGTGAGGTATGGCTGATGTCATGGTAAAGAGGATCATATGTCGGTCGTTCTTCAACATTAACTTAAAGATTTTAATACAAAGTCTCCAAGACACTGTTTCAAATTGCCTCTCTGTAAGGCTGGTGTTTGTTCTCTGCTCTCTGGAATCCCTGAAGACAAGAGAGGTGAAGAGGGGATGGCTTTGATCATCCGCTGACCTGCACTGTGGCCATGTGCTTTTCGGCAAGCAGTCTCTTCCCCTCTTACCTCAGGGTGATTGGCAGCTATTTCCCATGCTTTTAGGAGTGTATAACCCTTCTCAGTGCTTGTCTTCCCTTGACATTATCTCTATCCAGATCTATCACAATCCGTGTTGCCTGGAGCTGGAGATGCTGAGAAAAACACATTTCACAGAGCATAAAAGGCTTAGAAGCATGGTCAGTGCCTAAGCCCTGCTGAAAGTCTTCCAAGAGCCAAAAGCATTCTATTCATAGTCAGCCTCCATGATTCCCAAAACTTACAGGTGTGGAGATCTGTAAGGCATGCCCTTAATCCTGTGTCCAGCAAAGAAATACAAAGGGAAAAGGCTGCTTTATCAGCTCACATTGAAACATTTCAGCAAGCTTTCACTTACTCCCGTGATGTTAGCATTACTCAAAAATGTTTAGAATTAAGCGCATGTTTTGAGGCAGCCATTGAAAGCAATCATTCAGGGCGCAGCAGGAAACAAATGGCATACTCAAACCAGTATGTTCGTACTGTTTGCCCCAATTTTCTTTGAGACAGTGATAGGCCTCTCTTATTCTTTTAATTTATTCTTTCTCAACCTTCTTGTCCAATGGCCTCTGTGCAACCAACTCCCAGATATTTCTCCCTAGCTCTTACATTTCTTGAGAACATCAGCAGCTGAATTTATTTTCTAGTGCAAGTGTCCTCAGCCCTGATTACACATTGCAATCACTGTAGCTTTTACAAAATACCAGTACCCTGGCTCCACCCCGGAACTACTGATTTAGTAGGTAAGAGTGGGGCCTAGTCATCCACGTTTTATAACCATTTAGGAAATTCCCATGTGTCCCAGAGTTAAGAAATACTACTTTAGTCTCCTCAACTCTGCACATCCAAAATGGAACCCCACAATTCAGGGGGTTTTTTCCCCTAATTTTCCTGTTTCTGTTATAAATTCACTACTTCCCAGGAGCCCAGAACCAAACCCTTGGAGTTTTCTTTGCCTTGCCCTCCTCTCCCACCTTCCTTCAGGCAATTGTTTACCAAGTCATGAAGCTTTAACCTCATATGATTTGCCGAATTATTCCCCATCTTCCACCTCCACTGTTGGCTCTGAAGTTGGATCAATGGCCGCACAGAGTGGACGTCTCTTATCCTCTAGAAGTGCCCAGCCCCCAGCCTGTGCATATGGAGATTCCGAAGGGGTGTGGCCAGTGTCCACTCCACCCCCATTCACAGTTAAAAAACATTTAGTCCATCATCAGCAACCTTGCAAGCAGATATTATCATCATCCCCATTTTATTTAAAAGCTTTCAGTCTGAAATGTTGTAAAATCAAGACAGTTATATTACCAAGGTGATAGAATCATGGGTAATTTTTTTCTTTTATCTTTTCTCCTTATGAAGGTTAAATGACGGTTCATAGAAAAAGAATAGACTCAAGGACTTATCCCACCCGTCAAAGAATAGTAGATCAAATATCAAGACCTAGGAGGAAAAATTTTTAATGACGTCCCTCAGACTTCGAATATAAAACCCCAGGAATATTGTCAGCCACAGCCTCTAAGTTGTCACCTTTGCCAAGAAAGCAATCAATTTATTGAGGTCAGGAGATCTTTCCAGGTATCTGCTTTTACAGTGACAGACAAGGTCCTACATGATTTGTCTCCACCACTCCCTTCACCTGCACACCCTCCTGTTTCCAACCCCAGCCACATGGGCTTCTTGCTGTTTTTCTTAATATTCCTCACCGCCTCTGAGTAAGGGTGTTTGCCCTAGCAGCTGCCTCTACCTGGTGGACTCTTCCCCCAAGCAGCTTCAAATTTCTGAGCTCAGTCCTGGCTCCAGTGACCCCCTCTCAATGATACCTTCCCTGATGGCCCTATCTGAAACTTAAACTATCCCCTGCTCCTCGAGCCTTTCCTTTCATTTCTCTCTAGAGCACTTCTCACCATCTAACATCAACAAAATCACAGCAAACCCTTCGGGAAGGCTCGCTGCATGCTGGACCTGTTCTAAGAGCTTTGCGTGCACTATTTCATTTAACCCTCACAGCAGCATTGCAGAGTGAGTCGCCTGTTGATCCCACTTCACAGATGAGGAAACTGAGCCACAGAGAAATTAAGTAGCTTGCCCAAGATTACAAAATGGCCAAGCAGTGGAGCCAGGACTGAAACACCAGGAGGTCGGCCTGGAGAGTGCACAGTCCTGCCCACTATGCTTTCCTTACGTAACATATCCATTTTGTTTATTTTGAGTCTCCCCCTCTATACAGTAAGCTCTGTGAGGGCAGGAATTTGGGCTTTTTGGGGTTTTGGTTTTTTGTTTTTTGTTTTTGTTTTTTCGAAACAGAGTCTCACCCTATTACCCAGGCCGGAGTGCAGTGGCGCCATCTTGGCTCACTGCAACCTCCACCTCCCAGGTTCAAACGATTCTCGTGCCTCAGCCTCCTGAGTAGCTGGGATTACAGGTGCGTGCCACCATGCCCAGCTAATTTTTGTGTGTATTTTAGCATAGACAGGGTTTCACCATGGTGGCCAGGCTGGTCTCAAACTCCTGACCTCAGGTGATCTGCCCACCTTGGCCTTCCAAAGTGCTGGGATTACAGGTGTGAGCCACCGTGCCTGGCCATGGCTTTTTTTTAAATTGCTATATCCCCAGTGCTCAGCATAGTGCCTGACCCACAGTCAATGTCTAATACATTTGTCTAATTAATTAGTTAATTGATACATCCCCATTACCCACCCCAGCCACTGGTAAATTTTTGCATACCTGTTAAGTGCCTAGTAAATATTTTTTAACGTGAAGTAAATCCCTAAGGAGGCTTTTTCTCCCCATACTCCCCCATCCCCTGCTCTGGGAGGAAGCATGGGAGCGGATATTAGGGTGGAACTCTTTCCACCTGACTCTTGGCCAAGGCCCCAAAGGCTGAGAACACAACAGTAAGTGCCGAGGGCCCCTCATTCCCAAACAAAGTGCTTGGCCCGTGATGGAGGACAAGCAAACGAGGCTGAGAGTCTTTCCCAAAGCCAGATGAGCACGGGAAGCTCACCGAGACAGGCGGCTTCTACCCTGATGTCTCTCAGACTCCCATCAGCTCCACAAGCCAAACCTGACAGCAAGGGTGATTCTGAGAGCTGCTTGTCAGCTTTCATCTCTTCCTCTGGGCCAGGCCTGAAATACAGGCAAAAGCCACATCTCAGCACTTAGTCTCAAAGGTGTGTAGCCATCCTGGCCTGGGAACTGGGAAACCCGGGTGAATGGGAATCTTCCCCGGCTGTCAGCATGTGCGTGCACACACACACTCTCTCACACACACACACACACACACATTCACACACATCATGCTCTGCCCCTCCAAGTATCCTTTTCTTTAACCTCATTGGCCAGAAAGCCATTTGAGCTCAATTTGGGGGACCCCACAGTCTCTATGAAACCTGTGCTCTCCAGTCATTGCCCCCAGGACGATACCTGACATAAACGGAACCCGATGCTCCGTTTTAGTGAATCTACAAGGACATGCAACCTGCTTTGAAATATGCTTTAATTCACATTCACCCTGTCCATCCATGCCCAGTCTCAACCCAATTTGCCAGGATTGAGCCTCCCCAATGAAGGCAAGAATCATAACGAAGATCAAGAATCACTTTACTGCAAAGCCTGCTTCCCTTTGGAATTAAGCAAGGCCAAAACACCAAATCAGAATGCCTCCAGCCTCCTTATTAACATATTTGGTTAGCAACAAGCTGCTTCAACCATGTCTCATCTAACCTTTGCAGAAGAGCTCACGTTGAATGACGGGGCAGCCTGCCCTTCCCCAGTGCAACTCTCTGGATACAGTCTCCATCTCTGGGCAGCTGCTGACCCACCTCACCATCTATCAAGATGGCCCTCTGCCCATGGCGGGAGAAATGAGCCCGTAATTTATTGCACCCAGAAACGGCACCCAGGAAGATGGGGATTTGCTAGATCAGTGGCATTGCAATTTCACATTCTACCCCTCTTGCTGGAAGCTCTCCCTGATGGCACCTGTTGACAACTGTACTTGTGGAAGAACCTGGGTATCCCACAGCACAAGAAGGGAGTATCCGCCAGCAAGGGAGGTTCATATGATAATCAGTCCCGGCAACAGCCTGTGCAGCTCCTCCTGAGCCTGATGAAGATTTGGAAAGCTCAGCTCCGTTTGTGTAGTCCTTCCCTGCTGTTACAATCACCTGGGAAGAATTTGCCAGTAAGGGAAGAATTGGAGCAAGCTGACCTGGTTGTCTCTTTGCAAGCTCTGACAGCATATCTGAATAATGGAAATAATTGGAAGACAGTGTCAGCGACAGGATTGTGTGGTTACTTTAATTGCCAATTTGCTTCCTGTATAACTGCTCAAGTGTGGGGAAAATCAGTGTATGGAAATGACGCTGTTCCAGACACCCAATTAGCCACATTCCTATCAACTTGGTTTCTGTCCTCGGGCAGAATGTGTGCCATTTGGTGGAGGGAGAGGGCTTCAAGGTAAGACGGGGAAATAGGGATAAAGAAATAATAAATAATTCAACAGACCAATTTGCAATCAAATAAGGATGATGATGAGCTTGTTCCTGTGCACCATTTAATAAGAAAAGAGAGGAATATACATTTTCTGGGATACTTTGGACTTCAATAAAACACCCATGATAGTCACTACAACCCTATCAAACTAAGCAGATAGCATCTAGAACACTGAATAGAAACTTACTCTCTCTCACAGTTTGAAAGGAGGCAAGGAGCCTCAATGTTATTCTTTTAAAAATACACAGTGCCAATTGGTAGGTGCTGGAAATGGAGCCTGGTAATGGAGCCACTCCAGGCATATATACTCCTTTGTGAGGGGAAAGTGCAGTGAACCTGGTTTAGCAAATTTACCACCCCACCCAAGAGCCAATGGGAGCAGCCCTTCTGGAAGACCAGTAAGGTCAACCCCCCAGTGGGTCCTTGGCATTGCTCTATTCTGAGGCCCTACAAGAGATAACCCACACCTGTCAATTCTCTGAGATAACCTACACCTGTCAATTCTCTGAGAATTTCCACCTCCATCCCATAAGCAAATTAGTTTTTTAAAAGAGTGGCAGGAATAACTCCCCATGACCTCCTTTTCAAATACTGGTGGGTCAGTGGAACTGACATCTGTACAGAGGGCCCATATTATTATTAGGGGAACAGGGCAGCAGGGAAAGATCCAATTCAACACTTGCATTACCCAGACTGCTGTACTTTAGGGCACTCTTGATCCTGCAGCTATTTTCTATATCCTTTTCCTGTTATGTACTTTCAAGATACTAATTTATTTATTCGTGCTTCAGTGAGACTTAAGTTTATGATGGTCAATAAGCTGACACTGCTGTTAAATGATGCAAGCTCTCTGTGGGGAGCATTGCCAGGCTGGAGGGAGAGGGTGAGAATTCTTTTCCCGTTCTCTGGATGAGTCCCGACTCACAAGCTTAATTGTGTACAGCACTGACCACTGTCCACAGTTTGCTGAGTTGAGACCACGCAATTTACTTTCTTTTGAGTTTCTGAGAAATCTGATGAAACCCAAAACAATGAAGCCACTAAACGTATTTCCATTCATTAATAGGCAAGGAAATCATTTATTCTTTTCACTGAACTTCTCTACACAAAATGAAATACTCAGAAAATAGACATAAATGTAGATCACGAAATAACATTGGCTTTCAACTTTACTTCACCTGCTTCAAAACATGTTCATATTCAAACATAAATGATGCATTATTGGAACATGTCATGGTCTCTTTCTCTCCTTAAGAGAAATGTGCCCTGTACTATTGGAGGCTTTCTACATGGATACTTTTGTGATAAGACTGTGATTTGAGGGTTGGGGTTTTTTTTGTTTGTTTGTTTGTTTCTGTTGTTGTTGTTTTGCTTTTTGAAACAGGGTCTCACTCTGTCACCCAGGCTGGAGTACAGTGGCATGATCTTGGCTCACTGCAACCTCTGCCTCCTGGACTCAAGCAAATCTCCTGCCTCAGCCTCCCAATTAGCTGGGATTACAGGCGCGTGCCACTGCACCTGGTTAATTTTTGTATTTTAGTAGAGACAGGGGTTTCGTCATTTTGGCCAGGCTGGTATTTGAACTCCTGACCTCTGGTGATCTGCCTGCCTCGGCCTCCCAAAGTGCTGGGATTACAAGCATGAGCCACCGCACACAGCAACTGTGATCTTAAATACAAAAAGGAATATCCTGATGGGAAGGAAATGGCTCCACAGAGCTAGGAAATGGCTTGTTTCCAAACCACCTGCTCCCTACTGCCCTTTCATTCACAGCCAGATTCTTCAACCTCACTTGGGTGTCTTTATGGGACCAAACTTCTCCAAAGGAACCTCCTCCAATCCTTCTTTATTCTGACCACTTTCAATGCATTGCTTTCTTGCCATAGGCCTTAAATAGCCTTGCTTCCAAACATTTTTCCCATCCTCTTCTAATTTTTTCTTATCATTAAGCTCCCAGCTTCTAGGAGAACATCTCAGATGAGCTCTTCTACACTGTCCCTCCAGCATTCTCTGCCCAAGCCTGGCACGTATGCTTTGCACCACTTTGCTTACAGATACAGTACTTTGGCTTATTCTTGTGTCTGTGCTATGCATGCACTTGGGGGTGTGTGTGTGTGTGTGTGTCTTAATCACTTTGGGCTGCTATAACAAATTGCCATAGACTAGGTGACTTATAGGCAACAGAAATTTACTTCTCACATTTCTGGAGTTTGGAAGGCCTAGATGAAGTCCCCTGAAGAGTCCATGTCAGGTGAGGACTTGCTTCCTGGCTCATAGATGTCACCTTCTCACTGTGTTTCACACAGTGAAAGAAGCAGGCAGCTCTCTGGGACCTCTTCTATGCTGGCACTAAGCCCACTCATGAAGGTTCTGCCCTCATGACCTAAGCGCCTCCCAAAGACCCCAACTCCTAATATTCTCACGTAGGGGGTTAGGATTTCAGCATATGAATGGGGGGCATAAACATTCATAGTAGAGGGGTGGGTGTGTGTGTGTGTGTGTGTGTGTGCGCGTATGTGATGTTTCTCCAACTAGCTCTACAGATTCTGGAATTCTGTTATTTATATTTTACATTTCTGCTTGCCCAGATCCTCTGAGTTGGTAGATGGTCAAAACAACACGCTCATCAAATGAACCGAGAGAAGGAAGAGCCCCTCGTGAAATTTAAAAACTCAACCCCAGAGCCATCCTTCTCATGAAATCATCCACAATATACCCTACTCACCACTCCAACCCATGTTAGAATTAAATAAACGTTCCTTTGTCTGGGCTCTTAGAGAACTTGACTTTTTTCTTTTAGCACTTAAGCACATACTCTGGCTTGTCATATACCTGCTTGAATGTGTTTTCGTCCCCTCTGGGCTGTGACTGCACTGAGATCAGGAATCGTATTTACTAAGAGCCTACTGTGTGCATGACAGCAGCTTGACATGTGTATCTCTAACCCATACAATGACCATTCTGTGTCAACATTAACATCTCCATTTTAAAGATGAGAAAACTGTAGCTTATAGAGATAGAAAGAATACACAGTGGGTAAGAAGCTGAGCTATGATGTTGTTCTCAAGGTCATGTTTGAGAAGCTTAGGGAACCATGGTTCCCTAAGACTCCAGGCTTTTCCCTGTCTCCTTACTCCCCCGTCCTCAGAAAGCCGAAAAGCTGTCTCAGTGTGATGGTTTTGTCTGGAAGGAGACCCTGAAGGCACTTTCTTCTCCTCTTCCTTTCTCTTCCACTTTTCTTGTGCACAGAACACAAGTCCTCCTCTGCTTCTAATCACTGTAAGTCTTTCGGGAGAAGTTTCAGTTCCTGTAGCCAAAGGCATGGGGGATTGTAGTTTGGGAGATCTAACCTCAAACTCGCTAATACCTAGCACGGTATGTCAGCAATCTTAGGAAAGAGACCAGAAGTAAAATTTCAGAAGAATAAAATGTATGTAGAGCGTTTAAGCCAGCAAAGTGAATTTAAGCCTTGGACCTTAGTGCATGAGCAGGTGTTTTAACCTTGGAAGGTTTAGAGGATCATACACAATGGTTAATACAACTGTGAAATTGGATTTTAACCACTACAGCCTGGGCAAATGCTTTAAGCCTCGAGCTACATACTACTTGACCTTGGTAAGTGGCTGTGGCATATGCCTTTGTTCACAGGCCATTGACAGCTTACAGAGAGGCAGGGTTGCTTACACAGTGCCAAAAGCTGATAAGGTGTCTAGGCCTCATCAAAAGGGCAAGGTAGTTCAAGGATTAGCAACGGCACAGGGGACCACACAGCCACCAACAAGCTAAACATAGTTCACACAGGTGTCCTCCATAGATGGTGTCTCTTGGAGCTTGTGAGCCAATCCTGGCCCTACAGACTCAATACAGGTGTGGGCCATTAACATGTGAAGGTGGCCTCTGCATACAGGTGCTCCAAGGTGCCCTTGACCTACACAGGTGCAAGATTTCCTAAGCAGACACAGGTAAAGCAACGATTCATCCATAGAGAAACGAGCCCTGAGACATTAGGGTTCAGAACCCATTTGCTGTTTTTAAATTACAGTGCTAGAGAATTGCGTTTGCACTGCCGAGCACTAAGTAAGGTTCTAGATTTAAATTGTTAGTGCCAAGCATAAGAAGGCAAAGCAAATGGAAAATGCAAATTAGGAGGTGATGAATTTGGGGGATGGCAAAAATAGAAAGATCGATTACTGGTGATGGGGTGACCATCATGGCAAATTTCTAGTTTGCAACGAGGTATGTTAGTATGATAGTGGATTTTCCTCCCAGATATGGTACCTGCCCTTGCTTAGAGACTGTTTTTCCCCATTACGTTTTTCAAAGCTCGTGAATTCATGACAACTAGCATCATCTGGAGAAGACAGTAGCTGGGCGGATTTCCCCAGCTATCTTATCCCTGACTCATCTGATTCTCTGCTGTTTTGTGTGACAAACTACTTTGCTGGGTTCTAGAAACCTGATTTAGCTGGAAATAGCTGCCCCTGGAGTTAGGAATGGGCTGCTTTGCTCAATTTGGTGGACGTGGGGTCAGGGTTCTGATAGATGTTCTATTAACTCTTTAAGTTCTTTTAAAATAATTTTTTTAACCTTCAGGAAACCAGAAAATAACAAGTGTTGGTATGGATGTGGAAAAATTGGGTGGCGGATTGGGGAAAAGAAAGGCATTTAAGAACTTTTGATTGAACTAATATCACTTCTGAGACCTAAAAAGAACTATGCCTATTCCAGATAGAAACAAACCAGGCATCTCCCTAGACTACAGTCCTCAAAGTATGGCTCATCGGCCATTAACGGTTCTCCGGACCTTTTCAGGGGTTCTGCCATATCCAAACTATTTTCATAATAAAAGTAAGACGGTGTTTGTGAGTTTGTTTTTTTATGTATTGACATTTGCACTGGTGGTGCAAAAGCGTGGGGAGGTAAAGAGCTTGCCCTTGGCATATATCAAGACATAGCACTGATGGGTTTCAGGTTTGCTACCCCAAAATATGGTACCTCGACATTTGAGAAAACAGCAGAAACAGCAGAGGAAGTTCTCCCTTAAAGCAAGCCATAAAACCTGGAAAGAATTATCTGATCTTCCTCTGAACGAGGTCATAAGACCCTCAAGTGACAGGTGCTCACCCTATGCCCAGAGGAAAGAGACGTCCTTGTCTCTGAAGACAGAAACACAAAGAACAATGTAGACAAACAGGACTTGCTAAGTTTCCACCAACTTATTACCATTAAACCATACCCCTTTTGTCTAAGCTTACTTTTCCACAAGTATTCACTTCTTCACCAAACTTAGCATAAAAAGACCTAGGTTCCCCTATTCCTTTGTTTCTTCATTTCCTTATGAAGGCTCCTGTGTCACATGAAACTTATTAAGTCAATCTATCTTTTTTTACAGGAACCCCACCATGAACTTTGCTACAGGTGAGGAAAAGGCACTACTTTCTCTGTTCACTCCACTACGACACCCAACTATACTAGCAGTCATTGAATTATTCACCATCGAGCACTCACCAAAAAAAAAGCCACTTTCACTTAAGAATGTTCTTAATGAAACTGTAAAAAATATTAGTTTTATTAAATCTCATTGAATGAAGACTTGTCCTTTTAATAGTTCATGTGACAAGGTGGGAAGTTTGCATAGATGACATTTGCAACATACCAAAGTATGAAGGTTGCTTCAAGGGCAAGCACTGTGCAGTTGTTTAGATTAAAAGCTGAACTGGCCTTTTTCTTTTCTTTTTTTAGTTGAGCATTTCTTTTATCTTAATGGAACTATGGTGATTATTCAAACCTGGGTGTTTGACAACTATTTGCTCAAAAATAAACAAGGAAAGCCTGTCACTTCAAGGAGAATAGCCAACAATAATTGTCACTAATAATAAAATTCAAGCTTTCAAGTGAAAATCAGGATTTTAAAAAATATGTGTCCAGCACCATGAGCTTGACAGCTTCTTAATACTGAAAGACTTTTCTGATGAGGTGCATGGAAATATTAACAAATATGATTTTTTGGTATTGTATAATGAAATGTGCCAAGATTTGGGAGATCTGCCTAACTCAGTGAACCAATATTTTTCAAATGACCAATGTATGATGTTAACAAAATTATGCATGGATAAGGAATTCTTTCAAAATGCAAGATGCTATGATGGATTTTAATATAGCAAAGTGTGAAAAGTTCACTGACGTGGTTTCAGATTCAACACATTGCACTAACCTTTCAGAAACTACCACTTGTCAATTATCAGCATAATATCGAATAAGAAAATCCACCATTATCTGAAACAGGTATAATACACCTGCCTTTTCCAGCTGCATATCTGTGTGAGGCTGAATTTTCTTCAGATTCTTCAACCAAATAACATATTGCAACAGATTGAAGGCCAGAGCAGAATCCAGCTGCCTTCTATTAAACCAAACATGAGAAGGATTCGCCAGCATGAAAAAAAAGCTACACTTTTTCACGGTATTTTTAAATTTATTTTTAATTGACAAATAACGTTATATATTTATGGGGTACAATGTGATGTGTTGATACATATATGATGTATATACAATATAATATATATGTAGTCTACCATATATATGGTAGAATAATTAAATCTAACAAATTAACATATCTATCACCTCACATACCTAACATTTTTGTGGTAAAAAAATGAAATCTCTTTTAGCAGTTTTGAAATATTTTTAAGTATAAACAGTTTAGAATTATTATTAACTATAGTCATCATGCTGTGCGATGATCACTAAACTATTTCGCATGCATGACTGAAATTTTGCACCGTTTGACCAGCATCTTCTCATACCCCATTTCATAAATACATGTTATCTATGTTAAGTTGTAATGGGTTTGTTTTGTTATATTTAAATGAATGAGTATTTTTAAATGCCTCAGTTTTAATTTATAATAAATATTAATAAGTACTTTGGTGTTCTCAACAATTACTCAGGGTTTCAAGAAATCTTGAGATTAAAAAGTTTGAAAACTGCTGACACAGACAATGAGAATCCTCTGGCTAAAACGCCAGAATAATAAATTAAACAATGAAGGTATGGCAATATCTTTGAATTTTTAACAGATAGGGAAACAGAATTTACTTCCAGATGTTAATTGCTGTGAATGTTTGAACTTTAATCTGCATGGGAATTTTAATCATTAAACTCTAATTTCTTGCTAGGAAATTTAAAATGGAAGAGGGTTTGGATTCAAATTTCAGATATCTATGTTGTTATACTGTATTATTGTACTTTGTTTTTATGTTGTCATTTAATTTCATCTCTGAATCTCTGAATTAAAGACACTCGAATGAGCTGAATTGTACAACGTAGCTGATACTAATTTGAAATGGAAATGGAAGAAGGATTGCTTTTTCAGCCTTGGCTTTGATTTTACTGATTTCAGACTGACCTTGGCTTTGATTTCACTAATTCACTTTTCTGGCTCATTCTAGAAACCTCTTGGAGCAAAATCTACTGCGCTGGACTTATCAGGGAAACGCCCAAGAGACAGTGGTTGGTATTGGGAGCAGCATCAGAAGCATGAGAGTGAATCTTTCCTGAGAGCCAGCTGATCTCTTCCTGGGTAGGGAATGGCCATACCTCTCATGGGCTCCAGGCCCAAATGCTCCTTCTCCACTCCTGGAGTTTCCCTTCCTGAAGATGGAGTGCCCTTGGCACACCCTCTGCCTTTCATCACCCTGGCATTCGCTGCGCCTCAGGGCAGGTGCTGTAATTATCTGTAGTGGTTTTGGAGTAAGGAGCTGTTCTGTTGTTGCTCCTGTTCCTTCTCCTGGGAGCACCCAGAGAGCATGAGTTCTCTTCTATCCCAGCTCTCAATGACTGATTGGTGTAAAAGTCTGCCTAATTCTCAAGTTCGGAATTAGGAAGTCAACTTACTTCAGATACAAGCTACATTCACCAAAATCATCTCATTAGTAAAAGTAGTGATATACTGGCCTCCATATGTTATCTTACTTTTTGTCTTATCTCTCTGAGGATTAAAAAACCAGGTTGGAAAGCAGAAATTATCTATTGGGTTGCCTCAAATACTGTAAGAGACCGAACTTAGGTCCATTTGATTCCAGAGGCCATGCTCTTTCCACTTCATGACTCTGCTTCTACTTTGTGTTTTCCCATAGCATTAAAACCAATACCTTCACTGATAAGTATTTGTGAAATGCATGATGAATGAACACATAAATGAATGAACGAATGAACGAATAACAATATCCCAGCACAGCGTTGTCTCCTATTGTGTGGATTAGTATTCAAAATTAGGCAGAATATTTCTTTCTCATTTCAAGTGCTGACTAGCTTATAAAGTAAATGCTGTGATTTGTTAAAACTTAGTGCTTTTTTTTGTTTTACATTAGGGAGGGGTATAGTCTTGAGAGGTAGGATAGCATAGTATGCTGAGACAGGATAAAACTAACCATGAGAGTTACATCACGTCACCCCAAATTCATTGACTTCACTTAAGTGAGAAATAAATCAGTGTTGGAAAACTCTTAGGTATCCACAGACCATCTGAATCCTACGTCTGTGGCTGTTTGGGGCAGTGCATGTTTTTCCTTTGGCCGCAATTCAGGGAAAATAAAACTTCACCCCAGCCATTTCACAGATAATTGGCTCACTGCATGCATGTTTTTACACTAAAAATCGTACTTAGTATTTACTCGCTATCTACAAAGATATATTGATAAGATACACAGGAAAACCCCAAAGTATAACGTATGATTCCTAATTCGTTATCTATTGTTGCTTAACAAATTACCCCCAAACTTAGTGGTTTAACATAAAAATAGCCATTTATTACCTTGCATAGTTTCTATGGAAGATAATAAATGGCTATTGTTATGTGATGTTATTTGCAGCTTACCTGGGATGGGGGAGTCTAGTTTGGCATCTCTCCTGATGTTGTAGTCAAGACGGCACCTGGGGCTGCAGTCATCCAAAGGATAAAGCAGGCTGGAGGATCTGCTTCCAAGATGGCGCACTCGCATAACCCTAGCAAGAGGCCTCAGTTCCCTCCACGTGGACTTCTCCGTGGGGCTGCTCAAATGTCCTCATAACATATCAGCTAGCTTTCCCTAGTGTGACTAATCCAAGACCAAGGGAACCACAATGTTTTTTATGAACATTCTCGTTTTGGAAGTCACATAGTTATTTTCACACTATCCTATTGGTTACACAGGTCATTCTATTTGATATAGGAGGGGACTACACAAGGAAAGAATAACAGGGTGGGGATCATTGGGAACCATTTGGATACTGGCTACCACAGTTTTTATCACTTTCTCTAGTTTCATCATGAAGAAAAACTAAGCTCATGAAAAGTGAGTAAGTAATTTTGTGGCCGCAACAAATGAGGTGTCCAATGACAGGGTCTGTCTTTTCTGTACTTGGTTGCTACATTACAGACACATTGAGAACATCCAAGGTTTGACGTTAAACTAAATTCCTGGGAATGATTAATTCAAGAAGGTCCCATCTCAGAAAACTGAATCTTAGAGGAAGGGTAGTAATTTATTCGTTGAACAAAATTCATTGAGCTCTTAGTAAATGCTTAGTAAATACAGACTAGCTCTGTAGACCCTTAGATAAATGTGGAGCTCATACTACAATGAGGAAATCAAACATGTGGATACATAATCAGAGTATAATATTGTAAGACACTGACATAGAAATATATGCTTCATACAAGGAAGTACTAAGGAGAGCTGCTAACTCAGCAGGACATGAGGAGTATCAGAAAAGATTTCCTGGAAGGAGTGATACATAATCTCAATCTCAAATGATAACTTCGAATTCGCCAAGCATTCAGGACAGCAGAAACAGCATGAGAAAAGTTATGAAGGTGAGAAACAGCATGGAATGTGTAAGAGAATGAAGGTAGAGTGGCGAGGAAGAAAGTAGGGATTTGCAGAACATAGCGTTGGAGAAGTAGGCAGGCCCACGCAGACAGAACCAGGAGTTGGGTCTTTCAGATTATACACTATGGGAAATCTTTGACTTTTATCATCAAGAAGAGTGGTATGGTCAGATCTCATTTGAGATAGATCATTCTAGGAGTTTGTATAGAAAGAATTTGAGCAAAATAAGATTACAGACAGATAGGCCGGGCGCGGTGGCTCAAGCCTGTAATCCCAGCACTTTGGGAGGCCGAGATGGGCGGATCACGAGGTCAGGAGATCGAGACCATCCTGGCGAACACCGTGAAACCCCATCTCTACTAAAAAATACAAAAAACTAGCCGGGCGAGGTGGCGGGCGCCTGTAGTCCCAGCTACTCGGGAGGCTGAGGCAGGAGAATGGCGTGAACCCGGGAGGCGGAGCTTGCAGTGAGCTGAGATCCGGCCACTGCACTCCAGCCCGGGCGACAGAGCGAGACTCCGTCTCAAAAAAAAAAAAAAAAAAAAAAAAAAAAAAAGATTACAGACAGATAGATCCAATTAGAAAACATTTGCTGAAGAAACAAATGGGGTAATGAGGACCAAAACTAGGGTAATAACAATAGGCAAGGAAATGAAAAGACATATTTGTTAATTAATAATGAATTCATCATCCAGCAACAACAACAACAACAAAACAATAAGCAGATTTTCCGGTAGTAAGGTAAAGAACAGTAAGTAAAGTATGATAAAGAAAGAGGAAATTATTCTGGTGGTCTGTATTCCAGGCTTGGGAGATGGGATATTTCAAAGGTTGGTCATTTTCACTATAGAAGGTCCAGTTTGCTAGCCCATCAACCTTGGAAAAATGAGCCCTGTCATGACCACCTAGACTCTCAAGGGGCCACACAATAACTAGAAGAGGAAAGAGAAACTGACTGACAGTAAAAATCAAACCACAGAACATCTATGGATTGCCACTGAGTTCTGACTCTTATTATAAATCAAGCATCAGGATTTTTCCTTTTACATCAGTGTCCCTGATTTTCCTGTTTCATCTGTAGGAAAGCCAGAAGTATAAATGTACACAGGGAGACCTGGCATTATTTCATGTAAAGAGACGCTCTTACCACCTCCTGAGAGCATGGCATCTCTGCCTTCCAATTACTGTATTCGCCTATCAGAAAGTTCTATTTGGTTCTTTTCCAAATCCACCTAGTAAATGTTGTTCTCTTGCTTCTTCATTATATTTTCAATACTTTGTTTTATGAAAACATATCAAACATACTCCCTTTACATTCTGTTGCTTATCATCTTAATGTCTGCTGGCTTTGTAAGTCTACTTCTGTGCTTTGTTTTTGCTGCTGACTTTTGTTTATAATGGCTTGGTTTTGCTTAATTTTTGTAAGAAATTTTGAACCCATTGCCTTTGGGGATTTTTGTATGAGGAATTTCTGAGGCTGTAGTTGAAATTGGATTCATCTAGGGAGAATTTGCATTTGCTTCTGCCAACCTTCCAGAAGCACTACCAACACAAGACTACTGTAAAGTAATTCTTCTACAACCAAACAGGTAGAGGGATTTTGGTCCCCAACCTTGTGATTACAGGCCTGTGATTAGAAGTAAGTGGGAAATTTTTTTCATTCCATTTATTGAAAGCCAAGATTAAGACAGAACTATGTCTCTGGTGTGTATCTCCAAGTTCTTTATCAGCAGCGCAAATTTTTTCCTATTTGTCTACTTTAGGGGTGTTAGATTTACACAGGAACTCTGACTGGATGCCCCCCTTTCCCTGTTGGGGCTCAGGCTTTGTCCCCTGTCCCTGTGCCTTTGTTCCATTAAAACCCAGAAAGCCATCTCCAGGTGTTACTAGATACCCCCAGGACAAACATTAGCTCCAGCACTACTACCCTGCCCTTTTGGATTTGTATTTTCCTGAAGTTTCTAAAAGGATTTGGAGAAATTCCTTTACTTTCTCCTCACTCTACCTGCACTCTCCCTGTGGGAGGCTGATTTTTATGTAGCATTTTTAGGTGTGTTGTACTGGAAAAGGTCTCTCTGCACATCTGATCTGCCACTTTGCAGACATTGGAAGTTAGAGCTAATCTCGTATCATGCCACAAGAAAGACAGATCATTTACTTATGTCTTATGCTTAAAATTCAATCACTAAAGAAGACAGTTGGAATAAAGAAGAAGGCCACATTGTCATTTTTCTCACGTGTTCTACCAAAAAGGGACCTAAAGGAGAGCCAGATGGCCCTTAGACCAGTCAATATTTGAGTGCTACTAAGAAGCAATAAAGTGTCAAAGGATGAGACCACTGCTCGATGTCTTAAACAAACAAACAAAGCACAACAACAAAAACCCACAAAACTAAATTTGTGACTTCCTTAAGTGAGGAAGAGTTATGCTGGATGGGCACGATCTCTTGCAGAAGAGTAGGTAACTGTTGGGTGGAGTGGAGGGTAGTGTAACCTGTAGGAGCGTAGTTACTCAGGTGAGACTGTTGTGGATGGGTTCACTGCCAGAAGGCTGTTCATTGGAGGGAGTCCATTTCTTACTGGCTGACTTTCCAAAACTAAAGGCTGATGCTGATTACTTGGCTTTCAGAGGCATATTCACTGAGGGGAGTTGTTGATGGATTAAATAGGTTTACAATGACTTCTCATGCTCCATTACTGTGAAATTGTCTTACTGCAAATAAACAGGTTTAAAATCCATTTTGGTGCTTACCTGTTACTATGGCTACAGAATAATTAGTCTTTTCCTAGGAGTATGGAAACTTTTTTGTTGGCAAATGAAAATGTCATCAAGAAAAATATGCAATAATTTGTAGAATTTAATCTCAACAAAGTCTCTGTATTTTTAGATAATGCTAAAATCTTCAGATTAGCATTAACCTGCCACAGTCTCAATTAAACACATATGTGTATATATGTACCTATTCCTTCTATGAGAAAAAGACAATGACAAGAAAACACTGTGCCCTTAGTTGACTCAGCCTCTCACACCTTCAGTGGCAACAGCACTGTACAATTCAAAGTACTACTCAGAATATTTACCTCATTCACAGATCATAAAGTCCTCAATCACAAAATAGGATTTCAGTCATTGTTACAAAGTCCACATAGTAAAGGATGAAAGGAGACATGCATCCTAGAACATTTTTAAACAAAGTATGAAATCAAAAATATTATGCCTAATGCTTAATGAATTAGAAAAAAATGAACTTACACATCTAATTTCCTGACTATTTTGATTAATATTGATTACATAGAAATTAAAAATGCATTGAGATAACCAGTAAGAGTTATATATGTAAGTACATATGCTGGCATTACATTTTATTCAAAATACACGACCGTGTAATGATTAAGAACACAGCCCCTGAGCCTCTGCCTGGAATCACAGGTTGGCTCTGCACGTGTCTCTGTATTCTCATCTGCTATTTGGACTAAATCATGTCCCCCAAGATTTGTATGTTGAAGTCCTAACCTCCAGTACCTTAGAATGTAACTATTTGGATAAAGGGTGTTAACAAAGGTAAATTAAGGTTACATGAGGTTGTTAGGGTGGTCCCTAGTTCAATATAACTACTGTCCTTGTATGAAGACGAGATTAGAACATAGACACACACAGATGAACGACCATATGAAGACACAGCAAGAAGGTGGCCATCTGCAAGCCAAGAAGAGAGGCCTCAGAAGAAATCAACTTTGCTGACACCTTGATCTTGGACTTCCAGCCTCCAGAACCAAGAGAAAATTAATTTCTATTGTTTAAGGCACCCCATCTATGGCATTTTGTTATGGCATCCTTAGCAAAAAAATACATCTGTTAAATGAGATGATATTAAATTCACATAGTAGTTGTGAGGTGTCTTAGTCCATTTTGTGTTGCTAAAAAGGAATACCTGAGTCTGGGTAATATATATACATATATATATACACATATGCTTCTTCTTTTTTTTTTTTTTTTTTGAGATGGAGTCTTGCTGTGTCGCCCAGGCTGGAACTCAGTGGTGTGATCTGGGCTCACTGCAAGCTCCGCCTCCTGGGTTCACGCCATTCTCCTGCCTCAGCCTCCCGAGTAGCTGGGACTATAGGTGCCCACCACTACTCCCAGCTAATTTTTTTGTATTTTTAGTAGAGACAGGGTTTCACCATGTTAGCCAGGATGACCTTGATCTCCTGACCTCGTGATCCACCCACCTCGGCCTCCCAAAGTGCTAGGATTACAGAAGTGAGCCACCGCACCTGGCCTATATTTAAAAAAATAAAATAAAATAAAATAAAGTTTATTTGACTTATGATTCTGATGGCTGAAAAGTTGAGGAAGATTGGGCATCTGCATCTGGTGAGGGCTTCATGGCAGAAGGCAAAGGGGAGCAAGGATGTGCAGAGATCACCTGGTGAGAGAGGAATCAAAGGAGAGAGGGGATACCAGGCTCTTTTTAACAACCAGCTCTTGCAATAATGAATGGATTGAGAGCTCACTCATTCTCAAGGGAGAGCATTAATCTATTCATGAGGTCTGTGTCAATGACCCAAACACCTTCTGTTAGGCCCCACCTCCAACACTGGGCATCAAATTTCAACATGAGGTTTGGAGGGGCCAAACAGTCAAACCATAACATGGACCAAAATAAATTAATAAATGCTAAGTAATAATAGTGACTAACATTTACTCACCACTTACTATACACCCTAGCACTAAGATCAAAGCCTGGGGCGTGGCTGCTGCTCAATAATGCACTCATTGGAGATTTTTATTATTTTTTAAATTAATATTTGCCCAGTAAGAAAAGAATGTAATTCCAACCACGGTTTTGGATGTAATCTTAAATGTTTACTATTAACAGCTTGCCTTATTTCCAAACTTGGGGGAAAACACCATCCTCCATGAGTGGCAGCCTTGTGCGGTTTTTTCATCAGCACATGGATAAATTACAGCTTAAGGAGTGAAAATAATTTATTTCACTTCATCCATTATATCAGGTAAGAACAGGGGAATATATGCTATTTTGAGTGTCAGACTGTAATTCACTGCATTAAATGAGAATATTGGTTTTGACCCATTCTTTTTCCTTTAGAGGTCTTAACCTAACTCTGTAGGGCTGTCAAAAGAGACTTACCATTTTAGTGAGAGGTGGAGACAGCTGGAATAAAAGCGTGGTTTAGAAAGAGCCAGAAAGGTAGCAAGGAGAGGAGCACATAAATTTGCCTGGATGGGGCAGGGAAGGAAGACAAGAAGAGGAATACATTGAGCACCTGATGGTGACTTGAGAAATTTAATGTGGATTATGGTACGATGACAGATGAGCATGTTTGGTGGAGTGTTTTTAGCATCAATATGTAAAAACAACCGAGAGGCAAATAACCTTTAAGGTGATCCTAGAAAATCTGAACTATTCCTACAATAACAGTGAAGGGGTCATTTGGTAAAGTGGTCTTGTAAGGAAATTCACAAGTAACTCTTTCTGTGGTTCTGTAGACGGAAAATGTGCAATGGGATTCAGAAATCCATGGGAGTCAACCTAAAACGAATGTGCTGAACTCTGCTCCACTCTAATCCTGAAGCAGAGAAGAATTACCATGGTACAGTTTAATTATCCTGGTACAGTCTAATTATCATGGTACAGTCTAATTATTGGGGAGAAGGCAAGTTAGGATTTCAGAAGACTTCAAAAGTCCAGTTAATGTCTTACAGGTAAATGCAGTAACTAGAAATAGCCCAACAAAATATAGGCTAGTAGAAGTTCAGTTAACTTTGCTTTAATGACTATTTAAGAATCACATATAATTAGAAAATATGATGGGTTTATACTTAATGAATGATTTGAATTATTTTTAATTTTAGGAACTGAAAGAGTTTTCATGTTGTTCCTTATCTTAGTCAAATATTTTGTGAGTAATATATGAGGATAAACTTCAGCCTAGCCTCTAGACCAATTATCATAAATTGCATATTTATTGCATCAGGTAATTGAATTCTTGGGCATCCTTTGTCCCTATTCCCTACTTCCCCTAAGAGGATTGCCTCGTAAATTTACAACAAATCATCTTCGACAAATTGCACCAACTCCTAGTTCGTGAATTATTTGATGTATTCTCTTAATGTATAGTTTAGCTTAACTCAATATGTTAATTCAGTAAGTGTGTGCCAAACTTTGATGACTTTTTCTCACAAAGGCCTAAGCTTCACAAAATTAAAAGACAAAAGTAAAAACAAAAACCTTTTCTCTCCTCCAAGTTAGTTAATGTGATATTAACTTGCCCTAAATAACATTTTCTATTGTCAGGGATTTCAAGTATGTTGAGAGTCTGAAATTTTTTTTTAATATTCTTAACTTCGTCCTGTATCACAGAGTCAAGAGGAACAGGGAACCTGGAGTTTAACCTCTTAACTAAGAATATTCTGGATAGTAAAGTTTGGTTTTGTATACATACAATTATTAGCTGAATGTCAATTGCAGATTCATGAATAGAATGACTAACAGGACAAGACTTCTTTGCCAAGCCATTAACTGAGTTTACGGTTGTCAAAGTAACTGTCATTGTGACCTGTACATAAAACCAAAATGATAAGGACATCACTGAAAACAAAAATTCTTGAACTTACGGTCACACAAAGAACAAGTTTTATGATTTGCAGTCTCCGGTGATTACATTAGCTGATTCTAACTTGAAAATTCATCAAATCCGTGTTTTACTGAATTGATTGCTATTTCATTTTAGAAAATGAGTAAATTAGCCCTATATGCAGGACTTGAGTTGCTTCTCTCTACATTGCCACTGCGTTCCAGGACAGGTAGGCATAGGCCTAGCATTCATTAGTAGTTATAATTTCTATTTGCATACTCCCTGATCCATCTCTGACAATCCCGTATAAACTGCATGTAATCAATGAAGAATCATTATGTTGTGATCAGTAGTAATGTCATAAACTGCTATGAGACACTGCAACCAGCAATCTCAGGGTAGGAATGAAAGATGAAAATAGGGAGTAAAGGTGGCAGTTTCCAGAGGGTGAGTGAGGCCTCCTCTTGTCTCTGCTCCATGACGGAAATTGATATTACCCAGATGGATATTAACGAACAGCAGGAAAGTTGACTGCATCACTACAATTAATGCATACCGGTGACTTCAAGTGTTAATTTGTTCTCAATGTAACTGCATGAAAGTTATCAACATAATTTCCTCTGACAAGTGATTCAGTCTAGGAGAAAAACTATGAAGCCTCTGTGGTTCGTTATCAGGCATCTGTAAACTGTTTTTTCCTTCTCCCACCCAATCTGCAGGTATTCCAGGCTGGCTTGAAAACACTAATGATGTGCAAAGGCAAGGCTGTGATTTACTGAGACATACCCTCTTGTATAAACATGGCAAGGTTCACTATCACTTCCAGAAAGTGTCTTTAACAGGGGTGACAACTCATGTTATAAATAGCGTTTTCTAAAAATCCAGAGACGAAATGAGCCGGGCTTGGGATTTGAAAACACACTGCAGACAGACCAGGGCAAATTAGTATGCACCGTGGAATTATCTCAGCTTCCTAATGATGCTAACATTTATTTTTACTTAATCGCAGAAAATGACAATGGGGCAAGAAAGACAATAAGTATAAAGAATGGAATTTGCCAAATAGAGAGAATTCAACATCCTGACCAATTCGCATCTCTTGGGAGACCTTTCTGTCAGCACTTAAAGGAAGGAAAAAGAGAGGCACCATTTTTCCTCTGTGCTTTTGTCGAGTTCTTTGCTGGCTGTTTGGGCCTCAGACTAACCCATGAGTCATTCTGCATAAAGGAGGATGGGGTGGGAGGAGCGGAAATGGAAGCAGTTCTCTCTTATCTATTTGCAAGGGCTTTATTTGAAAAAGGCTAAATATAATTGAAGCTAATATTATTAACATGCATCAACTCTCGGATTTTTTTAAAGATCCATTTGTTTGATAACGTTCATTTTCATAAAAGCTCTTGCATGAGTTTGATGCTTTTAACTTTCACTCTATTAACTGAAAGTGGTCAGGAAGAAAGCGAATATTCCAGAGCAGCAATAGGTTCTTGTTTAAAGATTTCTCCCAAATCTCTGAGATACACCAATAGTCCCATTGTTGTTTAGGTGGTGGTGGGCTGTAACTCCAGCTAAATAGGACCGAATGCTTTATCTTTAGAATGATGCCCCTCCCCTAAATACCCTATATTCAGAAATGCTGAAGAAACGGTTTGACCATTTGTAACGTTTTTATTACCAATCTACTAACGGTTACGCATTTGTCTTAATATTTCTGGAAACTACTTGAAGACAGCAGGTTGCATGTCCCACCAGCAGAGCAACTGGGTTTCATGCAAACAAATGTGTTCTGCCAATTTTAGTTTTTGAACAGAGTGGAAAAGAGAGGAAGATGACCATCTATTCAAGGAAGGAGGAGAGGAAAGGATTTTAAGTGTTGTGGATGTGTTCTCAAATAAACCAAGCACCAAGAGCACAGAAGCAACAAGATTTTGAGGTCAAATGAACTTAAGCTATTTACAACTGCTGCTTTTTTGAGACAGGGAGAAGGTCTTTAAGGATAAAATTATGCCCTCTAAGTTTGTCACTTAACTCACCCCTTCTTTGGAAACAGATAAGTGAAAACAAGATGATGGGCCTGGTGTGGTGGCTCACACCTGTAATCTCAGCACTTTGGGAGGCTGAGGCAGGTGGATCATTTGAGGACAAGCATTTGAGACCAGCATGACCAACATAGTGAAACCTCATCTCTACTAAAAATACAAAATCAGTGGCATGTGCTGGTGCATGCCTGTAATACCAGCTACTCTGGAGGCTGAGGCAGGAGAATCACTTGAACCCGGGAGATTGAGGTTGCAGTGAGCCGAGATTGCACCACTGCACTCCAGCCTGGGTGACAGAGTGAGACTCTGTCTAAAAAAAAAAAAATAAAGTAAAGGTGATGGAAACCTAAAGTCCATGAGCCTAGTAGAACATAAACATATTTTCCAAATAGCCAGAAAAGCTTCAATATTCCTAACCCTTTTTAATATCAGAGAGAGGAGGAGAGAGAGGAAGTGCCACACACTTTTAAAACAACCAGATCTTGTGAGAACTCAGTCACTGTCACAAGGGTAGTACCAAGGGGGATGGTGCTAAGCCATTCATGAGAAAGCCACCCCATGATCCAATCACCTCCCATGAGACCCCACCTTCAATTCTGGGGACTATACCATTCAGTATGATATTTGGTGGGGTCACAGCTCCAAACCATATCATAGACATTGCTTTGAACTGGAGACACATGTACTTTTGTCCTCTTATGCACATAAGCAAGTTCTTTCTTGAGAATATATAGCTAGTTGAATTATTAGGTCTTAAAAGCTGTGCACATCAAATTTAGTAGATTATGCCACATTGTTTTCCAGTTTGTTTGGACCAGTGTATGCCTCCATCAATGCACGAATGATGCCATTGACCATATTCTCACAATCCCTGATATTGTTAGTCTAGTTTTTGCAAGTTTGGTGGATGAAAAACAGAAGGTATCGCATTGCATTACATTTCCTTCATTGCTAATGAGAATGACCATATTTTCATAAACCTATTGGTCATTTTTGTTTCCTTTTCTATGAATTATCTTTTCATTTCTTCCTTTGCCCATCTTTCTAGTGGGTAAATAGAAATATTTAGACAGACATTGCTGTCTACCTACACAGTATCTAAAAATATTTAGACAGGACAAGTATTTTTCTTTCGATATTTTTTTCTTTGGTGATATTTTTATTATTTGCTAGATACATTCCAGATATGAATTCTTTATTAGACTACATGTGTTTAAAATATATTTTCCTTACATAATTATAGCTTATTTTTTACTTCTCTTTTGATGAAAAGAAATTCAAGTAATTAATATAGCCCACTTATCAAACTTTTGTTTTAGGTGTGTCTTTTTAAAAATATCACTCCTATCTCAAGTTCATAAAGATATTCTTCAATTTGTTTTCTAGAGTTCTAATTTTGATTTCTACACTTTCACTCTTAACCCAAAGAAGATTGATTTTTATATGATGTGAAGCACTTTCCTATTTTCTTTTCTTTTTCACACAGCAACCAGTGTCTTAGCACTACTTATTGTATTGTTCCTCCTTTAATTCTATAGCCAACTTGTCAGATCCACCACTGATGCTATTGGGATTTTGATAAGAATTGCATTAAATTCATAGACCAATTTACCAAGAAGCAACAACCACAAATATGGTATATCTCTCCATTTATGTGTCTTCTTTAATGACATATAAGTCATTACATTTTTAAAATAAAGTTTAAAAAATTGATCCATAAATGTCTTGCAATTATTTTATTAGTTTTAGTTCTTCATGCCTTTATTTTTATTATTTAAAATGTTCCTTTTCTAACTTATTACTGATACATAAAAGGGCAATTAATTTTTTGTTTAAATATTCTATTTTATTCTAATAATTTGTCTTTGTTTCTTCTTTTCTAATTTTTGTATGTAATTTTTTCCCCTAATCTTTTGTCCATTGGCTAGAACCTCCAGGATAATGTTGTGTGTAAGTGATGACATGGGCATCCTTGACTTGTTCCTGATTTCAACATAGAATATTTATCACAGTTAAGTGATACCAAGCACTCTTTGCAGTGTAACCCTGTGTCCTACCACTTTATACCTAAACAACCTAGGGCACAGATACAGGTATGACTGGGCTCTGGAACAATCTGAATACTGTATCTGTTATTGAGTCTAATTATTTTCTGTACACCCCCAAATTCTCTTGTCAAAGAATAAGAGTACATTCCCCAAATGCTAGTGCCCACCCAAGTACCCCCACTAAATCTCCAAACTAATTATAACTAAAACATAAATTATCATCTTATCCAGCAAAAGAACAAAGCAGTTTTTAAGACCAACAGGGCATTGCTTGAAACCTTCATGTCATTTTAGACTCCTTCTTCTCCTTTACTCCAAACTCCTGTTGGGTCCCCAATCTTATCTTGATGGTGGACATGTATCCCTTCCTGCAACAAACACGTTCATGTATATATTTTCATCTCATGCTCTCTCTCCTAGGTTAGTTTCACCCTCTTAATTGGTTATGTTTTTCTTATTCACATTTTGCTAATTAAATGAAGCTTCACTATGGCTTTATATGGAAAAGAACAGCCTAGAGAGTAAGAAAACTTTTGTGTTTGTTTAAACGCATTTCCAGGACATTGATATCATACTAGTCTCATTCTCTTGGGTACATACAGCACACAAAGGAGCTGTGACAGTAGACCTCACATTTCCTTTCATTAATTTGTACAAATTAAAGCTGCTGGCATTATGTCAACCACTATTATTGATCATCTCCTTAGTACAGGGCACTGGGTGAGGAGCCAAGGGGATATAAAGATGTGTAAACAAGAACCTTGTAAGTCTAGACAGGACACAATCAATTAGTTCTATTGGTTGAAATTACTACTATTTGAAATCTTTGTTGTTACATTTATGGAGACTAACAGCTAGAATTGTTAATCCTCTTTTGTCTCTCTTGCCTTTAGCCTTTTCATTAACTGGACCTACTAATGTACTACACACACTCAGTTCATAAATCTTAGTCACAGATACAATCATTTTTGTATCCTAGTTCAAAAGATGTTTTGTTTCATCTCTTCTTTAACCTTGAGGATAACAAAACAGACATCAAAGGCCATTGTCCTAGAGAGCCACTCTAAATACTTTTGTCTAACCTTCTTAAACATATCACACATCTCCAAGGATAATAATTTTACCAACTGCTTAAAGAAAAAAACTTCAAAATATTTTCCCCCAAAAGGTGTTGTCATACCATATGCAAATGAAATGTGAAAAATCTCACTTTCCATGTTGGAGAATATACTGTTTTTGTAAAGCTAGAGGAAAAAATTTAAAATTACTGTGCTGAAAAGATTGCATCATTTGATTCTCTTGCATTCCCAGGGAACTGGGTGAGATTCTTATTGTTTGGGGACATTCCAGGAGAGGGAATAAATTACACAAGTAGCCCTGGCCATCAGCGCTGGGGCACCTGGAAGCAGGTCTGGCAGGTCCATTCTCAGTCCACCACATGACCTGTATGAATCAGGGGTCACAGGAAAAATAGAACCAATTTGATGTGTATAGAGAGATTTATTTTAAGCAACTGGCTCATGTGATTATAGAGGCTGGTAAATCCAAAATCTTCAGGATAGGCAGGCAGCCTGGAGACCCAGGAAAGAATTGTAGTTTGAGTCTGAAGGCTGTCTGCTGACAGAATTCCCTCCTACCCCAGGGACGTCAGTGCTTTTCTCTTAAGGCCGCCAACTGATTGGATAATGCTCACCCACCCAGCTTATGAGAGGTCATAAGATTTACTCAAAGTCTACTGATTTAAATGTCAAGAAAAACTTCACAGAAATATCTCGAACAATGTTTGGCCAATTGTCTGGATACCATGGCCTAACCAAGTTGACACATACAATTAACCGTCAGAGGGGTGCACCAAAATCTCACAAATCATCACTAAAGAATCTACTCATGTAACCAAATACCACCTGTTCCCAAAAAACTATAGAAATAAAAAAAAATTTAATTAACCATCACAGGACCCACATGGCTTAATTTCTCAGTAAGAGACACTTATTCAAGATTTCAGGGACTATGGCTGAAAATGTGCCACCATGCCAACTCTGTGGCACATTCAGGCATCTGTCCTTGGTGATTACCCTGATATAACTTGGCAAGCAGTGAAGACACTGTCATCATGTTTATGGGGGCCTATGTTTCCAAAATAGTGTGAACCTAAGTCTGAAGAAAACATTAAGTAGGGGCTCTGAATGTGATATTCAACATTGGTCCTTTCCAACTCAGTCTACTTTTCCAGAAATTATACTCAACTCAACATTAACCAAAGACTTATGTTTGATTTCCTTTGTTTCATTTTATCACATATACCTCTTTATAATCATAACATATCTCTTTTCCTTTGCTTATTTTATCATAATATACCTATTTAACAAAGATGGGTGAGGAGCTGAGGGAGTATAAATATGTGTAAACAACCTTGTAGTCTAGATACGACATAATCAATTAGTTCCATTGGTTGAAATCAAGATTATTTGAAATCTTTGTTACATTTATGGAGACTAACAACTAGAGCCTAACCTCTTTAACAAAGAGGTATATTATGGCTTGCAATGCAAACTTGCATGTATTTTTCAGATAAAATAAGAGACTTCAGGGAAAAGTTTTTCTTTTCATAATTCCTTTTTTTTTTTTTTTTTTTTTGGAGATGGAGTCTCACTCAGTGGCCCAGGCTGGAGTGCAGTGGCATGATCTTGGCTCATTGCAACCATCGCCTCCCAGGTTCATGCCATTCTCCTACCTCAGCCTCCCAAGTAGCATCACCATGCCCAGCTAATTTTTGTATTTTCAGTAGAGACGAGGTTTCACCACGTTGGCCAGGCTGGTCTTGAAGTCCTGACCTCAGGTGATCCGCCTGCCTCGGCCTCCCAAAGTGCTGGGATTACAGGCATGAGCCACCACGCCCAGCCCATAATTCCTTTTGGACTATGTGTCCCAGTCTTTCTCAGAGACAATTCTTCAACTTATACTTTTTTGCCATTAGACACAACAATTTAAGAAGAATTTCTGTGACAGCTTCACCTTGGTCATCTTAGAGCTCTTAGCCACCTTGAATAGGAAATTTCCCACTGGCTAGCTTATGAAGCTGAACCGCAGGCTGACCACTTGGCATTGCCAGGACAAGACAGTTTCAATCTCCTTCAGTGAAGAGGACAGGGACACAGTTGGGCTAATTCATTCTTCACCTCTGCTTCCTGCCTCCCGTCCTGGCTGCTGAAAGATGACAAAGAGAGACATGAGGAAGTGTGAATGCTACATAGCAATCCATCACTGATATACAAGCTTAGGACAAGCATACTCTGCAGAAAGAAAAACAGTTTAAGACATTATTCATCCAACAAATATTCATGGAGCACCTATTATACATCGATAGCATTCTACTAGGCACCTTGGTCGCAGTATGCATCTTGTTTGGTTCTTGCTGTCAGGAGGTTTGTTGGTATTCAAGCAGACATAAAAGTATAAGACAGTAGCATAAGCTTCACCCTAAGCATGTTTGCTTCATAATTGAATTTGATCATCCATTTTAAGGCTTAGTGAAAAACCAATTGTAGAAAGCCTTTAATTTAAAATGGAAAAACTCAGTGATTTCCTCCTACTGAAAATTTAGAGGGAAAAAAACCCTTATTATCTAATAAATTATCTTCATTAAAGATGCATTAGTAATCAATCTTCATAACATCTGGTGACAGCTACATTGCTTATTTAAAAAAGCAACATAATCTCCCTCTCCGAGCATGCTTTTTATGGTTCTTCTGAAAGAAACGTATTAAACTCAGCCATAGAAGAAAGTAAACTACTTTACAATAAATTAGTGTCTTATAAATAAGAAAATGCTTAGCATAATATTTTAATGGCTACTTTAATTTAAGGCGTAATATATCACTGCCCAAAATGTCTACTGCAGAACATAGTTCTTGCTGTTGATGGGCAAACCCTAGAAAGAAGACAGCATGGAGTTTATGTTTCCTACTCTTCAAACTGAACAACAGAAGATCGTAAAGTGCTTTGTGGGCTATCCACAGCAAACGGCATTTTCCTCCTGCCTTGGAAATCTCATGCACACAGTTGTCCTGGAATGCCCAATATTCATCGTTAGAAAGGCAGATGCTTCTGAAGGCTCATTGGCTCTTGTAAATATATACTGACATGTTGAATTTTCCTCTTTTAGAGACCTCAATGTTCCTATAGTTCTTAGCACAAAGTATCAAAAGATCCAAAAAGGATCATAAAAACCTATTAGTAATGGATTTGTTTTGGCAACTTTCAGACAAATGGGTCATTTCTATATTTGGCTGCTGAAGAGGCATTATTTACAAAGTGAAAGAAGCCAATATCCCCACAAAGTGATTCATAACTCCTTTCAGAAGCCAGTGGCCCACTTTACTCTCTCAGTGCCCCAAGGTATTGAGTTGAAAAGAAGTGCATGTACGGAAAAAGGCTAAAGAGCTGCCATATAACATGATCTCCAGCCAAGTGACGAGAAAGTGGTCATAAAAAGGGTTTGAGAATAAGGGATCATTTAAGGCATTGGAGAAAGATGAGGTGGGTAGGTTCACACATTTGGGAAACTGGAACTCAGAGGAAGAACAAACAGTATTTGTGGAAATAATAATAAATATGTCATGAATGAATGAAGCCAAATGAAGAAAATAAGAGAGTTCTCTCTCATATCTAATAACGTTCTCTCCTTCTGCCATACAATGGTGTGAATGTGTTCCTTCCAAAACTCATGTTGAAACGTAATTCCTATTGTGTTGGCATTAAGAGGTGAGGCCATTTGGGAAGTGATGAAATCACAAGGGCTCTGTTCTCATGAATGGGTTAATGCCTTATAAAGGTCTGGAGGGAATGAGCTTAGGCCCTCTTTGCCCTTTCTCTCTTCTACCATCTGAAGATGCAGCAAGAAGGCCCTCAGCAGACACCAAAGGCCAGCACCATGACCTTGAACTTTCCAGCCTCCAGCACTGTGGGGAAATAAGTTTCCATTGTTTATAAATGACCCAGTCTGTGTTATTTTGTTACAGCAACACAAACAAAGATACCCTGCCTTGCTTGCTCTCATTCTAATCAAGCCGAGTGTATTCTTCTTTTCTTTCTTTTCTTCTCTGTAGTGTGTTTCTCCTGAGTGAACAAGATCGTTCCTCATTGACTTTTGAGGTCACTCTCCCACGGTCACTGGATGAATGAACACCTGATTCCACTTCCCAATTCCACCATTGACTGGACTTGTGATCTTGAGCAAATCTATTACCCTCTCTGAACCTTAGTTTGATCATGTGTAAAATAGGAACACCAGCACACACCTCCTATGGTGAGTACATTTCATAATTTCCCCAGGATTGCTGATGTCAGCCCACAGTTGTGTATTTCAGTAATTTCTAGGGAAATTACACTGACCAGGAATGGAGTTTACATGCTTGACCCCTGATCCGTGAGGCCTGACTGCCTGTCAGCTTCAGTTCATTCACCACCTGCTCCACACCTTTCTGTCAACACTGACACTGCTTATTTCTGAAGTTCCTAAACCTGTATGCTCATCAAAATCACCCAGAAACCTTTCAAAAACTATAAATTGCAAGGACTATTTAAGTTAGAATTTCTCAAACAACTGCATCAGAATCTAAGGGTGGGAATTGGAGTGTCCGTGTGCATTTTTTACAGAAGTTTTCAATCCAAGAATTCTGATATGTCATCAGGCTTGGACCATGTTCAAGTTCTATTTCCCAGTGTGGAAAACTGGCCTAGACTAATGCCTTCTCCCTGCAGCCAAACCACTGCATGACCAGTGATGTTCTAGGAGTCCACCTTGGTGACTTTCCTCCCGTTGGAGTTGGCTGAGTCCTCTTCTTCCCCATTGCATGTGTCTCAAGCCTGCTCCCAGCTCTGCTCTTCCCAAACTGTCTCACCCTCTGCATTTAACTCTCTCAAGCCCAGCTTTTCCATATGTCAAAACAACGTCAGCCTCTTACATATGCCCTCCTCTGAACTTTAGACATCTGATATCCTAACACCCAAGGTTCATATCTGACTACGTCTAGTGACCCTACGCTTAGCTCTTAACTACAAGGTTACATGGTTACTTTCTCCCAAGACTTCTGTTCTTTGCACAGCATCAAGCAGTCCTTCTAATTAGCCGTATAAATCCAGAGTATTGGTTCGCCTTTCCTGAATCCAGCATAAATGCCTTCCATCCCTTTGCAGGAACCCAGTATTCAGGTATCTTTAACCCTGAAAAGCAGATCCAGACTCTTCTGGGTTTTCCTGCAAGTGCTGAGTTAATGGAATGCAAATGCTTTCTTGGCAAGTGCCTTGGGAAAAGCATGAGCAATTCCTCAATAGAGCCGACAGGCTGTACCCACACAACAGTGGAGCACCTTTTTCACTACCAGACCCTCCATGACCCAGAGCCAGCCTTCACCGCTGCCACTTTAAACTTTGATACTCTGTTCCTCTCATCCATATTCCCTGTGTAGTTAAAAATACATCACACGCAGACACACACACACATGCCCATACTGACCTGAAAAGAAGTGCATGAAGGCATTGTGTGTGTATGTGTGTATATGTATGTGTGTGTATGTGTGTGCAGCTCATAAGCCTGGTCCCAAAAGAAACGTGCAACAGAAACTATGTCAGCAGTTGTGAGGAAGGAGCTGCCTCGGGCACCTCTCCAAGGATAATGAGTTTGCAAGGGAAGTTGGGGGTAAGCAGGTATTTGGATGTTTTCGGTTGCAAGTTAGTAAATATCCAATTCAAATAGCTCAAGCAATAAAGATATAAAACGAGAAGATCAGAGAAAGGGTGATTGCTCATTGCTGCGGCATTTCATTGATATGATCCAGGTTCTGTCTGCCTTTTTGCTCTTCCGCTTCCCGGTGTGGTAATATCTACTCTCAGGGCTATCAGATATCTGCTGTAAATCCCAGCATCATTTACAGTCATGGACTGGTGCCTCTCCCTGTGGCTCCCTTTTCATTAGGAAGTCAACCTTTTTTTAAGACCCCCACGCAGGCACACACACAACATCCTTTCCCCCTCCTGTTCCCCTCCACCAGGACTGGACCACAAACACAAGTCCCAGCTTGAAGCAAGTCTGGGAAAGTGAATATCCAGCAAGTGTGTGTCCCTAGAGGGAAGCTGGATCCACCAGGAAAGAAGCAGCTGCAGGGCTGAGGCAGGGACAGAATGGGTGGTGAGTAACAGCCCACACTGCGTGACCCAGGGACTCAGAAATGAATGAAGAGAAGAACAGAAGCGTTTTTCCTACCTGTAACTTGGACGATCTCTCTTCCAATTGCACCGGAAATCATAAAGCATTCCAGTAGTCTCTACATATCCAGACATATCTCAGAGGTGAAAGTCCAGATACTCAGGCCTCACCATTTTTGGTCACTACCTAAGGACATCAAAAGCATTTCACATCTTTCTAGGCACCAAAAGAAAGCTGGGAAGGCATTCTCTTTTTAAGTACATATCCCACACAGACACACAAATTCTATAAAGGTCTGAAAGGTGTGCCTTAGCTCAGGTTGCTACGCAAAAATACCATTAATTGGGGTCTTAAATGATAGATATTTCTCCAAGTTCTGGAGGCTGGGAAGCCTGAGTTCAGGGTGCCAGTATGGTCGGGTTCTGGTGAGAATCCTCTCCCTGGTTTCAACAGTCAGCTTCTTGCTGTATCCTCACCTGGCAAAAAGAGGGGGAACCAACTCTCTGGCCACTTCCCAAAGGGCACTAATTTCATTCATGAGGACTCCACCTTCATGAACTAATCACCTCCCAAAGGCTCCACCTCCACACCCCCGTCACATTGGGGATTAGGGTTCCAACAGATAAATTTGGAGGGACGCAATCAGTCTACAACAAGGTCAAAGTCAAAAGAGGAAAGGAGGTGGTAGGCAGGGCCTGGACTCACAGCCCACCTTCTGGTTAATAGTGGCAAGAGTCTGCCAAGCACACTGGGTCATGTCTGAGGCTCACCTGGGCTTCCAGACAGGACAGTTAAACTGAAAGAAAATGAATGAGGGCACCAACTATTAAAGAAATTAGTTTAAATCTAGAGCTGGTGAAGCCTGCAAATTTGTGGATAAGGAAAATTAACAAGGAGTGTTAGTAAGTAATGGCTGAAGCAGGAACTTGGAAGTCAGAATCTGGGCTTAAGTCCAAACTCTGGCCCTGGATCATGGTGCAAACTTGGACAAGGCCCTCTGGATGGCATAGGGCTGCCATAATGTCATGTAAACGATGTGGGGCATGTTCTGAGTCTGCAGTGAGAGGAAACAGGAATTATTCGCAGATAGAGGGTGCTGACATAAGTAGGCAGCTCAAAAGTTAGCTCAAAATTCTAATTAATTAGCTCAAAAGTCTAATGCTCCTTGACACCAGTGTAAATTGGGCAAGGTATTACAGTGTTAGGCAATTCTACAAACTTCCACGGCAGTGCTACTTCTATGGAGAAGAGAAGGGAGCCTTCTGGACCTCACTGGCCCTCCTCACATGCTCCACTTAGTCCTTCTCTGCCCTCCCACACAAAAACTGTATCTGATAATTTTATGGGGTCAGGGACCACCCCCACCCCAGTCTTGCTCCCTTAGTCCCCTGAAGCACTTCAGCATCTTAGGACTGTTTCCAGTGCCCTGCCCTTCTCTAATTCTTGTGCTTCTTCAAAACTTACCTCTCCTGCCTACCATTACTTCTGAGGCAGAGAGGTCACCTAAGTGCTGTCAAGCAGCAACGGCTACTAGTTGATTCAAGGTCAAGAAGTGCCCCATCATCCTCTCCCTCTCCCATGAAGTACCTTCCATGGAGTATTTTCTCTTTACAGGGGCCTTCTGTCTACATATAGGACATTCAATCATGGGAAGACATCTACTGTCCTTGAAATCATTACTCTGTTCTGTCTGTCACTAAGGCAAGATTTTTCTTGAGAAATTATCATTATTTTGCTTTAGATGCAGTATAGCACGGTGGATGAAAGTGTGGGGCTCCAAGGTCACAGTCACTGAGTTCAAATCTTGATTGTCTTAGTCTATTTTGTGCTGTTATAACAATACTATAGACTGGTTAATTTATGAACAATAGCAGTTTATTGGGCTCATGATTTCTGGAGGGTGGAAAGTCCAAGATCTAGGGGTTGCATCTGGTGAGGGCCTTCTTGCTGCATCTGCATCATAACACGGTGGAAGGCATCCCATGGTGAAAAAAGCACGTGAAAGCAAGCAAGAGAACTCACTTTTGTAACAAACCCATTTTCATGATAATGACATTAGTTCATTCATGAGAGCTCTTCCCTCACCTTTAATCACCTCTTAAACCTTTAACCTCTTAAATGTTCCACATCTCAATACTGTTGCATTGGATTTAAGTTTTCAACACATGGACTTTGGGAGACATAGTCAAACCATAGCACTTTTTCTACCATTTGTCACCTGCGTAAACTCTGGCAAGTTATTTAACATTTCTGTGCCTACGTGTTTACACAAGAAAGAAAGAGACAGAGATAGAGGCAAAAAGGTTGCTAGTAAATACTTCATTGGAATGATTTGAAGTTTTATTGAGTGTTAATGGACTGAATGTTTGTATGCTGAAGACCTAAATATATACATTGAAGTCTTAAGCCTCAATGTGATGGTATTTGAAGTTGGGGCCTTCAGGAGGTAATTAGATTTAAATGAAGTTATGAGAGTAGGCCCCCCCATGATGAGATTAATGTCCTTATAAAAGGAAGAGACAGCAGAGCTCACTCTCTCCACCATGTGAGGACACAGTGAGAAAGTGGCCATCCATAAGCCAGAAAGAGACCCCTTACCTGAACTCAACCAGACTGGCATCCTAAAGTTGGACTTTCAGCCTCCAGAACTGTAAGAAATGAACATCTATTATTTAAGCCACCCAGTCTACAAGATTTTGCTCTGGCAGCCCAAACTGATTAGACAATGAGTTAATGCATAGGAATAGCATAGAACAGAAGGCATTGATGTGTGGAAGCACTTACAGGCATCAGTCAGAGGCTAAAGCTTTATTGGCAGTAACAAGAGGGGCAGACTTTGATGATTTTTTTAAATATTGCATCTAAATATTATTTATCTTGATTACTGAGTTTGTTGATGCCCCCTTAAATTTTGTGCCCAACACAAGTGCCTTCCTCATCTCACCTACTCCTAGCCCTGGTTACTCTTCCCTGACACTTGGTAAGTGCTCAAGGGCAGTTAGTTGTTATTTATGGGGCAAATTAAAGATAAAAATGTATATATTAATAATGTTTTTACAAATAAATTTATTGGTGTTTGTTTTGCAATTGGTCTGATGAGCAAATCTATTTACAGATCCCTCTCCTGGGGTTTCTGGGTCATTACTTTGCACTGTGGTTTATGAATAGGTCAGAATGTGATTTTTTAAAAAACTAGCCTGAGTTGTGACACGGCCTGACCCAGAAAGACGTATGACTTGTAATAATGGAACCAGCCTAAATTCACGTGGAAGAGGTCTGGCCAGATCATCAATCTCCATCTGGATCCTTGTCTTAGACGCCGAACAAACTCAGCATGGTCCTTTTTGTCTCTCAGCCCCACTTGCCTCATTAGGGCTGACTGCTTACCCTGTCTACTGAACTGGGGCCGACAAGAACATTTCTCACTTTATATGACATTTCAGTCACCCACAATAGACACCGCTTCTGAATATGAGGAACATCATGAAAAACATCACCCAAAACATGTTTTTATATGTTCCCCCTGGATTTCTATGGTCCCTTTCTTTCAGGGAGTGTAGATCACTTTCTAGTATCTGTATATATCTGTGCACCAGGCAAGAAGAGATGTGATTTCTTCTTTTTGGTAACTGCAAATGCTGCATAAAGCAGACTCACACCTCATCGCATTGCTGCAGAATGACATTGTTCAAACTATTTTCTGAGGCCATGATTCTTGGTCTTCTTTTCACGAATCTTCCAAGTTCATCTTCCTCTCCTTACTGGTGCTTTTACCTCAAGGATTCAAGTATTCAGAGTTCATTTAGAGTTAGCAAAAGGACCAAATGTTTTTAACTGGGAATCCCATTTCTAAGCCTCATATTAATTCCACAGTTGGTAGAACTCTTCCCCACAGGCATGCATTAAAGGGAATCTTTATATGATAATCACGGCACCACCATGGTCATTACTGTGGCTATTGGTCAAGAAAGTAGAAAAGGAAAAGTGCAGAGGTATTAGACATTGGATGGGGCCAGAGTCCTGACGCAGTGAGCGTCTTCGGGGAGAGTCAGACAACCATGTCCACATGAACAATCCAGAACAGGTCACTGGAGCTGGTGAGCTGCCTCTGAACTCCTGTGAACAGAGAAAGGACTCTTGCAGAATTCAGGCCCTGGCCTGGGAGTCAGGAAACCAGAATCTTCACCTAAGATGTTCCCCTAACAAGCAGGGTGACTTTGAGGAACTCGCAAAGCTGGATCTTGGATGCCTAATCCAGATTATAAGGAATTTAGGCTAGACCGGTGGTTTTCTACATGGGTTCCTCTACCAAGTAGAAGTGCCTTCAGGCCACTGTGGGAATAGGCATAGGGACCCAAGCTGATGGGGCCCAGGACTGCCATGTTTGTGGCAGCGCAGTTTCCCTTTCATCTGCTTCCTATATTGGGATACGACTTAAGATTTTGTCTAAAAAAAGAGTTCTGTTGTCGGTAATAAAGCAAAGTAAAACAAAAAAGAAAATGAAGGAATGAATGGTCTCAAATCTGCCTTTCATTGTCACTAGTCAATGATTAAATGATAAGAAAATGATATGGTTTGTAAATTTACTCTCTGTCAATACCCTTCAGCCAAAGCCTATCAGGAACACTCCATCATTGAAACTGGGTTTATTATTCATTGCAGCAAGGAAGAGAGTTCTCCAGGAGGAACCACAAAGAGGGTGTTAGAAGGAGCCTAACACAGGACTGGGGCTTTGGTTAGATCATTGGTGGGGAGAAAGTCTAAGGAAGTGGGAGCTTGGTTTAGATTGGATGCTGCCAGAATGTGGGGAGAATCCTATTATTTGGTATGTTAATCTTTTCCATGGTGAGGGCACACTAGAGCAAGGATAAAACTGTAACTGATAAAGAAACAGCAGTCACTTATTTTAGCTGAGAGGGGGGATGTTTGGTATTTTATGGGTTGCACATGGCCTTGCTTTGTCTCACTCCATCATGGTCTCAGAGTGACCTTGGTTGGTCCTGGTTGCTCTGTGAGCTTGTTTATGTGAGCAGGAGAACAACAGGGCCTGCAATAACACTGAGGTCCAGCTAGGAGTATAAGGCTCCCAGATGTCAGGGACTGCTTTTCATTACTTTATTTTTTACTTCCGTAAAACAATGCATTTTAACTTGGGGCAGAACCTTATATCAGCACCTTTCCACCCAAGAGTCCCTTGATACAATTAGATGCTTCTCTGAACAACCTGCACAGGATACTCTGTGAAACAATTATATGAAAAATCATCCTCAAAGTGTCTTCTGTACCAGACACTTTTCCCTTTTCTTACCTACCCCAACTCTCCCCCACCCAGAGATGGCTGATGTGATGCTGAGTTCCTGCCTGCTTTGTGCCTCCAATCCTTGGGAAATTCTGGGAGATGCTAAATAAATATGAACAAAGAACAAAAGGGGAGAAAAATAAAAATGAGATGGAAAAATATATGGAATTTTTCATAAATGTTGCTCATTATACCAACAAGCCAATCAGAGCAAATACCGCCTGATTCTTGTAATTAGTTAGTGACAGGGCAGTGGCCATATTAACATCAAGGTAGACTTCCTTGTAAAGAGAAAATTTGGAGGGTATGTGTGTCCTCTTGAAGGAAGATGGAAATGAAATGAAAAATGTTTAATAAACAGTTTATTTTGGGGGGTGAAATAGACAAGAGGATATGAAAGTAAATTGCATTTGAGCTTTTGGTACCTAGATATAGAAAACTGGTGTCTCACATACATACATAGACAAACATACATGTTTGACTTTTTTTTTTTTTAACATTATATATGATTTCCTGGCAGGAAAAGGGTTACTTAGTGGACTAAGTGATGAGATGAGAAGGAAATATGCAATGAGAACATTTGGCTTTCCTCATTTTTGAGCAGGACTACATTATTTATCTTTTTTATCTTTTTGTTTTGTTTTGTTTTTGAGACGGAGTTTCACCCTTGTTGCCCAGGCTGGAGTACAATGGGCCATCTTGACTCACTGCAACCTCCGCCTCCCGGGTTCAAGCAATTCTCCTGCCTCAGTCTCCCAAGTAGCTGGGATTACAGGCATGCGCCACCACGCCCAGCTAATTTTGTATTTTTAGTAGAGATGGGACTTTTCCATGTTGGCCAGGCTGGTCTTGAACTCCTGACCTCAGTGATCCACCCACCTTGGCCTCCCAAAGTGCTGGGATTACAGGCACGAGCCACCGTGCCCAGCCCATTATTTATCTTAAGATGAGAATGGCAATGATCAGAGGAAGGAACCAAAAGATTCTCATTCAATTGGTCCTGGTTGCTCTGTGAGCTTGTTTCAAACCCGACAATTGATGAGGAATATGGTCTTGGGCGTGTCACTTAGCCTCTGTGAGACTCCAGTTTCCTACATTCTCTAATGGAAGACCTGAACGAGCTCTTTAAAGCTCCTTCCGGCTTAAATTTGCTAAATTTACATGATCCACACCCTCTCTTCATCAGAAATAGGCTCCCTCTTCCATGGTCAGCTGATCCCTCAGACATGAGATTTATAGTTGAGACTCCAAGGTGAGTGTAGTGCACGTTTTCTGGTTTAGTCCTTTTGCATCCATGCACACTATGTTCTATCATCTTTATTTAAAACCTTCCATTTTTGTTGATAATACGTCTCCCTCCCCATTCACAGTCCATGTGGTTTGGATGAGTGTGTCGTCCTCCCACAAACCAATCAGAATTGTTTCATAGTTTAGCCACCATGTTTGATTTGTCAATATGGATACCTAGCAAGTTTATTCAAGCAAAGTGAACCCTCCAACTTTTCAGGATAACATTTCTGGAGGTTAAGAAGATTTGAACCTGGAGGGTATGAGTCTGGTCGTTTCTAGATGTAATTACCAATTTATAAGAAATATGAGGGAAAAAATAACATATCAAGTACTTTAGTGATACAATTAGCAACTGTTGAACTCCATAGAAAAAATGATCCAGTTTCCTCAAAAGAAGAAAATGGTGAGGGGGAGGCAGGGAGGTGGGCTAGGTAGAAAGAGATCTAGAAAACCTGTTAACCAATCACAGTGTATAGAACTTATTTGGATACTAATTCAAATACAGTCATGTGTTGCTTAACAGGAATATGTTCTGAGAAATGAATTGTTAGGAGATTTTGTCACTGTGCAAACATCATTGAGTGTACTTACACAAACCTAGATGGGATAGCCTACAATGCACCTAGGCTAGATGATATGGCCTATTATTGCTCCTAGACTGCAAATCTGCACAGTGTATTACTGTACTGAATACTGTAGGAAATTTTAACATGATGGTAAATCAAAATATGGTATTATAATCTTATAGTACCACCCATCATATATATGATCCTTCATCAGCTGAAACATCGTTATATGGCACATGACTGTTTATAACACAATCAAAGAAATGTAAGCTGACAAGGTATTTGACAATATTAAAGAATTGTTGTTAATTTTTTTAGATGTGACAATGATATTGCAGGTTTTTTTAAAAAGAGTCTTAATCCTTTAGAAAGACAAAATGGAATCTCTATAGATGAGATAGCATCTGGGACTTGCTTTAAAATAATTGCTCTGTTGGGAGGGAATAAATGAAACAAGATTGGCTAGGTGTTGATAATTGCTGAAGCTGGTGATGGAAACACTGGATTCATAACATCATTCTCCCTACTTTTAGATATACTTGAAATTTGGGGCCAGGCATGGTGGCTCACACCTGTAATCCCAGCATTTTGGGAGGCCAAGGCAGGCAGATCACCTGAGGTCAGGAGTTCAAGACCAGCCTAGCCAGCATGGTGAAACCTCATCCTTACTAAAAATACAACAATTAGCCAGGCATGGTGGCTGATGCCTGTAATCCTGGTTACTCAGGAGGCTGAGGCAGGAGAATAGCTTAAACCCAGGAGGCGGACATTGCAGTGAGCCAAGATCACACCATTGCACTCCAGCCTGGGTGACAGAGCAAGACCCCATCTCAAAAAAGAAGAAATCTGGACTGTAATGTTTCAAATTTAAAATAAACATACATACTCTTTTATACAATAATTTCACTTTTGAGAAATGATACAAATTATAGACAAATTTTCCTTTTAAAATTATTTGTAATAGAAAGAAACTAAGTTTGTCTTTCTATTTAGATTGTAGTAATTCCTTTCATTATAATATATACCCTTTGATTATGCCAAGGAGCAATTTTTAAAGACATGAAAATGTGCTTATTCTTTATTAACTAAAATATATATCAAGATTATAATGTCTCAAATAAGTGAAATATATATTACATAAAAGACTGGATTTATTTCTAAATAAGGCCATGATTATTATTAAAGGGCATGTATAATTATGGTTAAGATTGCAGGTTCTAGAGTGAATTGGAGCCTCAGCCCAGCCATGCAACAGCTATGATCTCAGGCAAAGTACTTTGCCTCGGTTTTCTAAACTCCCCAGTGGGGATAACGATGGTATTTACAAAGCATCTACCTAATAAGTGCTTAATAAGTCTTGGCTATTATTACCATTCTCAGTATCAAGCATATAATAAATGCTGAGCATTGGCTGCCTGAAAATTGATTATTGGTATGGATCGTACTGTCAACTTGAAATAAAAGCACGTAGAGGTGAGTCTCCAAGCAAAAAGGATTTATTTAGGAATGACCAAAGAAATAAGATTACAATTTTGGACAGATACAGAGACCAGGGTGGTCTCTGGCATGTCCAGAAAACAAAGGAAAGTTAGAGTTTTACTGGGGAGAGAGGAAGGTATACAAGTTGTTTTGAAAGAAAGCTCGTTGGTGTTGGCGTCATCTAACAAGAGCTGGCAAATTCTTATTGACAAGTGTCAGTAGTTGCTAGGTCGGACTTGTAATCTTGGAGTTATGGTTAAGCCCTTGTAGTTTTGAACTGGGCTTGTGAGACAGTTTTTGAAACAAGCAGGGGTTCTTGTATAAGTGGCTAGCTGTCTTTGTGCTGCTAATTTGCCTTGAGTGACTCATGTAGTAAGCTGCAGTTTGAAAACATTTCTTGTGATACTTCCCATTATCAGGAAAATTGTACAAGATAGCCCTCCATGGCCTTCCCCAGCTCCATTTGCTAGGCTTTGACACAAGGGACTCCATTTTTGTTATGACAACTTTCACACCACAACTGACCGTTGAACAACATGGGGGCTAAGAGGCTGACCCTCTGCGCACTAGAAAATCCATGTATAACTTTTAACTCACCAAAAACTTAACTAATAGCCTACTGTTGACCAAAGCCTTACCAGTAACACAACCAGTCAGTTAACCACATATTTTGTACTTTACGTGTATTATCTACTGAATTCTTGACAATAAGCTAGAGAAAATAAAATGTTATTGAGACAATCATACAGAAAAGAAAATCTATGTCCTATTCGTTAAGTAGAAGTGGATCATCCTCAAGGGCTTCATCCTTGTTGTCTTCACCTTGAGTCAGCTGAGTAGGAAGAGGAGGGAGAGGAGAGGCTGGTCTTGCTCTCTCATGGATAACAGAGGTGGAAGAAAATTCACATCTAAGTGGACCCGCACTGTTCAAACTCATGTCAAGGGTATTTATAATTTTCCAAAGGGCTGTTGCCACCTTATTGCATTTTATTTTAATGACAAGAGTCAGATGATAACTCTTCACAAAATGAAGATGAAAATTTAGCTACAGAGAAGTCGGCCAGACTTTCCCAAGTGACCTTGGTCATCTGCTGGTGATTCGGAATCTCCCTACCTCAGCCCCCTGGCTTCACTCGGCCAAGACTCCTTTTCCACCGGCAATAAACAGCACCATGTGGCTGACTGTTCACCGCTGTCCATCTGACCCAGACATTATTTTTAATCCCTCTGCTCTAACAGATAATGGTTCCAAATTCCAGGACTGGAGCGATAAGAGCTCCCCTGCTAAGCACTCAGAAGCCAGATGCCATTTAACGTGCCTGGGGCCGCCGATAACTGATAGTACTCCACTACTCCAGCTAAATTTAATTTCTCCTGCTTCTGCTTGCCTTGTCTGGGCACCTTCAGAAGGATGTTGCCCTGACAGCCGTCTTGATTCTGATGAGCTTTGTCTGCACCCTATTAGCATTCTATTTCTATGCAAATAAGCACTTGCCTTTGTGGCTCCTGGATTAATGGACACTGTGAATTGGAGCCCTGGTCTTCAGAATCCAGAGAGCTGTGGAATATAAGAGGTGGATGGGACTTTACACAATCAGAAGCCAAACGTCTTCATTTTAAAGATGAGGAAAGTGGGGCTGAGAGTGACCTAGTGGGTTTCCCAGATGCATATTGCTAGTGAGTGCAGTCAGTCCCAAAATTTGGATCATCATAGCCCATATTTTTATCTCTATGCTATAAACCCCAGTTCAGTTGAAAAAAGTCACAGATTTCTGATAACCATCAATTATTCACTGTGTGTGTGCGAGAGAGAGAGAGAGAGAGAGAGAGAGAGAGAGAGAAAGGGAGGGGGAGAGGAAGGGAGAGAGATGCAAAAACAGAGGTAGCAGTGCGTTTCTCCAAACTGTAGGACTCAATCCTTTAAAGGGTGTGCTCAGTTAATAAGTTTTTAAAAACTTCTATTTTTAAAATAAAAGTTATATTTAGTTAATGTATATGTTTAAATTATTGACCATTTTTATTTGCTGAACAGTTTCATTCAGCTGATACTAAGAGTACAAACACATACTATGAAATGAATGAACAATAAATATTTTAATGTAAAAGGAAAGGGAAGGCAGGGGAGAAGCTACAAGTCAAAGGGGAAGATAAAAGAAGGGCATCTCGTTTGAAGATGAAACAGAAGGGAACAACGATGGCTTAATAAAAAAGTAAATTATTATAACTGACATCCACCTCCCATAAATAACGGCAAATCAGGCATAGTCATAGTCCTCACCTCCATCTACCAGGGCAGATGCGCAGGGTCAAAACAGGGCACAGAGAGGACAAAAGTGCCCATGCTCTCCTAGACAGAAGGAGATTGAGGAGCTCTGCAGCTGCAAGGATCCTGATGCCACCCAACACTGAGGGACACACAAGGATCATAATGCCACTAAACACTGAGGGACATGCAAATCCTAATGCCACTCAACACTGAGGGACATACAAGGATCCTAATGCCACTCAACACTGAGGGACACACAGGATCATAATGTCACTCAACACTGAGGAGACATACCCAAGGATACTTAGTACATGGCACTGAGGGACATGCAAGGATCATAATGCCACCCAACACTGAGGACGCATAAAGGATCCTAATGCCACTCAACCCCACTTTAGGAGCCATAAGGATCCCTAATGCCACTCAACACTTGGGGACATAAGGGATCCTAATGCCACTCAACACTGAGGGACACACAGGATGCCGTGTCCTCAACTTGCTGGGGACATGAGGATCCTAATGCCACTCAACACTGAGGGACACACAGGATCATAATGTCACTCAACACTGAGGGACATACAAGGATCCTAATGCCACCCAACACTGGGGGACCGCCAGGGATCTATTGCCACTCCCAACACTGAGGGGATGCCTTAAAGGGATCCTAATGCCACTCAACACTGAGGGACACGCCAAGGATCCTAATGCCACTCAACACTGAGGGACACACAAGGATCCTAATGCCACTCAACACTGAGGGACATGCAAGGATCCTAATGCCACTCAACACTGAGGGACATACGAGGATCCTAATGCCACTCAACACTGAGGGACACATAGGATCATAATGTCACTCTGTACTGTCTGAGGGATCCTAATGCCACCCAACACTGAGGGACATGCAAGGATCCTGATGCCACCCAACACTGAGGGACATGCATATCATGATGCCACCCAACACTGAGGGACATGCATATCATAATGCCACTCAACACTGAGGGACACACAAGGATCCTAATGCCACTCAACACTGAGGGACACACAAGGATCCTAATGCCACCCAACACTGAGGGACACACAAGGATCCTAATGCCACCCAACACTGAGGGACACGCAAATCATAATGTCACTCAATACTAAGGGACAAACCGGTGTTGCCCGTACACAGGACTTCTGGAAGGAAACAGTCTTTTGAGGCATAGCTGATAAATATTGGACTGGGCCTGACAGTGTCCGGCAGAAAACTGATTGTAGCACTGAGAATATCTGCAAATGCTTGGGAGTAATTTTGGTGATCATGACAACATGCCTGGGAGAGAAATTCCAATGCAAGGCACTAGTTTTAGATGTCAGGAAGGCTTTAGTGGGCGAGAAAGCCACAAAAGGTTGCAATGGATGTAAAATGGGCCTGCAGGGACAGTTCAGAGGGGCCCAGCAAGACCCCGCTGGATTCACACATGCAGTTTGCAGAGCTGTGACCCCTGTGGGCACCCAGGTCCATACACTGATATGCTTGGGAACTGATCAATGTTTTCTGTGTCAGAATGAGGAGGGGGAAGTCGTGTGCGCAAAGGAAAGAAAGGAGGCTGAGCCTGAGACAACCTGGCAGCTGTCCTCCCCCTTCCTCCCTGCCCCACCCCATCCCACCCAGACCAGATTTGAGTCCTAGAAAGAAGTCACATAAGAACATGAAGTAGCAATGTTAAAGACTGGGCAGCTGTGGTGGCGGGAGAGGGGGTTTCCTTCTACAGAAGGCAATGAAGGCACCTTTCTAATCACTTTACATACATGCTATCACTTAATTTTCATGACATAATAATAGTAGGTACTTTTATTATCCATATTTTACAGATATGGAAACCAAGGCACAGAGAAGGTAAGTAGTTGTCCCAAAGACACAGAGTAAGAGGTGGAACCAAGATTCTAGGAGAGATGGTCAACTCAAACACTAAGCAATGCTGCCTCGGCCACACAGGAGACCATGCTCCCGGTGCCTGGGTAACACAGGAGACCCTCATCCCTTTTGAAACCACTCTTCCCAGAAATTTCAGAGGATTCTTGGCATCATTAGGACCCTGAAGGCAAGCAGCTTTCAGGATGTGGAGTGGAGGAGGATCTCACAGAGGCCTTGGGGCAGGGACGGCAGTGGCCCCTTGGCCAGGAGCATGGAGCAAACAGGGCAGTCAGGCTTGCTCCTGGTGAGAAGGTGCCGCCCACTCAGACACACCACACACCCAGGGCCATATCCAAATTGATGGGCCATATCCAAATTGATGGCCCATCAGAAATTAGGAAGCCATCCACTGGAAAGATCTTTTCCCCAGCAACAAGTACATCAATATGTGCTGTGTGTTGAACGGAAGGACCGAGCTCCCACCAGAGGATCCAAGGAATGGGATTGGTTTAGTCCTGGCCTCACCATCTCCCTTAAAAATGCCAGTCGATGGGACTCACTCATGCTCCAAGCTCTCGAAGGAGATAGTCAGAAAAAAGAGAAAGAGAACCCCCATAATGTTCTGCCTTCATTCTTCCTCCATGCCCAGACATTACCCTGACCAGTTCTCTTCTCACCTTATACCAATATCCTTAATACCTCAAATTATGGGCATTTAAGGGAAGGAATTAACCAAGCTAACCTAGTCAAATGACCACCAACTTCACTGAGCCCCAGTGACTTAGGAACACTCTCTGGGCTACCAAGGTAGAGTGAAAAAACTGGGCACTTGGTGGAATGGGAGATGTAAAATGTGAAATGGTAGATTGCGTGCACCATTAAAAACAAGGAAGCTGGACATGGTGACAAATGCCTGTAGTCCCAGCTCCTTGGGAGGCCGAGGAAGGAGAATCACATGAGCCTAGAAGTTTGAGGCCAGCCTAAGCAACATAGTGAGATAGTTTCCCTTTTAAAAACAAAAGGAGAGGAAGCCAGCCAGATCACTATTACTTCTACTGGAGTCTGGGTTTCTCACCAGGCATGTCCAATGTCCTTCATTTTGGCCATCAGCAGATTATGGAGTCTGTTTTGGCAGAGGGAGCTGGTCAGAGGTGCCACCCAGGGAGAACTTAGCTCTGCCCCTCCCTCGAGACCCAGGTGAGGATGTCTTCTGAATCTTCCCACAATCAGGAGAGAGGAGTTCCCCCAATGCAGCCTGCTTTGTGTCCGCAAAGAAAACCAGCGCATTATTATTCCTCTGTCATCCTACAAGTTGCTGAGCCTTGAAAGCTCCAACAGAGGCAGCTGCTGGAACGTGGCTGCCGGGGCAGTGCCACATCTAATTGCTTCACACGTGGCTGCCAGTTTATGGGTCCTTCGCTCTGCGTTTAACACTGTAGCTGCTGATGGACTTTCGCTATTGGAAAATATGCCCCGGTCCTCTGCACACTGTTTTATAACTGATGGGGGAAGATGCTCTCTCATTTGGTAAATTGTATCTGGCCTTTCCAGCTCAGTGGTCATTAATGTTTGTTCTCATCCAATGGGCAGATTCAAAGAAATACAGCTCTCATTAGCTCCCGCTCAATTAAGAAAAATGCTCCTCTGCCCCCATGACTCAAACACAGCTTCCTAGCTGGAGCTGTTTGAGTTCCACAGCTGGAGAGACTGGGGAGGTCATCCAAGCCATCTCTGATGCTTCAGCCCCCAGCCCCAGCAACATCCAGACTACGAATCCCCTCCAGCACCTCCTGCCTCATTCATTCCACACCTGCCTCCTAATGAGCGAGGACTACAATAAGTGACCCTGCTGAGTGCTTGCTGTGTACCAGGTGCTGTCCTAAACGATGGGCATGGCTTAGCTCACGCAGGCATGCTTACAAATCTATGACCTCCAGGGTCACAAGAATGCTCTGGAGCGGAGTTCAAGTTCTACTCCTGACACCTATGTATGAGCTGAGTGAACATGGGCAAGTCACAAAGAGGAAACCCACATTTTTATATTTAAACCAGGTCCAGGGAGTAATAAGGTGAATCTCTGCGGTCACTGCCTCTATGGACAAGTTGCCTTCACTTTGTTCTCTTTCCTCAGACTATTCACAGGCAGCTGACTTCCAAATCCTTGTGATCAGCCACCAGGGCCATGAGGGAAAAGGAGAGAATGAATCAGCCAAAATCCCGTCACTATCCTTGGAAAAAATGCCATGTGATGTTGTATTCTAAAATTTGAAAGTTGGAGCTGAAAATAATCAGTGGTAGGTGTGTAAATTGGCATGGCCTCTATGGAGAACAATTTGCTAATATGTCAGAACTTCAAATGAACATCCCCTTTGACCTGGCAATCCTACTTCTAGGAATATATCCTAAAAAATGGGGTTGGTGGGGGAAAGTGTGTGTTCAAGGATATTTATGTCCGTATTGTCTTACTAGCATAAGCCTGCAACAATCTAGACGAGGATTGACTAAATAAATTACGGTATATTTGCACAATGCAATATTACAAGGCCATAAAAAATAAGGCAGCTTTAACAAGATTCAAGTGGAACAATCTTCAAAATATTTTAAGTGAAAAAAAATCAAGATTTTATTGTACATTTTTTAAGTATTTATATGCAGTTGTTTATATATCATAGAATATCTCTAAAACAAAATCAACAATCTGATCATAGTTGCTGCCTCTGGGGAAACACTTTAGGTGGCTTGAAGTCAGGAGTAAGAGAGATATTTACTTTCACCGTATACCCTTTTGAATCTTGAATTTATGTCATAGGAGTGAACTACATATTCAGGAAGTAAACCGTATGTAATTAGAATATTAAAAATATTGATGTTTAAATAGATAAAATGCTTATTATTTATTAATTTATTTAGTTTATATTTTTAAAGGGGGAAAGGGACCAGGCATGGTAGCTCACACATGTAATCCCAGTGCATTGGGAGGCTGAGGCGGGAGGATTGCTTGAGCCCAGGAGTTCAAGTCCAGCCTGAGCAACATAGAGAGACTCTCTCTCTAAAAAAAAAAAAAAAAAAAAAAAAAAAAAAATAGCCAGGCATGATGATGCAGACCTGCAGTCCCAGCTACTGGGGAGGCTGAGGAGGGAGGATCACTTGATCCCAGGGGGTTGGGTCTGCAGTGAGCAGTGATCTCACCACTGCACTGCAGCCTGGGTGACAGAGCAAAATCTCTCTCTTAAAAAAAGTAATAATAATTAAAGGGCCGGGCATGGTGGCTCACACCAGTAATCCCAGCACTTTGGGAGGCCGAGATGGGTGGATCACCTGAGGTCAGCAGTTTGAGACCAGCCTCACCAACATGGTGAAACCTCATCTCTACTAAAAACACAAAAAAATCAGCTGGGCATGGTGGTGCACACCTGTAATCCCAGCTACACAGGAGGCTGAGGCAGGAAAATCACTTGAACTCAGGAAGCAAAGGTTGCAGTGAGCTGGGATTATGCCACTGCACTCCATCTCAAAAAAAAAAAAAAAAAAAAAGTTGAAAATCATAAATCTCCAGAGAACAATGAAAAAAATAATAAGGCAAATATGCAGAGAAATAAGCTGGCATTTTTAAGGGACATGGTGAGGCCAGGACTAAATCAATCCCATTCCTTGGATCCTCTGGTGGGAGCTCGGTCCTTCTGTTCAACACACAACACATACTCATGTACCTGTTGCTGGGAAAAAGGTCTTTCCAGTGGATGGCTTCCAATTTCTGACGAGCCATCAATTTGGATACTTTGGGAGCAGCTAAAGACCTGTTCTCAGGCTTCTTTGAGTATTTTTATGTCTCCTAACAGCTTTCCCCCATGAAGCCTCTCCCCATCTGTGATAATTTTTTATGCGCCAGTTTGTCTGGGCTATGGTGCCCAGATGCATGGTCAAATATCAGTCTAGTTGTTGCTGTGAAGGCAGTGTGTAGATGAGATAAACATTTGCATCAGTAGACTTTAAGGAAAGCTAATGTACCCTCCCTAATGGGGGTGGCCTCATCCAGTCAGTTGAAGGACTTAGGAGAAAAAGCCTGAGATCCTCCGAGAAAGAGGAAATTCTGCCTCTGCACAGGCTTCAGACTATAGACTGCAGCATCAACTCTTCCCTGGGTCTCCAGCCTGCTGACCTGCCCTGCAGTTGTTAGACTTGCCAGTCCCACACTTGCATAAGCCAATTTCTAAAAATAAATCTCAAGAGAGAAAGAGGAAGACAGAGAGCAAGAAAGAGTGAAAGAGAGAGAGAGAAAGACATACTGTTGATTCAATTTCTCTGAGAACCCTGACTAAAACACCACTCAGAGGAATGGCTCCCCACCATCACTCATCCCACTTCCCACATCATACTTGGTGAAGCCTCTGCTATTCTCTTACCTACCAAAGTGCATATGTCCAATCCTGCGGCCTAGGCTGGAAGGTCCCTGTGAGCCAGTGCTATGTCTCCATCATCAGTGCATTTCTAACATTCAATGGAGTACCTGCAAGTGCTTGATAAGGATGTGTTGTTGAATGAGGCTACACGTTTAGTGACAGTGCTCCCGATGCTGAATGCTTAGGTTTGACTCATCTATAGGTTCATATCCAAATCAGCACATTAATTAGGAAGAACATGAAGGAAAAGGAAAAGAAAACAACCCTTACCAGTTGTTTGCAATTACCAGGACCCTTTGTTTTCCTTGTTGTTTCTTACACAGCTACCTGAAGACCTGCCAAAGGCAATTTACTGTTCAGGATTAATCGAACAGGCCGCCGCAGACAAGATGCCACAATGTTGGACTTAGCCTACACTGTATCCAAAATTAAAAGCAAGAATTCTCTTTTGAAATAAGATATATACAAATAGAAAAAAAATTTTAAAAACTTATCTGTGATCATCACCCTTCCTTGTACTCCAAATGCGTGCTGAATTTTAATGTCCATTTCAAAGAGGAAATTATGACCCTCAACCCCAAGATCAAAGTATCGTTTCTGAAAATCAGATTGAATCTTAGATTAGAAACTGCTGCAGACATCTTCCACAAAAGTTTTTTTAAATCACTTGTCATAGTTTTAAAAGATTACAAGATGAATTCATCTTTGATTAGTCAATCTGAATCCTCAAGTGAATAAAGAACCAATTGGCTTAGTTTTCTGATCAATAAGATGATTTTCAGTGAGCACCCAACACCAACAATCTTGTCCCATAGGAAAAATGATTTATAAGCATGTCAAATGGAGATTTTATTTTATCCTGCCTCCAGCTGTCAACAAAAGACTTCGCAGCTCTCCCCAGGGAGCAAGGAGGCGAAACAGTAGGAGGCCTTCAGAGGTCAACCTTGAAAGCAGGAAACACTCAGCTTTGACCTGGTCTACTGAAATCAATATGGCATGGCATAGAGAAAGGAACCAGATGGCAGAGTACACTTACATCAATATTTTTCTTTATTACAGAATTCGCATTAAATTTTGTTAAAGGAAAAGTGGATTCAATTGACCATGAGAGATACAAAAGGCATATGCCACGAATCATATCTTAAATGGTGTATTCCCACCATCAGATGATGCCATCATTAACACTGTAGCATATTTGATCACAATAGTTTCTTTATGCATTTTATATCATTGTGAACTCTGATTTTTCCACTTACACTAGAGTAAAATAATTTTCTTTTATTACCTTTCTCTTTCTAATAGGAGTTCCTATTATCATCATTTTGGGAGGTTAAGGCTTTTCTAAACCCCAGAGCTCATAAGCAATGGAGCTGAGACTCTAACCCTAACCTACCTACCTCCAAAGACCATACCCTTCCACTATGTCAAACTACCTTAAAAATAGTTGTTCTTTTGGGAGGCCGAGACGGGCGGATCACGAGGTCAGGAGATCGAGACCATCCTGGCTAACACAGTGAAATCCTGTCTCTACTAAAAAAATACAAAAGACTAGCCGGGCGAGGTGGCGGGTGCCTGTAGTCCCAGCTACTCGGGAGGCTGAGGCAGGAGAATGGCGTGAACCCGGGAGGCAGAGCTTGCAGTGAGCTGAGATCCGGCCACTGCACTCCAGCCTGGGTGACAAAGCGAGACTCCGTCTCAAAAAAAAAAATAGTTATTCCTTTTGGCTCAGTAAGTCACCTTTTGGGGAATCTGTATGGAATCTGAAATGTATGAGATGAGTCTGGGACATCTTGAAATGCAAGAAAGCAAGAAGCTACTAAAGACTAAATAGGTCACGTCAAAAGGAAACCAACTTGAAAAACGATCCCAAAATGACACAATGCGACTACCCAAAAGAATCATAATCACTCTCAGTTAAATCATTAAACATAAAAATCAATGAGTTCATAATGATACTTTTTAAAAACTTACTTATAAGAGCACCAACTCATTACTCTGAAAATTGATAAATACATAGAAAGAATCAAGAATTTATCCTGTCTTTCTTGTACAAATTGTAACTCAGGGCAGCCAAATACTTGATAAGGATAAGTCTTTATAGAAGAATTATGGGTAACTAATGCAGAAGGAAGGACAGATTAAGAAAATTGTCATTTCAATCCATCATGAAACCCTGGATCTGGCAATGGTCATCAGTGAATGTTAAAATCACAGGTGAAATACTTACGGGCAACTTTTAGAGGATGGAGCATCGTGACATCACCAGGACTGATTCCTGGCATTACCAAAAGTGGAGCAAACGGACGTCACCAGTTCATGGTCTGATTCCACAGGAAGTACATAGCATCAGAAATATTATAATCTAAAAAGCATTTTAACCTTAATCAATTTCAGACTCAAACCTAACTATCAGTTTATAGGAAATAGAAAAAACAGAGGAACAAGTTAAAAACATCACAGAGAAACAATTATGCAAATCTAGAATGTAGATCTAAAGGATAATCTGATTTTTCTAACAAATTCAATGGCATGAAAACAATTGAGGAGCAAGGAGGAGGGACGATGTAGACTGAAATAGCTAAGAGATATTATTATTAATATTATTCGAATAGGCCAACCGTAAAAGAACAACTTTAAGACAATTAAAGACATTTGAATATGAATTGGTATTAGACTATTTGGGGTATTTTTGTTATTTGTTTGGTATGATAATACCTAGGTGGTTATTTTTTTAAGTCTTGCTGCTTAAATGCATATAAAGAATTTACAAAGAAAATAATATGATATCTAGTATTTGCTTCAAATATTCCAGGAAAAAAAAGTGTGTGTGTGTGTGTGTGTGTGTGTGTGTGTGTGTGTGTGTTTGTATGTGGTGGGAGGGAGAGAGGAGGCGGAGATGAGTAGATGAAACAAGAGTTGCAAATTGTTGACAGCTGTTGAAGCTGAGAGAGGAGTCCATGAAGGTTCATTATCCTATTCTCTCTACTTTCTGTATGTTTGGAACATTCCATCATAATAATAATAATAATAACCCTAAAAAGTGATGCATATGAGTACATCAAAACCTACAGAAAAGAAATTCCATATATGCCAGGACTAGAAAGATATGGAAGAAATAACTATAAAAAGATCTGTGAGAAAATCCTACTCCATATATTATGTGCTGATTTCTGATCTGCATTTGAAATGGAATCACTCCAGTATTATCTGATTAGTTTTGAAATTGGTGATTAAAATAAAAGACTGATCATCTTCTACATTTTTTGGCACCTTACACCATCACCAATTTAAGTGTTAATAGAAGGAGCGTGAAAACTATAAATCTAACAAATTCAGAATGAAGAGGTCTGTGATATGCTCAGTGAACTTCTTTGTTGTGGCAATGAAATAATTTGGAGATGGAAAGAGAACATAAATTCTGCAGAACAATTTTCTGCGCTCCTCTTTAAACAGGTTAAGGTGCTGATTTGGTTTTTTGAAAACCTGAAGCTTTGGATCACAAAACAAGGCAAAATTAATTGTGAGTGAAGGGAAGAAAAGATCACTTGTAGTGACACTTCTTTTCCAGGGATACGGTTAAGCAAACTAATAGCGTTCAGAGGGTAAAAATAAGTCCATTCACTAATGCCCACACACATTCCATATAATGACAGATGGAGATCTAATTTTAAAAACATACTACATTGTAAAAATACTTTGGAAACATCTAACTAAACAGTGGATTAAAACTTGATTAAAAATAAATTATTGAAACGCCAAAAGCTCATTAAAGGGAAGATGCTATGTGGAGTTGACTCCCCAAAGAAACAAAGCCCTTCGTGTCCAGTAAAATATGTTCAGCTGAATGAAACTACTGAATCTTTTAATTTTCAGTTTGTGAGGGAAAAATTATTTGCACTTAATCACTGGTTTGTTTTTAACCCCGTAATTATAACAATTAGGAAAATAGAGGCATTTATAAGATGCTTAAAGCAGGTCACACTCTCAGGCAGGTTCCCAGGAGCCAGACTCTGAGACGGAAAGTTACATGCAGGAGCTTTATTGGGGAATGTTCTCAGAAACATCACCTGGGAGGGGTGAGGGAAGCAGGATTGGGCACACGGAGAAGTAGAACTGTGATGCGGTTGCAAGAGGCTATGGCAGATACCAAGAAAAGACCAAGCAGAAAGGCCCTTCAGAGCTTTCATAATCTAGGCAAGGGGGCGAGGCCCTTGTATTCTCACATAAATCCAATACCCACGGAAATGGGTATTGGAAAAAGTAGCTCCTTTTGGCCAAGAGTCAATCGCCAGAGGGACTCCCGGATGAGTACTTTTGCAGGAGTGAGAAACCAACTCTTCTGACTGCTTAGAAATGAATGCTTTGATCCTGAAGGAGACATGTGGGGAGTATCTCCCCTCGCATTGCAGCCCCTACCTTTAGCCTCCCTCCTTCATGTAGTAACTTCATCCCCTCTGTGAATAGCTCCATAGGATTCTCAATGATCTATTTTTCTTTGGAAACTGGTAAGAGGAAGGTTATTGGGACAAATCTCAGCCCCTTTCAGTGACTACATCTGGTGTCATGGTCTCCCTTCTCTGCTATCACACTTTTAAACAGCACTGCTGTAGTCTGGGTGGCTTACCTGGTGGGATGACCAGATTTTCATCCCAGGGTACCCTGAGGCCTGCGTCACCATGAAAGCATGGCTTGGTGGCATAACCAAGTTCCACCCATGGCTACTGTACTTGCTAACTTACCATGAAGATCTGGCAACGGGGTACCAAGAGACAACCTAATGAGTCACCTGGGTGGCTGTGATCACGACTGGACAGCGGCTGGAGCTTAAAGTGTAATGGAATTCTTGCTGTGTTTCCTGGTAGAAGCATTTTCCCCTTGGAGATAAGGACCCAGGAGAGACTAAATGTGTGAGGCAAGCAAGCACAAATTCCTCAAGCAGGTCATTGGGAGTAATAGTAGTGGAGCCAGACCTACTTCCAATCACTGTTTTCTTATTGTTTTCTTTTCTCGCTCTGCCATATGGCTGGAGTGCAGTGGCACAATCTTGGCTCACTGCAACCTCTACCTCCCAGTTCAATTGATTCTCTGCCTCAGCCTCCCGAGTAGCTGGGACTACAGGAACACTCCACCATGCCTGGCTAATTTTTGTATTTTTTGTAGAGACGGGGTTTCACCATGTTGGCCAGGTTAGTCTCAAACTCCTGGCATCAAGAGATCCACCCATCTTGGCCTCCCAAAGTGCTGGGATTACAGGCATGAGCCACACCAGGCCCCAATCATTGTTTCCTGAGGCCATCAATCCCACCTACTGGAAACATAGCACTATATAATGGGCATTGGTTCAATGCCACCCTGTCCTTACAACACATCATCTGCAGGCTAGCACTTTAGCTGTGCTAAAAAACTAAAAAACTAAAAAAACTCTAGTAGATAGGCAGTTTCTGGATGGTGTTATGGGATGAGACCAGTAGATCCTATCATCGTATGTCCATTGTTGTTCTTCCTTTGCTATAAAATGGGGCCAGTGGTCCACAGTCATGTAATGCAGGATTCCAAGTCAGTTTATCTTATAATCTGCAAGCCTGCAGGGGTCATGCTGCCTGGGTCCCTGTTGGTAAGAAAGGTAAAGCCATCTCTGGAATATGTGTCAATACCAGTCAAAATCAATTACTGACATTTCCAGATTAAAAGGGATCCGATGTAATCAAGTTGCTAACAAGTGGTTGGTTAGTCTCCTCTGGGGACTGTGCTTGTTGAAGAGCTCAGTGTTGGTTTCTGTTGCTGGAAGCTTGGACATTTGGTAGTGGTAACAGATATATTAAGTAATCACTTGACTTCCTGGAGATCCGCTGTCAATTATTAGGACCCCTGGTTCTGAAGGGGGACAGAATGATAATTAAATGGGGACATGATGGGGACCACTTGTAGTGTTGAGCATGTTTAGAGTGCCAGATTTCTTGGCCGTTTCCCTGGATGTCATATTGTTTTTATTTCTTCTCTTGGCCATGGTAAGAAAGTTTCAGAGGCTTCTATGTAGCCCTCTTCACTACAGACCATACTGGTTGGCCCTACAAACCGAGGAACTAATGAGAAGATTCTGCTGACTACTATGGATTTCAATTATACATCCAGAGACTGAAGAAATGACCAGGTGGATCCACGGAGCCAAAGAATCCCTTGTGAAGTCGACTGGGTCTGGACTTATTTCTCACTCTTCATAAGCTCCCACTTCAGCAAGGGGCCTGGATGAAACAAAACTTCCTGAAGATCAGTGGAGTTTGGACCATGCCCAAGAGTCCTGGAAATATCTAGGATTGCCCTTTTTCCCATTGAACAGTTAACCAAGTAAATGGCCACAGATCCCTTCAAGTAAACACTGGGGGAATTGTTATCATATGCACTTACCATAGTATAGCAGGCTCCCTCCTCAAACCAACTTCTCTAGTCAACAGGTTCTGGGTCAAAGGACAGGCTCAGATCTGGAAATTGGCCATGACTCTTCAGTGAAGTGTTAGCATTATTCTTATGTGCCCCTGTATCTTACCCTTAATAACACTGTGGTCTAGTAACCATCTCCATAGCTCTCTATGGGTGAGGACCCCTGGCTGCCACTCCAACCTTTCCATTTATGATAATAATTGCATCCTTCTTGGTCTGCTACCTATGGTCTGCCACCTGGCCTCTACCAATCTGGGATCTTACCATCCCCATTGCTTTTAGAGATCCCAGTTCTATAGAACCCCAGCACGGTCTATAGTATCAGCCCTCCCCTAGAGGGGATAGCCACCATTGAGTTTCTCATTGACACATTGCCCCTTGGAAATACGTTCCAAGGCCATCCCACAGGTGGATGCTGGAAACTGTGAATAGTACCAAGCCCCATACACATGATGTTTTTTCCTATACGTGCACTGTGGCACTTTTGCAGTTTGAGTATAACCACAAAACTAGCGTAAATTTATTTGTCCTTCTTCACAATTTTACAGGTAAAAAATTCGTTCTTACCATGGATCTTTGCAACCTCAGCATACAATTTTTTTTTCCTTAAGAACTTGCACCTTTTCACTTAAAGGAAGCACTTTATGGCTTCCCTTTGGCATATTTGAATTGCCAGTATCACCCCTCTTGTGCTTTGGGGCCATTATTAGGTAAAATGGGGGTGCCTTGAACACGAGCACTGCGATACTTGGATGGTTGATCTGATCACCGAGATGGTGAAGTGGCTAACTGGAAGGAAGTGTAGACAGTGTGTATCCACTGGATAAAAGGACAGTTCAAATCCTGCGGGGGACAGTGCAAGACTCCATCACACTACTCAGAACAATGTGCAATTTAAATCTTATGAATTGTTTCTTTCTGGAATCTTCTATTTAATATTTTCAGCCCACAGTTGACTGTGGGTAAACAAACTGTGGAAAGCAAAACCATGGATAGGGAAAACCAGTGTACAGCTGTCCCTCAGCATCCATATAGGATTGGTTCCAGAACCTCCCTTGGATACCAAAATCTGTAGATACTCAAGTCTGTGATATAAAATAGCCTAGGATTTGCATATAACCTACACACACCCTCCCCTACACTTTAAATCACCTCTAGATTACTTATAATACCTAATACCATGTGAATGCTATGTAAATAGTCACTATACTGTATTGACTACAGAATCACGACAAGGAGAAAAAAAATGTATGTACGTGTTCAGTATGGGATGCCACTTTTTTCCCAAATACTGAATATTTTCAGTCCGAGGTTGGTTGAACCCACAGATACAGAGAGCTGACTGCATATCCACCATAGCATTCCTGCTTCTCTGAGCCTTTTGATCTCTTTATTCATCGTCTGCTAAGGCATTTCTCACATATCTCCTCCATATAGTTGATCACTGCATTTCTAAGAAAGAAAAGAGTCAACAAAGAGACCCCAAGAGTCAACCAAGCAGAGTGCTAAATTCTCTATCTCAGGGGAGTGCTCCCATGTAGATAGAGTTTCCAGTATCCAACTATATATTGCATCCTTCTTAACCGAGGCCCTTCAGGATTCATCCCATATATATTCTTCCACTCCTGCTAGTACTTGCTGACTCTGTGTTGCATCTTCTTTGGTGTCTATTTTTTCCTTCCTTATCATAATCAGCACTTCTCCTGTCAAGTTTCATTGTACTTGACTCTAGTTCAGGGGTCAGCAAACTTTACCTGTAAAGAACCCGATCATAAACACTTTAGGTTTTGTGGGCCATATGGACTTTGTCATGACTGCTCAATTCTCCCATTGTAGCAGGAAGGCAGCCATAGGCAATGTGTCATTGAATGGATATGGTTGTATTCCACCAAAACTTTATGTACCAAAATAGACTGCAGGCTGGATTTGGCCAGGAGAATGCAGTTGCTGATCCCCATTCTGTTTACTGGCCTAGTGTCCAGGAATGGAGTTAGGATCAACCCTGAGTTAAGAACATGCTGCAAGAAATGTTTCTTGCATCTTGCAAGAAAAACCTCCTGCACTGTCTTCAAGCAACGGTAGCACTAACTTTTAATAGGGAGCAGTGAGCCCAGAGGGTTCAGGGGAATCTGAGGATTCGAGATTTTTGGTGCAGAAACACATATATCCTTATTCCAAGTCTCGGCATCTCACTCGTTCCCAGTCAGGGTCCTGACCTTGATATAGCACACTTGCTGGGGGTGAAAATTTTAACCTTCTCTGGAGCCCTCCTGGCCTTATAATTAAGTTCTAGGCTTGATCCTGGCTTTTTTCTACTTCTGGCTGCCGGAGATGAGAATCTCTTTATAAACTGCCATAGGCCCTCCGGCTTTCACACTTAGCCTTAAATTGGTGATTAATCATTGTATCCTTTCATCCCCTTTCTCTAATTCATTTTATAGCACTCAGAAACAGCCATCCAATTCTATTGTACTTATAATCACCACTTCCCCTGAACCCCTAGACACCTCAGATACTAGACCTACCAATGCATTGCCTTCCAGCAGGTACACCACAGTGAAGGTTGCAGCAATTGCAAAGTTACAGCCTGCCAGGGGCTGTAGGTAATCCACCCACCCACCCCTAGTGAGGGTGTCCTCCCTGGTGGCCAGTCAGCTGGTGACCCAGCTCCACATTCCATTTTAGAGTCTCCTTCCTTGGACCATTCCTAGCACCAGTGGTTTTAAGTATGCTTACCTGAGAAACAGGGTCTGAGGTGGAGATTTACATGCAGGACTTTTACTGGGGCGTGCTTTTAGGATCAATACCTATAAGGAAGTAAGAGAAAAAGGATTCCATAGAGGGAGAAATTGAATTATGACTCGGTTGCAATAAAGGCCTTCAGCAATTCCCATGGATTGCTGTCAGAGTCGTCTAGACAAGGCAAGGGGCCAGCCAGCCACAGGATGCGTGCTGCCCCCCAAAACCCCAATGGCAGAAGGGGTAGGGCCTTGGGCAAGGCAGCTCTCTTCTGCTAAGGGAGGGATTCCCAAAGACAGACTCATCTGTGAGAAAACAAAAGCCAGCACTCCTGGCAGCTGGGCGAATGAGTGCCTGAGTCCTGGAGGGGAGGTGGGGGCTGCACACCACCACATCCACTACCAGCGCGTGCAGTGAGTTCATGTCCACAGTAAGCGCGTCAGATAGGCGTCCATGAGCCCAGCTTTACTGTCACACCCTAGTTTCCAGGAATCCTGGGAAAAGCCCTGGGTTCAACTAATTGTTGCAATTGTAATTGCGGTTCCTGAAGGAATTCTAGATGACAAAGGCAATAAAGTAGCAGTGATTTATTGTATATAGAAACTTTAAAACCCACTTTTGGAGGGTAAAATAACAAGAAAGAGGAAGGAAAGAATAAAGGAAGGAAGGAAGAAGGAAAAGAAGGAAGGAAGAAGGGAAGGGGAGAGGAGGGGAGGGGAAAGGAGAAAAATCAAGTCGTCTCAACTCACTAGAGCAGCCATATCTACTTAACTGGATACAGGTATTATAAAAAGTTATTTTTCTACTTCCCTGCCTTTTAACAAACAACATTTTCTGCTTTTTGGCTGGGAAGAGGACATTTGAAGTACGATGAAGCCAAGTTTGTGACAGTGACAAACTTAAAGAGGTTACAATTTTGAAATATGTAAGTATTTAAGTTGAAATCCACAAAATACCTATTAATGTGTGTGACATGTATAGATGTCCAAATAAATGTAATTTATTTCCTATAAAGTCAGAATAATTGTGTAAGTAGATTTAGAAAACATCATTTTAAATTATTTTGTCATTGAAGCTGCAAATTATTATAAAATCCCACAGAAATTGAGAGTTGAAATGATTTTGAAATTCTCAAGTATTCTCGTAATACTTGCATAGTTCGAAATTCTGATGAGTTCCTCAGAAGTTTGTTTCCAAGTACCTGTAATCTCTTCATGTTGTTCAACATTAATTCATAGCCAGGACTTATCTTCAGGCAACTTTAGGGCTTGTTTCTCTGTGATTATAAACATCAAAACAATCAGTTGGGGCTCCTTTAGGCAGATTTTGAAATGTTTCCAGTTGTTCAATTTCTATTATTGGTATCCAAAATATATCATCTCACCTTACATTTATTCTTCAGGAAATTAGGTTCATGACTAGGTGGATTTTCAACAAGTTTAATATAAACTTTCTGTACCCTCATTCAGATATTTGTTGATGCACACACACACACACACACACAGTCCACATGTCTAACTCCTCCTCCATCCCTCTTCAAACAAAATGAACATTAGGACTTTAAATTGCAGGCAACAGCCATAATCAGAAAGCCAGAGGCCACTGCTCCAACCCTGGGGTCCTCTAAAGTTGATTGCAAGGCAAACCCTTGTGGCAAAGATCTCTCCAGATACTTAGATGTCTGCTTCTTGCTCATGGAGTTGAAAGGATGAAAGGAAAGGGCGTGGGCACAATCCCTAGCTTGGTGCTGGCACAGAAGCTCAATAAGGTCCACAATCCCTCATCTACAGTCCCAAATCCCAGAGTTCTGAACACTGAAATATTTTTTGTAAATCTTTTGGCATCAAAACCTGGCCAGACAGAAGGCTATTTCTAGGCCTTGGTATGAGTGAAATATATCCCTCTCTAGAAGTATAAATGTGTTTGATTATCAGATGGTCCTCCAAGTCTTAAGGAGGTCTGACATTATCTACAGTATATGCACCCCAATAAATTCCTAAAAGTCCAAACATCAAGTCTCTAAACACCTGGCTTGAAAGGCTTCCAGCTGAGAGTTTGTGGACCCGTCCTTGATAGCTCTTTTCTCCTTCCCTTTTTGCTGGTCGTGGTCCCTCTCCTTCCTCCCTGGCGGTCGTTAGTCTATCTGAAATAAAAGCTACACTTGGTCAGACATCCTCTTGTGTCAGCACCTGTTAGGCACCTTATCACATAATTTTTGGAAAGCCTGTGATGACCCTGGAAGGGATTGGTAATGAGCCTCATTTTAAAGATAAGGAACCTGAGATGGAGAGAACTTAGTGAAGGTCAAGAGCTCCCACGCACAGAACTAGGGTTGCACCCCTGTCTCTGGCTACTCAGCCTCTGCTCCTTCTACCACAGCAGGCTGGAATTTACTCGAAGAAACACTGTTTCTTAAGGAACACTTAAAATTCAACCAAGACATTCTCCCTGTGTACTCAGAGGCAGTAAAGTGTAGTGCCATCGTTCTCAAAAGTATGATCCCAGGATGCCTGGATGTCCCTAAGACCCTTTCAGGGGCTTTGCAAAGCCGAAGCAATTTTCATACTAATAATTATATGTTATTTGCTCGTTTCGCGTTTGTTCTCCTATCAGAGGACAGTGAAGTTTCCAGGGTTGGCATGACATGTATTATACAACAAATTGAATGCAGAAGCAGATATGAAAATCCAGTTGTTTTCTGTTAAGCTGGATATTAAAGAAATTTGCAAAAATGTTTAAAAAAACAAAAACCCACTCATCTCACTATAGTTTTTTTTTAAGGAAATATCGTTGTTTTTTATACAAATATATTAAGGTTAACATGCAATGGTTTTATTACTTTTAAATGAGTTAAACCTTTTCTAATTTTCTCTATCTTAATTTCTAATACCATATATATCAATAAATGCAACCAACAAAAACGAAGCTCATCACAGTCCTCAGTATTTTAAAGAGTGTGAAAGGGATCTGAGACCCAAAACTGTAAGAACTGCTAGTGCAGTGTTGAGTGCAGACCTAGAATCCTAACTACCTGGATTCATTACCCAATTTTGCTACTTAGTAACTATGGAAGTTTCTTTATGCCTTAGTTTCCCCACTTACAAAATGGGGATAATATATTATTTACCTCCTAGAAGTTGTGGTGAGGACTTAATGAGTTTGCATGTGTGAATCACATACAATATCCATCACTTAATAAGTTCTTTGTTTCAGATTTTATGTTACTGAATTGTTACATACTCTATATATTTGTGTTTATTTCTAGGGAAAATCCCCCCAACATTCAAGATGAATAAAAAGAATAAATTACTGAATTATCCAAATAGGTTTCATTTACTTGAATTAGAAAAAGAAAAAAAAAGTCTTGAAACTGGAGTCACGTTTCAAGCATAAATGTTAAAATAGTTTCCATTTACTCTATTTACTGTCAATTTAATATTCTCATTCTCTGGCACTAAGCGTTACAAAAATCTTTTTAAAAAAGCTAAAATCTCTCACCTTTATAAGTAGTCTCATTTTCCACATTGGCAGATGCTGTTTAGAAAATGAGTAAACTAGGGTAGGGCAACATGTCTGAGACACGTTACCCCAAGTGAGAATGGTCTATGAGATTGGAATACCAAATGTGGTGATTAATAATAAAACAGAATCCTTTCAATTCACAACTTAGAAGTCCTATTCAACGAAATTTAAAATGTAGGTTTTTTTAAGAAGCACAGATTCTTAAATAAATGTATTCTTGAATATAGTTTTAATGCTTTTAATATAGGTTTAGGTATATGCTAAATATAGATTCATTCTTTTCCTCTAAAGAAATGCATCATGCTTACTCAGTAAATAACAGTTTATACCAAAGAATTTTTTAAGGAGTTGAAAACGGTTTGACTTTGCAGAGTAGCACAGTGGCTAGCACACACACTTAGAGAAATATGTTTCTACCTTACTCTGTCAATTACTAATGCATACCACGGCTGAGTTTCTTTATGCCCAGATTCTGCTGTGTAACCACGATAGGAGGGAAATGACCGAGGTCAGTTCAAATATGTCATGAAAGTCTAAAATTCTGACTCCTGAAGCCTCTCATGTTCCAGCACTGACAATAGAAAGCACAGTAATTAAGAGCAGTGTGACCTTGGGCTGTTATGCCCAGTATTCCTGAGCTGTAAAGCGGAAATAATAATTGTATCTACTTCTTAGGTGGGCTGTGGTGATTAAATAAGGTATGATAATGTATGTAAAGTCCTTGCCCTTAAAACAACATTGACAGGAAAGCTCCACCACAAGGTGTTTAAGTGGAATCCAAGATTCAACCGTGTAACGTACGTGATGGTGTAACAGTGAGGTGTTCCAGGTGCTATTGCTGCGCAAACTTAGTGTTGTAAAACTATTTCATTATGCTAATGGACTCTATGGGTCAAGAATTTTGGAAGGCCTCATCTAGATAGTTCTTGCTCGGGTCTGTTCCAGGATTGCTGTGAGACGTTGGTAGGGGCAGCAGTCATCTGAAGGCTCAACTGGGTTGGACATGCAAGATGGTGCACTCAGATGCTGGCAATTGGTGCTAGATGTTGACTGAGACTTTAGCTGGGACATCAAACAGACAGCCTACATGTGATCTCTCCATGTGGCCTGGGATCCCACATAGCATGACTCCCTGGCGTCATCAGATTTCTTACACTGGCCGAGAGTCCAAGGAAGCCAACTGGGAGCTGAACTGTATTTCTGCTGCATTTAATTGGGTATGAACAAGTAATAAAGACCAGCCCAACATCAAGGCGAGACAGACTACACTTCTCCAGGGAAGGAATGTCAAAGAATTAGCTGGCATGTTGTGAAGTTGCCATATGAGGTGAAGGAAAAATATTATTTTTCTGTCTGTATAGTCTCCAAAAGAAATTAATAAAAGGGACAATATTGAAAATATTGACCTGAGAAAGTCCTGAATGATCATGAAGGAAGCACTTCCTAACTGTCCCCAAACCCAACCCTGTATAAGAATTTGGCTCACTTCTATCCAAGCATGGTGGCTCATACCTGTAATCCCAGCACTCTGAAGCAGGATCACCTGAGATCAGGAGTTCGAGACCAGCCTGGCCAACATGGTGAAACCCTGTCTCCACTAAAAATACAAAAATTAGCTGGGCATGGTGGTGTGCACCTGCAATCCCAGCTACTTGGGAGGCTGAGGCAGGATAATCACTTCAACCCAGGAGGCAGAGGTTGCAATGAGCCAAGATTGTGCCACTGTACTCCAGCCTAGGCAACAGAGTGAGACTCCATCTAAAACAAAACAAAACAAAACAAAACAAAAAATTTAGCCCACTTCAGATTGAGAACAGGGGCAAAGGGAAGATAAGAGACAGCAATTGCCAATTCCAGCTAAATTTGAATTATGCCAGATCATATTAGCATTATCATGAATTTTTACTCTTTATCAGATTATAAGCTAGGTTACTGTAACTAAAACATCACAACACAATGGCTTCAATTTACTTCACTAACAGTCCAGCCAGTTCCGGTTGGCAGAGCACCTCTGCTCCCTAATGTCCTTCCATACTACTGCTCTGCCATTTTCCCTGAGGTATAGTCCTTATCTGCATGGGTAACGCTGGTGCACCTCACTTCCAGCTCGGGAGAGGAAAAACAGGCAGCAAGTAGAAAAGCCGCTTATCTCAGAGTTGTGAGGATCTGTAGTCAAGTTCCATCCATTGCCTCTGTGCACAACCACTGGTCCAAACTTAGTCACATGACCACGCCTTGCTGGAGGTGGGGCTGGGAAACATAGTTGCTGCCTGATAAGCCATATGCATGAGGAGAGAACAGATTAGGAGAACAAGTGTGCCTCACAAACAATAAATAAATAAGCATTCTAAAATTTTAACTGTTTGCAGCATTAACAAGCTAATCAAATCTTCTTAATCTCCATCAATTTCAGTGTCATAAATAACTAATATGCCAATTGCAAAAGAATCTGAATTAAATGACGTGTATTCTTCAACGCTCTTACAAATTTCTCTAGGACTGCCAGCAATTCTCTTGCAAAAATGACTGCACATTGAAAGTTGGTAACACAGCTCTTACCTGAACTCCCACATATGAATTATTGTGAATTCCAAATTAATAACGTTCAATGAGATCTTAACAGAGTTTGGAAATGATAATCAAGGTGGAGGAAAACAGCTTAACAATGAAGACTCCACAAATAACCAAAATTGGGGCAAAATTTGATCACCTTCTAGGGAAGAAAAGGTGATATTTTCTTTCATGTATTAATATAAATGTAAGATTGTATGTATTTTTGGATTTAAAATGAGATTTTTGCACAGCTGCTGTAAATCTAATGGACTTGAGTACATTTTTATAGCCCCACCTTCCCCCTAAGTATGCTCCTTAGGCTGGGATGACGCTGAGGACACTGCATAGGTATGCTGCAATATTAAGAATGCAGGACACTTTGGGAGGCCGAGGTGGGCAGATCACTTGAGGTCAGGAGTTTAAAACCAGCCTGGCCAACACGGCAAAACCCTGTCTCTACTAAAAACACAAAAATTAGCCGGGCGTGGTGGCACATGCCTGTAGTCCCAGCTAATCAGGAGGCTGGGGTATGAGAATCGCTTGAACCCAGAAGGTGGAGGTTGCAGTGAGCCGAGATTGTGCCCCTGCACTCCAGCCTGGGTGACAGAGCGAGACTCTGTCTCAAAAAAGAAAAAAAAGAAAAAAAAATGCAGAACAAGAAATCATCATCTCTGGCTTCCTTTTTTGTCTCCTTAAAAGAGTTACTGAACTACTCTGAGTCTATTTCCTCATCTGTAAAATAGGAATACTATCTATACCCCCACAGTAGAGAATCATAAAACGGTACTTTATACTCAGTAAAACACAAATGCCTACTACACAAAGCAGAAAGATTAAATCGACACTGTCCAGTCTGTAGACGGCCAGCAAAGCAGCTAGGGGTTTCTATAACATGCGTGGAAAGGGACAAGATTATATTCTCTCACTTTACGTCCTCTCACTTTTGATCCCAGTCTTGATGTCTCAAGCTAAAGACTGACAAACACTTGCCGGCAGCATCAGGTCCTGCAATGCCTCCCAGGAGGAAAGGCTCCACACAAGTTGCTGGCGGCCAGCTGCAGCAGCCAGCGCTGGCTTGGTACTCACGAAGTGAGTTTTTTTTGTTGTTGTTTTCGAGACGGAGTCTCGCTCTGTCGCCCGGGCTGGAGTGCAGTGGCACGATCTCAGCTCACTGCAAGCTCTGCCTCCCGGGTTCATCACGCCATTCTCCTGCCTCAGCCTCCCGAGTAGCTGGGACTACAGGCGCCCGCCACCAAGTCCCGCTAGTTTTCTGTATTTTTAGTGGATACGGGGTTTCACCGTGTTAGCCAGGATGGTCTCGATCTCCTGACCTCGTGATCCGCCCGCCTCGGCCTCCCAAAGTGCTGGGATTACAGGCGTGAGACACCGTGCCGGCGGAAGAACATTTAACATGACAACTCTGGCACCCACTGTAAGTTTAGATAACTGTTTCAAGGACAATAGGTGCTGTGGCAGGACGCCCGGTGTATGTCAATACAGATTCGATTCTTTTCGTCAAAAGGAAATGTGGAGAATAAAAATTTGAAGAAATAATGATGTCACGCCTGTATCAAAACATCTAAAGTACCCCATAAACATACACCTCCTGTGCACACACAAAGATTTTTTTAAAATTGGAGGAACAAAAGCACTATGTCAATACCACAGTGAGGGGAGAGAAATGTAAGAATAGAAGCATTCCCTAGGCTTTACGCTTCGATCTTTGTTTGGCAGGTTCTGCCCACACGCATGTGTTCATTTCTCCAATGTGATAGGCATAAGATACCAGAAAAGGGACATGTAGCTGTGAAAACACCAAAACAGGGAGAACTGATAGTAAATGACTATGTGTGAATGGACCAGCAAACCCAAAAAATCCCAATACAGAAAACCGAGTGGGGAACAGGGTGCACCTAGAGAAAGAAAGATAAACACACCCCAAAGGGATGACAAACAAATAAAATATCAAAGACATCACACTTTCTTGTACCACCAAGAGGCTCCCCTAAAATAACAAGTCCATTTGTCATGTTTCTTGTCTCGTTCACTTAACTATCAGGAGATAAGGTTTAAATCTCTTTTTGTTTGCTGTGCCCCCCTCCATCCTCCATCCCGCAAATAGAACTCTACTGCAGGAAAGCAAATAAATTGAATTTTACAAAATTACAGTGTGGACAGAAGTGAGATAATGGATTGTTCCACAAACCCAAAATCAGAACTAAGGTGTCTTCTGAAGCCTGGAAGAAGTAGCTAATTAAATAAATGAAGAGGCCGGGTGGTTCACACCTATAATCCCAGCACTTTGGGAGGCTGAGGCATGACAATTGCTTTAGTCCAGGAGTTCAAGACCAGCCTGGGCAACATAGTGAGACTCTCTCCCTGAAGAAAAAAAAAAATTAGCCAGGCATGGTGGCACAGACCTGTAGTCCTAGCTACTGGGGAGGCTGAGGCGGGAAGATCACTTTAGCCTGTGGGGTCGAGGCTGCAGTAAGCAGTGATCGTTCCACTGCATCCAGCCTGGGCAACAGAGCAAGACCTTGTCTCAAAAATGAAATATTTATTTAAATAGAGATAGTATTAGTATTTTACAAGTCAGTAAACATGCTGTTCTCTTTGCCTTCCATGCCCCCACCAGGTAAAGGAGATGACAAATTAAAAGGTGACATAAATGTATACATTTATATACATTCATATATATACATGAGGTATGCATTAACAGTGCTGGCTGGTATGATGATATGGAGTTGGAGGCAATCAAGGTGTCAGCTCTAGAGAAAGTGGTAAGGACAGTGTGGTAGACACACACTATAGAATACAAGGCAGCAGTCAGAAGCAATGAACTAGATGTTGCTAGATGTGGAGTAAAAAAATGTTGAATGAAAAATGAAACTGAGAAGAACTATAGCACAATATCATGTACATTCAGTTAAGCATAAATTAAAAACATACCACATGCAAAGCACTATACCATTTTCTCAGGCTATAGATTTAAAGATGTGTCAAACACAACAGATTGAGTCCTTGTGTGGGGAGAATGGTAGAAAACAGGATGAAGGAGCAAAATTAATACCAAGGAGCCCTCATTGTTGGATAATAGGGAACCTGGACACTAATGGGATATAATTAATTCAACTCTGCATCCAAAGTTTAAAGAAAAAGACCTATGTCTAGCAAATGAGGTCTGGTTAATACACCGTGAGGGCAACCACATTCTCCTGGCATGCTCGAACCCACTACTCAGAATACTGCACTGACTAAATCTCACCATGCCTTACTCAGTGTGGCGGGTTTGCTCTGTAAAAGAGAACTTTAAACACTAACTCTGTGCCAGGGACTCAATGACTGTCTGGTCCTTTAGCAGATTTATTTAACCCCAACAACCTGTGAGATAATAAAACCTCCATTTTACAGATTTAAAAAGCCAAGTCACTTTTCCAAGGTCACAAAGATAACTCAAATGGATTTGAACTTCATGTTTAGCTTCGTTTTCAATATATTAGTGCCTTCCTCTAAGCCACCTAAACTGAGAATTTCTCCCGAGATTTGACCCTGAGGTAGCCTTTCTAAAATGATACCTAAGCATTTTACCTTTACTTTCGTCCTAGAGTAACTGCACCACTGGAAACGGCATCAGAGTACATAGCAGTCACTCTGTGCATTCCCATTTAGAAATAGAAAACCTTTACGGCAAGCTATGGATGTGCTTTTTAACTTAGCCTGGATTTAATGCAAGTGCCCAGAGATATTCACTACCTCCTGTGCCACGATACATGCCATAAGCGACATTCAACTTTGCCCCTACATAAGCCTTCAAGCCCCCTTACATAGGTCCCAGTGCCATGACATGGTGAGTTCCTTGGAAAGTTAGTAAGTTTGGGGCACACAAGTCATTCCTGATTCCTCACACTACTCTGACAACCATAAATCATTTAAAGTTGAGGCGATGAAGCAACTGTCAGGCAGCAGTGCAAGTCCCAGGGTCCAGTAGACACAGGACTTACCTTGTGAAAACATAACCTTTCAACACTATTCAAAAATGACATCTGAAAACTCATATGATTCTAACTTTTATTATTAGGTCAGAACCAATGAAGTAGCAGCAAAAGGGTCTCTCCTATGATCTGGCTTTCACTGGTCCTCAGGGCAAGGAGGAAACTTGGGCAGGAGATGATCGCTCAATCCCTGCAGACTCTCAGAACCTCACTTGGACCCGAAAGTGCATCTGCTTGGTGGCATTGTTCTTCATTCCTGTCTTCAGCATCCATTTTGATTTCATCCTTTGGACATATTGCATGTCTCGCTCTCGCATAAGAGCCGCTCCTATGATTGGAAGGCGGTTAAGAAATTAGGCAAAGGTCTGTTATTTGTGATCAGAGAAAAATCCAACCTTGGCAGAGAATTCAAAAGGTTAGTTTGGGGTAACTGGGTTCTTGTATTTAAAACAGAGTTGCTAACTTGGGGTCTCTAAACCATGGGCCTAAAGGGTCTCTGTGGACCCCAGAATTGCATACCAGAACTTTTGTATATATACATTTCTCTGGGATTAGCATCTTTAGTTTTCATTATCTGGAAGCATCTATAAGCCCAAAAGGTGAAGCCCCATTAATCAGAAAGGCAGAAGCTATTAATCGAGTCAGACAATACTTCCTGATAAGAGTAAGATGAAGTCAAGTCTCTGCCAGATTCAAGCGGCCACACAGCTCACAAGTAGCCACAATGAAGGAAACTACATATAAACACAGTGGCATTTCAAATGGATTTTAGTTGCCTAGAGCTTCCCAGGCCATCAGAAAGCAGCCCTCCTCTTATCTTCTCCACAGTCCTCTAGTTGGATAGATGCTTTCCCTGAAGATCTAAGGATATAACCAGCTTCATCCAGCAGACACATCAGAATAGATGTAAAGAGTATCATATTGATGAGGTTTCAAAGCTCAACAATTGCAGTGGCATGCTTTACTCTTCTAACTTTTGCTAAATATTCTATGGGAAAAATACAAAAAAGGGGACTGACGGCTAACCTTGACGATGGGCATGCACTATATCACACATGCATGACATTCAACCCACTCAACTCTAAGAGGTAGGTCTTATTACTATCATCTCTGTTTTATAAATGAGGAAACAGAAGCTTATATTAATTAAACTACTCATGCTTATCATATAAGAACCTCTAAGTACATCACATAAGTCACGTTTGACTCCACAGCTCAAGCTATTAACCACTAGGATACTGTCTGATTCCTCTGCGTAACCTCCAGGATAATTTCAACCTTTGGTGATTACTAAATAATTCTTTTTGTAACTATTATCTTCTGAAAAAGTTAATGGTATATAAAATTGCTGTGCCAGGAATATGAAATTTCTAAGTCATAGCACTTTGGGCTTATTGCCTTAAACATATCAAGTGGTAATGGAAGTCCCTGGAGCCAAGAGGTTAAATTTCCCCCAGAGAGGATCCACAAGGACAACATAAATGGGAACAACTTTCCCCAGACCCCTGCTAGAAATACAAGTTCTTAGACTGGTCTGCAGTTGTAAAGATCAATGTACCTGTGCTGCCAGTCCATCCCAGGGCTCTGTACTGCTGAAGTACTCGGCCCACGGCCTTCCGATTTTTGGCAACTGCCACAGCTCTGGACAAGCCAAATCGCTGTTTGTAGTATCTCATCAAGGAGCGATGACCCACTCTGGCACCTGTTTTTCCAAAGAGCAATACTGAAACAATGAGTTGGATAGCTTTTTCAAGGCAGAGCTATAAAGCAAGGGCTTTCCAAATCAGATCTTTTAATATATCTAGATGGAAAATCGATGTACCAGAAGAAACAGTTGTTCTACCTACTAAAGAAAGATGAAGCAGCATGTAAAATAAAAATGAAAAAGTGAAAGAAAGAAAGCATGCAAGAAAAAGAAAACCAAACAATAGATTTTTTAAAAAGAGAATGGCAAGTCACTGTTAAGTGAAAAACTTAGCATTGTGTACTTACTTGCATACAATCCCCAAAAATACACATAGAAACCCCTACTAATACAGATAATAGGGCCCTAGGAGATAAGAGATTTTTAGCATTTTATATATATAAATAAATAAAAATTATACATATATATGGGAAGATTAAGCACAGAGAGCAGTTCTGATGTTTGGGTCTACGAGCCACAGTCAGGATCTAAAATAGAAATCAATCCACCTTTCCTTTGCTTAAATTCTCTATTGCAGTGATTCTCCAATGGGGATTTTACCCAGCAAGGGACATTTGGCACTGATTGAAGACATTTTTGGTTGTTACAGCTAGAGGTTACTACTGGCACCTAGAGGGTAGAGGCCAGAGATGCTATTAAACATCTTTAAATGCACAGGACAGCCCCCATAACAAAAAATTATCTAGTCCAAAATGTCAATGGTGCCAAGGCTGAGTAACCCTGACCTATTGCTTCCTAAATGATGGAAATCACCTGGTCAATTTGAATTTTAAAAGATGATTAAGCTGAATGCTGTCTATAGCTTTTGCTTATTTAGTAGGATCTGGTAAAACTATGTAAGTCAATCATGCTTTCAGAAATGAATTTCTAAATTTAATTTTCAAAGTATGCTCATGTCATTACAACATATGATTGTATATCTCATTATCTCATAGGCCCACTAACTTGTAACAGAGTGAGAAAAAAGAAAACAGACTCTGCATATTTCAAATAAAAAAACTATGGGACAAAGGTATTGGCCACCAGTTGGAAATTCTGTAGCTGGAATAATAAAAACCTGAGGTAAGTAAAGGTATCTACTGGAAGAACAATTCAAGGTTCCTATTTAAGGGTGAGGCACATCTGATATATTAATCTAGGGGTGGCAAACTACAGCCAGAGAACCCAATCTTGCCAATCACCTGTTTTAGTTTGTTCTACTGCCACACAGCCATGCTCAACTGTGTAGGTATCGTCTCTCGCTGCTTTGGTGCTTGCTACAACAGCAGAGGTGGGAAGCTGCTGCAGAGACAGAATGGTACACAAAGCCTTAACGATCACCTCTGGCCCTTTTCAGGGAAAATGTCCCAACCCCTGTGTCATAAGTTCAGGGGAGATGACCTGAAGGGGGCTGGGTTTAGAGATGACTAATTCCAGGCTCCCTTATAGCAGTGCCTCTCCAAAGGTGGTCCCTAGGCCAGTGTCATCAGCATTACCTAAAAGCTTACTAAATACACGCTATCCTTTCACAAGAATATTAATTAGGACAAAAGCAATCAAATATCTTCCCAGACAGACATAACCATGCAGATATTTAACAACAGCATATACATAAGACACGATAAAAGCCATTTCCACTGCAAATGAATAAAGGATATTTGGCTAGGTAGAACCCTGTGTACAGTTTCCAGGAAAGGTTTGTATTTACTTATGTAAAGCCATTGCTTTCAGAATCTTTTGTGTAAAACGACCATGAACCAGATACTATAAATATTGTGGAAGTCTGTATTTGCTTTTAGGATCCAGACTTTTAATTTGCATAAGAAAATTATTTTGGTTGTTTTAAGTCCCTATACCTGCCAAAACAACTGGAAAATAATTTGTTTGCTATACAGATATGCAAAAGTAGTTACTTTCAGTTGCTTGTTTTGTTATCATACTCAAGAGATGACAAAAAGAACCTTTTGATTCAAAGACATGGTCTTTGGATACCAGTGTGGATAAAATCATTTTCCCTAAACCTGAATGTTTTCACAGCGTAACAGTTAACAAAGCTCTTAGACCACAAGAAATCAGTGAGATGTAGTTGACAGATAAAACCGCAAGCTTAAATGGAGGGTCTACAGGAAATTCCAGCATTGTTTGCTGTGATGTTCTATTTATAATGTTAGGTCTGGACACTCCAGGTTTGCAAGGTGATAATGTTGGTCATTAATACATAAGAATTTAATATATTTATATTCTTAAGCAACATGTGGAAATACATCCTACAGAAGGTTGGCCTTTTAAAGCGTCCTTGAAATGGCTTCATTACTCAATGCCAAGGTTTCCAACAGTTGGTAAGAAGGAACTGAAAACAGCATTCAGAGCTACCCCTGCCCTATGCCAATGACAGTAACCACCTGATATTAGCACTAAGTATGATGAGCTAAGGACAGCTACACTTGAAGGCCCTCATCAAGGAAAAATATTTTCCAGAACACAGTGTGACTGCCCAATAAATAAGGGATTGGTTATGTCTAAGTCATGGTGAAGCACGCAACCTGTCCATCTAGCTTTTGACACAGCAGTAACGACTTACCGACTGTCCACTCCTTTTTTTCTTTTTTTGTTTTTTGGAGACAGGGTATTGTTCTATCACCCAGGCTGGAGTGCAGTAGCATGATCATGACTCACTGCAGCCTTGACTCTTGACTTCCTGGGCTCAAGTGATCCTCCTGCCTTAGCTGAGACTATAGGCACACACCATCACACCAGGCTAATGTTCACTCCTTCTTAACAAACAGCCTTACAACTTCTGCCATCCAATTGAATGGGCCTTTCATACCAACTTACTCCATAAGAGCTGAAGAGCAACGAAGGAAACCCAAAAAAAACCTTCAGGACCACAATCTTCAAAATAAATGCTCACAGTGCCCTCTAGTGGCTACTTTTTGTCATTGGCTTTGAGATAGCCTGCTTGATTTTATTGAAGTCCAATCTGAGCAACTAGATTTAGTGTCCCAGCAGCAGGGGAGAGACTCTTGTTACCCAGTAAATAGACAGGAGATGAGTTCAAGAAGCCTTCCCAGACGGTTGAATCTAGATAAGTTGAATCTTACAAGAAAAGTAGGAGTAACAGAGGTTCCACACATGCAAATGCCCAGAGGAAGAAAACTCTATGTGGGTGGATAGAGGAATAGCACTACACACCTGAGGGACCAGTAGAGAGAAACTCAAAGTTACCCTAAAGGCAATGGCTCCCAGGGGAGGAACTACAGAGGGTAAAGAAAATCTACTGGTGTTTTAGAAAGAATGTTTTGGTGGTCATGTGGAAACCAGATAAGAGATGACCAGACAGGAGGAATGGTGACACAGACAAATGAATACACAAAAATACTGAAAAGACATTTAGGAGTTACTAAGCCATCTGGATATGGGAGAGGAAGACCTCTCCAATATCTTTCTAAGGCTAGCCAAAGCCAAAAATGGGCTTGGCTTTGGCAGTCAAAATGAGTATCTTTTTAGATACCTTAAAAAACTCAATCACCCAGGACAAAGCTGAGGATTCTTTATTTTTTATAAGTTTCAAACATTTAAAGTCTAGATGAAAACTTCTCTGAAACATCCTAGATTTCTTAAATAGATATGCTCATGTTATGCTAAGTTTTGTAATATATTGTGCTAAAGTAGATGCTAAATAAAGCAAACACTATGGTGATCCTACTACATGGTAGACACTGTTGTACTAGGATTGTCTTATTCAATTTATTTAAGGTCTATGGTTATCTGATTCTACCGTTTAAGAAGCAGAAGCTAAGGAGACAACAAGGTAAACATATAGTTCTGGAAAATAAATTATTAAACATATTTCTGATGTTCTCTATGGGTACTGTCACCAGAGAAAGACTAGAAAAGGTTCTCTGGGATTTACGTTTTACCATTGTGTATTAGATAGGCCATGATAATATATTGCATTATAACCTTCTTATCACGGTAGAAAGAACTGTCATCTTCAAAATAGGTTCTGCCTGACCTTTCCTCCTATTGCCACACTCTAAAGCTGCTCTTGGCCTTACAAGGTTATCATTCTGAGCTAAAGATAGCCATCTGTACCTAAGCAGTGACATTCTGTGTGGAAAGGCGTAAGACAAGGCTGCTTCATTGCAGACCTCTCCACCAGCAGGGTATGTTGTTCCTGCCTGCACCATTACTGCAAATCTCCCGAAGTAGTATACGGATATTGGAAAAAGGCTTTACTGATTAGGTATGTGATCCTGGTAAGTTACTCAGCCTCTCTAAGCTTCATATGCAAAATGAAGATGCTGGAATCTAACTCAATGTTGGCCTATAAAGACAAATACATCTGCCTGAATGTGCTAACTGCTCAGTAAATACCAGATATTAAGATCTTATTATCATCTCTACCTTTCCATCCCCTTTCATTTCTGAAACATGTCTTCTGTAGCTTCTCCTATTCTTATCAGTTAATCACGATTCTTTCTTCCTACACAATATACAACCATGTATGCTTCTCACATTCATGGTTATTCTTCTTCTTTTCACACCTCATGGTGGATAAATTTCCACCGTGAGTCAGATACACCCACACCAAACTACCATTTGGAAGTCTGAGCAACAAAAGGAAACAGGAATCAGTTCAAAAAATAACAGTAAGGTTACAATTAACAAGAGAAACCTAGACAGGACCAAAAAAAATAGATAAAGACAGAATAGGAAAAGTCTACATCTAAAAAAAAAAAAAAAAGAAAGAAAAGAAATGCCTGATCAAACATTCTGAGTCACAACCCAGAAATGAACAAAAACACTGATCAAATTTAAACACAACAGCCAACTTAGAGCTGAGCAGCAACCTTCAGGGTTTACACTGTACGTGAAAACCCAAACATATACCTTAAAATTTATGGTCTATTTCCCTCAGTATGGAAGGTAATTGATGGAGATATGCTTCTCCCTCAGTCCCACTGGCATTAAGCTGTTTATTTTTGACAAATGCACTTACCAGAAGGCAGAATCAATTCCATGGTTTCATCATCATATTCCAAGTTCTTTTCTGAGGGCAACTCTTCAGCCTCACTGGGGTCCTTCCCTTCCTTGTGATCTGGGTAGCTACTCCTGTAACAAAGAAGTTGCACTAATAAATAGACTGATACCTCAAATGGAACTAAAAGACATAAACTTTATTTGCAAATGTGGCAAACTTCCTAAGCTACCTAAAAGGGAGAGGGCAGGAAGCAGCTGTACGAACTACCAGCTAAAAGGTTTTGGGAGAAAACAACTCATTAGCATTTTGTCTGTAGTAGAAGTGAGCAAATGACCTATAACAGAATTCTATTTGTTTTTCCCTAGAAAGGCTGCCTAACATAGAAGAAAAGAAGGAGAACGTACAGCTGGACATGCAGCTATACTCAATTTAACCATTATAAAAACAAGTTATAGCACAGTGCTGTCCAACAGAACTCTGTGACGACAGAAAATGTTCTATCAATATGTCTTTGTGTCTGATACAGTAACTGCAGTCACATGAGCGTTTCAGCACTGAACTTTGAAATGCAGGTAGTCTGACTGAAGAACTGAATGTTTAAATTTTTAATTAAACTTTCCATTTATTTAAATAGCTATATGGGTATACCTAGTAATTACTATATTGGACAGTGCAGGTCCAGAAGAATCTCCATATTCCTAAAAATGTTGACAAATGCTATTCATAGATACACATGAAAAATAATAGGAAGAGTGTACATTAAATTATTAACAGTAAACCACACAACCTAATAAGAAAATAGACAAATACTTGATCAGATACCTCACAAAAAGATATCCAAATGGCCAATGAATACATAAAAAGGCTCTTGATTGCACTAATCATCATCAGGAAGATGCAAATTAAAGCCACTACACACCCACCAAAGTTGCTAAAATGAAAAACTCTCCCTCACTACAAGTGGAAGTATAGAAAACCACTTTGGAAAACAATTTGACAGTATTTTCTAAAATTGAACATATGTATATCCTCTGGCCCAACTCCTACATATACAAACAAAAGATAACCTATAAACATTTGCCAAAGACACACTAGAATGATGTGGCAGCATTGCTTGTAATAGCCCCAAACTAGAAACCACTCAAATGTGTATTAGCCTTAGACTAGATGTTGTGGAGCACTGAACAGAACACTCTGTAACAATAAGAACTCTCTCCAACTATATAAAATAGTATGGATGGGTCTCCCAAACAGAAAGTTGAGCAAAAGAAGTCAGACCCAAGAGTACATTCTTTGTGATTCCATTTACATATAAAGTACAAAAACAGGCAAAATCAATCTATGCAGCTATAAGTCAGAATAGTAGTTACCCCTGGAGAAAGGAGGGGTAGTTTCTGGAAGGACACACAAGGGAAATGTCAGGGGATTATTAACATGCTGTTTGTTGATCTAGGTACTAGTTATATTTAAAATTTCACTAAACTGAGTCATGATATCACAAGTACGGTCATCCCTTGGCATCCATGGGGGATTGGTTCCAGGACCTCCCTAGGATACTAAAATTTGCAGATGTTTGAGTCGCTGATATAAAATGGTATAACATTTGCATATAACCTAAATCATTGCATGCTTTAAATCATCTCTATATTACTTATAATACCTAAAACATGGTAAATGCTATGTAAATAGTTGTTACACAGTACTGTTTAGGGAATAATAACAAGAAAAATAAGTCCGTGGATGTTAGTATGGACAAAATTTTTTTTGAACACTATAGTTTGGATGCACAGATGGAGAACCTATGACTACAGAGGGCCAGTTGTATACATATATGTACTTTTCTGTAAGTTTATTCTTCAATAAAAAGTTTCAGGTCCAAAATAAGTAAACAAGTTACCTTGTGAAGGGGAGTGAAATTATAGGTAATTTGTCATTTTTTAGCTGAGTGAATCCACATAAAATGCTTATTAGAACAGTGTCTGGCAGGTAAGCACTCCATAAACACCAGCTTTGTATGTAAAAGCTTTCTATTTTCCAAGTTTTCTTTACTAAGCATTATCACCTTTTTTTTCTCCCCCCAGAGACAGGGTCTCACTATGTCACCGAGGCTGGCCTGAAACTCCTGGCTTCTGGTGATCCTCTTACCTCAGCCTCCTGAGCAGCTGGGACTACAGGCTCATGCCACCACACTTGGCTAACTTTTATTTTCTTAAGGAAAACAAATCATTTAATATTCATTTTTAGGAAGAAAGGCTCACATAATTTCTCATTTCTAGGCACCAACAGAATAAAACTGTAAATGGAATGAAAAATACATCATTTGGACTAAGGGAGAACCAGTTCCATCAGTTACATATTTTAATTCAAACTAATGGTTAAGCAACACCCAGTAAAGAACAACAGTAACAACAACAAAAGGCTAAAGCTTGAAGCTTAGAGTCTAGAAGGAGGAGACAATAAACAAATAATATACAATACACACAATGGCAGTAGGGAATATAAGGAAAAATAAAACAGGATCAAAAGGATTGGGTAGGTGTTATTTTACGGAAGGTGGTCAAAAAAGGCCACATTGAGAAGGTGAAATTTATGTCAATGCCTGCAAGAAGTGAGGGACAAGTCAAGTGAATATCTGAGCGAATACTATAAACAAATACAGCAGCCAATGCAAAGGTCCTGAGAAACACACTTGATGCATTAGAGAAAGAGTTAGGAATCCAGAGAGCAACTAATACAACACAACAGACCCACAGAGGCTCCAGATCATGTGCAGGGCCTTGCAGGACATTATACTTTGGCTTTTACTTTGAGTAAGATAGGTAGTCTTTGAAAGAATCTGAGCAGAGTTTGACCTCACTTAGTGTTTTAAAAGGATCCCCCTAGTTACAGTTTTGAGAATAGAACATGGCGGGTAGTAAGAATGTAAGCAGGAGGCTACTGTAGGAAGTCAGGCAAAAGAGGATGGTGCCCTGGACCTGGGTAGGAGCAGTAGAAGTAGTGAGAAGCAGTCAGCCTCTGAAGAGAGATAGTGCAAAAGTAGTTAAAGCAGGATTTGGTGATAGATTCTAAAGTAAACATGAAAGAAAACAGAAGAATAAAGGAAGACTACCTGGCATTTGGCTTAAGTAACTAGAAGGACAGAGATGCCATTTACTTACAGGGAGCAGATTAGGATGCATAGCAGGAGTTGATTTTGGACAGGTTAACGATCCCTTTTAGACACAAGTAGAAATATCAAGGAGGTAGCTGGATATCTTCAGTCTATAGCTAAGGGGAAGGCTATACTAGAGATATAAATGTGGGGGTCACGGGCCTGCAGAAGATACTGAAATCTGTGAGACTGGGTAGGATCCTGAATATAACCACAGGATGACAGACTGAGTGCTGGGCATTCCAAGCCTACTGCTGATGGCAGCTGCTTGACTCTATCCATGGTATTTGCTTTGACCACTCTGATGACAACATCAGTCAAAAGGTTATAAACATTGGTGTCTAAAAGGAAACTTGAGAGGGATAAATACTGAAAGAGGATGCTTCCCACCACCAGCAGAATTCATTGTCTTCTCTACTGCCACAGCCTCTAATCCTCCCCTCTCCCTCCTCCCAGTCATGTCCACCAACTGCAAGTCTCCAGCTGCAAAATGGGAAATCAGGAAGAAAATGCAAAAGCAAGACTTAAAAGACTGAGACTTTTCTGAACATTGTATCACTTGGACTATGCACACCTGGCATGGTAATTATACACATCTGCTTATCTCCTGTGCTAGCTCACAGGAATTTTGACAACTAGTTGTTCACAAGTACTTAACATACATTTGCTAAATGACATACAAATTATTCAAGATTCTAGTTAGGGCCAGGCATGGTATCTCACACATGTAATCTCAGGCTAAGGCAGGTAGATCACTTGGGCCCAGGAGTTCAAGACCAGCCTGGGTAACACGGCGAAACCCCATCTCTACAAAAAAATACAAAAATTAGCAGGGCATAGTGGTGCACACTAGCTGCTGGGGAGGCTGTGGTGGGAGGATCACCTGAGCCCAGGGCAGCTGAGGCTGCAGTAGACCCTGATCGTGCCACTGTCCTGCAGCCTGGGTGACAGCAAAAATCTTTCTCAGAAAAAAGAAAAAAACAGATTCTAGTTAGGGGTGAACCACCAATGGGATAATCTCACCATCAGATGCCTGGTTTGGGACTGGTTTAGCAACTGTCTCAACTCCTTCAGGGGACAGCTGGTGATCAAGGACTCTCCAAGAACCCAATATGTGAAACCTAATTTCTCTACCTCTGTTCAAGGGGCAAAACTGAACTCTTGATGATTTAACCAGAACAAAAAGAAAAACAAGTCAAACTTCAGTTTGGGTCTAAGGTCTTCTCTTTACTAGATGTGTTAAACTCTGTGAAACTGAGTTTCTCAACTAAAAGAAAGAACTGCCTAATACAGAGGTGTTATAAGTGTTATTAAGGATACATTGCACAGTGCCAAACACATATCCAGCACTGGCACACACAATATCAATGCAAAGCAAATATGACTTCACTTCACTTCATGTTACAAATTATGCTTACCTAAAATCATAGAAGTCTGCAAATTCCAAAGCAGCATCGCCATCTGTGAAGAGCTTACAGTGGCTTTTGTCATTCATATGCGCCTGTACAGCTTCTGTGGAGTAGAAGGACTTCCCTTTCTCATTGCACCACAAGCAAATCTTTCCAACACCAACTTTCTCTCCTAGAAAAATAATTTAAGGAAAAAATATGAAAAAAGCTTTTTGCAACCAATTAAATCTCACTATTTGTCACAACTCAAAAATCACTCACAAAATAAGTAAGCAATTATATCAAAGATTGATGAAAACCGCAAAACTAATGTTCCCTTGAGACCAGTCCCCCAATAATGTGATTATTTCCTCATTAAAAGAAAAACTATTGTACTTACCCAAGTATTTAATCAGTCCCTTAATATCTGAAAGATATTCTATATCAGGAATAAAGAAACTGTGGACTTTGGTCATATGAGCCACATTCTTCATGAGCGAGCTGGAATGATGGGAACAAAATAAGCAGTCCCTAATAGGGATGGCACCAAGGGGTGGGCCTTCCTCAGCCTCTTCCTCCTCTGCATCCTGCTCCACCCCATCCTCCATTGCTTCAGTATCCTCACATTCCAATTCTTCGTCAGAATCAATATCTTCCCAATCTGCAAGCCAGAATTTTGAAATAGTAAGTTTAAGAAAAGTAATAGCAAGCAAAGATATCACATGCGGTGATACAGTCCTATATTTGGAGAAACAGCCGTACCCCCAACTCCCAAGGACAACTCCTCTTTCAAGATCTCAATTTTAGCTATTTGTTTACCAGACTCATCTGAATGCCTGTGAAATTCCTTAGTCTTTCTTTTCCAGGAAATAGGAGTCTTTTGTTTGTTTCTTTCCTATGCCTTACAGCACCTAGCCCAGTGCTGAACATAGTTAGGGAGTCTCCTATCTGGGTGAATATATATATACACATTTGTGTGTGCGTGTGTGTGTGTGTGTGTGTGTGAGACGGAGTCTCGCTCTGTCACCCAGGCTGGAGTGCAGTGGCGCCATCTCGGCTCACTGCAAGCTCCGCCTCCCAGGTTCACGCCATTCTCCTGCCTCAGCCTCCCCAGTAGCTGGCACTACAGGCGCCCTCCACCGCGCCCGGCTAATGTTTTGTATTTTTAGTAGACATGGGGTTTCACCATAGCTTGATCTCCTGACCTCGTGATCCGTCTGCCTCGGCCTCCCAAAATGCTGGGATTACAGGCGTGAGCTCTGGCTGCATATTTTTATAAACTGCTAAAACAATGCCTCTATCTACTATTTCACGAAAGTATTGTGGGGTGTGTGTATGTGCTGGTGGGGTGCTCTATGAACGGCCATGGTTTGAATGCATGTTTCCCTCCCAAAATTCAAATGTTGAAACTTAATCATCAATGAAATGGCATTAAGAGGTGGGGCCTTTAGGAGGTGATTAAGTGAGGCGAGCACTAATCCCGAATGAATGGATTAGTGCCAGGGAACTAGCCCGTCTTTGCCTTCTGCTTCTTCCACATGATACCATGAGAAAACTTCATCTATAGAACAGGCCCTCACCAGACACTGACTCTGCCAGCACCTTGATTTTGGACTTCCCAATTTGCAGAACTATGGGAAAATACATTTATGTTATTCATAAATTAGCCAGTCTCTGGTACTTCGTTATAGCAGAGCGAACAGACAAAGACATGAACACCTACACCAGCACTGTTAATAGGATGTGGGATGAGGGAAAGAAGGAATAAATAACTCATAAAGTCAAAGAGGTGAGGCTGCTGGCTCCAGCTCCACATTTCTGGCTGAGTTGATTTTGATCCCCTCATTCTGTTTTACTCAACTAAAGTAAGTGCAAAACCATCATAACTGGAAACCCACTAGAATAGCAAATAACACGGCGGCTGGTATGACGATGTCCTCCTGTGCGTATGTCAAAAGTTTCCTCATCCAGGCCGGGCGCGGTGGCTCAAGCCTGTAATCCCAGCACTTTGGGAGACCGATACGGGTGGATCACGAGGTCAGGAGATCGAGACCATCCTGGCTAACACGGTGAAACTCCGTCTCTACTAAAAAATACAAAAAAACTAGCCGGGCGAGGTGGCGGGCGCCTGTAGTCCCAGCTACTCGGGAGGCTGAGGCAGGAGAATGGCGTAAACCCGGGAGGCGGAGCTTGCGGTGAGCCGAGATCCGGCCACTGCACTCCAGCCTGGGTGACAGAGCGAGACTCCGTTTAAAAAAAAAAAAAAAAAGGAAAAAAAAAGTTTCCTCATCCAAAACAGAGAAGGCATCAATTCATTCTCCAAATATGCATTAGGCACTTCTTCTTTTTCCAGACAAGGTTTTAGGCCTTCGAGAATGAATTGAGTGAACTAAACAGCGGAACCTGCTGGCCAGATACGGCACTTCAGAAAGCATCTAAACCACCTTCCCTCATCATTTTTACTTAAAAGCTCTCAAACACACAAACACACACACCCATCTCGAGTATAAATCTGAAAACTAAAGGGGGGCCAAGTTCCTCTTTACCCTCCCCGCCCAGACAGGGCCATCACCGTCTCCATCCAGGTCCTCTTCCTCCTCACTGCCCTCCTCCTGCTGCTTTGCCAACTTCTTCGCCTGCTGTTCAAACCACTGGAGCCGGGGTGGTTTCTCGCTCGGGTCTCGGTCGTGGGTCCCACGGTCACCAGTCCCCACGGCTACGGCACTCCTGGCCTCCTCTGCAGGCGCTGGGGGCGCCTTCTTGGGAGACATGGACGGCTGGGCCTTGATGGCCTGCTGGATGGCGGCGTTCATGGCATCCTTGCCCACACTGTCCAAGCCCAGTCCTTTCTCCATGTTCTTTTCATTCATCATCTCCACTTTCCGATTCACGGCCTGCACGGCCTTCTTCTCCAGCTCAACGTGCCGCCGGGACTTGAGGTGGTTGTCGTAGGCGTTGAAAGATGCAAACTTCTTACTGCAAACAGTACAGTAGGTGGCCGAGCCCTTGCTCTCCTCCTCCGCTACGGCCCGCTGCGCCCGCACTCGCTCCTGGAAGCCCTCGGCGGTCACTGGGGCCATGCTGGCCACCTTACGCCGCAGGTTGTAGCGGTGCCAGTCCGTCTTATAGTGGGCCCGCTGCATGTCCGCGTCGCGGAACGCCACCCGGCAAGTTATGCAGGTGTACGTCGCCATTGCCAGGTGAGAAATAAGAGCCGACCACGCCAAACACCTGGTGACCAGCGCCCTGGCTCCACACGACCCTCAGACCTTAACCCGCCTCAGCGGCCTGGACGAGCCTCTCGACACGCCGACTTCCTGATTGTCACTGAGGAAACTTCCGGCACACGTCGGAAGTTATTTACGACTGGACAGGAAACCCGCCTCTCAGGCTGTGGCCACGCCCCCGCCGCTGTGAGACCCGGGAAGCCTAGGGAACGCAGTGACTGAACCGGACCTGGGTCCCCTCAGTCAGCCCGAGGTGGGTGTTGCTTGAAGGAGGTCGCGCCCTCCCAGTTACCTTCTCTGGTGGTTGCGCCGCTCAGTGTGACGCGGTCAAAGACACGGCTACGCGAGAATGGGGGAGTGGGGCGCCCGAGGCTGCTCCCGGGCCCTCGGAAGCCCCCGATTAATGAATGGTCGGGTCAGCCACGCCAGGGTCGGGGTTTCTCTGAGGACCGCGCGCTGCACCCGCGGAGCCGGGTGAATGGATGTCGCGAGGGCCAGGGTTGACCCTTAACCCTCGGGGCCAACCTCGGAGCCCTCGCCGGGGGCTGGACCGCTTCCCCGAGAAACGGTCTGAGGCGTTTTCTGAGGCGGCCCTTCGGGCGGAGGACACCGGCGAAACTTGAGTGTACAGAGTGCCGGAGAGGAGCTCCCTGTAGACACACAGTCCGAGCCACGTAGGTAATTCTAGTAGTAGCCACATTTTTAAAGAGTAAAGAGAAATCGGTGAAACTGCTTTTAATGATGTATTTAATTTAGCCCATCCTGTCATTTCAGCATGTAATCAGTCTAAAAGAATTAATGAGATCTTTTACGCTCTGTGGTTAGTTCTAAGTCTTGGAAATCCAGTGTGTGTTTTAGAGTTAACAGCCCGTCTCAATTTGGACTAGCCCCGTGTCAGGTGCCCAGTTGGTTGTGTAGCCTCATGTGTATCGGACAGCAAAGTTCTGTAGAAAAGAACTTCAGGCCAGGCGCGGTGGCTCACGTCTGTAATCCCAGCACTTTGGGAGGCCTAGGCAGGCGGATCATCTGAGGTCAGGGGTTTAAGACCAGCCTGGCCAACATGGCGAAACCCAGTCTCTGCTAAAAAAAAAAAAATAGAAAAATTAGTCCTGGCGCAGTGGCGCAGACCTGTAATCTCAGCTACTTGGGAGGTTGAGGCAGGAGAATCGCTTGAGCCCGGGGGCGCGGGGGCGAAGGTTGTGGTGAGCCGAGATCGCGCCACTGCACTGCAGCCTGGGCAACAGAGCAAGATTCCGTCCTAAAATAAAAAGAAAACATGAACTTCAAATGCTTGAGGAGGTCATAGATTTCATCCACACAGCCTGGTTGAACCCTTGTCAGCCTTGTTACAGAATCGAATGTTGCATGCTCAGAATCCAAGCTGCTAATAGAAAACCAAAAGAAGATGACGCTTTTATAAAAATCTTCCAGTGGCTTCCCTTGACTCAATCAAATTCAAACACCTTACTTTTTATTCTGCGAGGCTCTGCCCCTCCCTCTGATGTCCTGCCACACCCCCTTCTCTACCCTGCTCGCCCTACTTGAGTCGCAGTGACACATTTGATGTTCTTCTGACAATCACTTTAGTTGGTACTGAGTCAGAAGTCCATTACTCTTCCGCTTGGAATATCCTTTTGCTGGCTTGCTCCCTTATTTTTTGGATCTCTGCCCAAATGCCTTTGTAAGAGAGGCTTATCCAAATCCACTTACCAAAAATAGTGCCTACCTTCCTAAGTCCTTACCAGGCATAACTTTTCTCTAGCACTGTATTAGTTATCTACTACTCTGTATTAAATTACCCCCAAATTTAGCATCAAGCTTTATTTCAGTTTCTGTATGTCAGGCATTTGAATGACTTAGCTGGGTGGTTCTAAGATCTGCTAAGAGGTTGCAGTGAACATGCTGTCCAGGGCTAAAGTCATCTGAAAGTCTGACTGTATTTGACTGTGGCTGGAGAATCTCCCTTAAAGATGGTTGATTTACATAGCTGATAGCAAGAGGTTTTGGTTCCTTGACAAGCAGGCTTCTCCATAGGGCTGCTTGAGTGTAGCGGAGAGCCACATGAAATTCATGAATTTCTTTCATGACCTAGCCTTGGAAGTCACACACAGTCGTTTCCACAATGTGTTGTTACTTATGCAGGTCAGCCCTATTTAATGTGAGAAGGGTTTACATAAGGGCATGAATACCAGGAAGTGGGAAGTAGGGGGCAGGGTTGTTTTAGGTGATCATTGGGAGATCAGCTGCCAGTAGCATTTGTTTGTCACTGATTTCCCAGGCTTAGCACTGGAAGTCCTGCATCCCGGGAAACCCCTCAATCCTGGGCAAACCAGGATGTCTAGTCACACTGCATGTTAGTCATCTGCGTCTAGATAGAACATAAGCTCCATGACAGCAAGCAACTCCTTTGTTGTATACTCTAATGCTAGAACAGTCCCAGCAGATCAACTGGTGAGTATTTGTTAAACAAATCTTTTGCAGTGCAAAAGTTAAGTCAGATGGTGATTTTTATTTATGAAAACTTATTTTGAGATTATCAGTATCTTTTAAAATAGCTGAGCCGTCTGGATACTCACTTTGAGAAATGTAGCTAGTATTAGTTGTTAACTGGAATAAGCAGAGTATATTTTCAAGCTTCCCTAAAAAGTAAAGCAGAAGATGGCTATAAAAGTAAAAAACTTCTGGTTTTACTTTTGCCTAGTATCATTCTTATATGACTCCTCCAGAATCTGTTCTTCAGGTCATTATTTCCTCCCTGCCTCCTCTAATCTATTTTCATGATTCTCCTATTTCAGCATCATTGAACTCTCCAGTTTTACTTTTCTTCTTTAAAGAGGTATTGTTTCCTCCACCATACTAATTTTCCAATGTACTGTTCTGCAGTCTCCAAGATAACCTTACTCTTTCCCCATAGCCCCCCCTACAGTAAATACAAGTAATCAGTAATTTTCCTGTAGCATTTTTTTCATATGCCACTTTTTCTATTCAATAATAGTTGTCTGATGCCCATAAGATAAAGTTTAAATTCCTTTCGTATCTTTCCTTTCATGGCTTTCGTATCTCCCATCGTCTCTCCCACATGCTACGTATTTTTTGTGATATTCTACTGGTTCTAAATTAAAGCATTCCTACCCTCAAGAAGTTTTTTTTTAATGACTTCTTAGGGATGATTTAAAAAATATAGTTAACTAGCTGGATCTAGTACAATGAAATATAAAGAAAGGGGTAATGAGTATTTAGGATAGAGAAATCTCATGCCATTAGAGAGATCAGAAAAGTTTTCATTAAGGAGTAGACATTTCAGATGGGTCCTAAAGGAGAAGATGGAGGACTTTGCAAGTGGAAAAGGAGGTAGAACAGGTAGAAGAAATACTGTAGAGGGAGGAAAATCAAGGACATATTTAAGAAGAGTGTGTCTAGGTTGGATGAAGCTTAGGATACAAACAAGAGAAAATGAGACTAGAGAGAGCCACGATATCATTGGCAAAAGACTTGGATTCTTGTGTTTACTGTTCATGCTTCATTTGTTGGAGAGTCACAAAATGTTTCAGCTTATATGGCATCAGGAATAGAAGTGGGCCTTGAGTGGATCCAGCAGCAGTATCTGGAACTAATTGGAGGAAAAAAAGAGTAGGTCTACAACCAATACCTCCTTGGTAAATGCAAGGGACTGTTGAGTAAAATCTCTGCAGCACATCCTCAGCACTCTTAATGTGTCTAACCTCTGCTGACAGTACTGCTATCAAAAAAAAAAAAAAATACCAAATTGATCACTCTGAAGAATTTAAATGAAGATCACTGATATAGTTTGGATGTTGTCCCCACTCATATCTCAGGTCAAAATGTAATCCCAGTGTTGGAAGCAGGGCCTGGTGGGAGTGATTGGATCATGGGTGTGAATTTCTCTTGAATGGTTCGGCACCATCCCCTTGGTGCTGTTCCTGCGACAGTGAGTTCTCTCAAGGTGTGGTTGTTTATAAAAGTGTGTATCACCTCTCCGCTTGCTCTCTCTTACTCCTGATTTTGGCATGTGAACTGCCTGCTCCCACTTTGCCTTCTGCTTTGAGTAAAAGCTCCCTGAGGTCTTTCCAGAAGCAGAGGCCACCATGCTTCCTGTACGGCCTGCAGAACCCTGAACCAATTAAATCTCATATAAATTACCCAGTCTCAGGTATTTCTTTATAGCAATGTGAGAATGGACTAATACAACCACCTATGACAAAATTAGTGAAAGTATTGAAAATTAGAATTCCTTCTGTATATCATGACATAGCCCTTAAAATAGTTCACATAATTCTCAAACTACTAGAGTTATGGTGCACACTGTAACAGTGACAGTACACACAGTAACATGGTTCTTGTTTCAGTCTTGGAAGACTTTGGGATAATTTAAAATAAAAGCTAATAAAGTTGCCTTCAAGTCAATTTGTATGCCAGTCACAATATTCTCTTGTGACAAGTTTACTGCTATTCACATTCCTATATTGCAGTGGCACCTTGGTTTTTAAAAGGCAGGCTACAAAGGGGATTGAGTTGGTTGAGGGTAACCTTGGGTGGGGGTAACAAATATTGAAATATAAAAACTAACATACACTTATCACATAGTTTACAGTTTCTGTGAATTCTGTGTTCATGAAAACGTTAAGTCCTGTGAGAGATTTTCAGTCCCCAGTTGTTTTGGCTGTCTACATATGCAAAGACTTCTCTTAATTTAGTAAGGAATTGAAATGTACAACAAAGTCTGTTTATCACAGCATTTAAAAATCAACTGGTTTCTGCAGTCTTTGAAAAAAAAATATAAAATAAAATCAGTATTTAATACTTAGTGAAATTATTAAATTGCTTAAAATTATGATCAGTTAATGTATCAAAAAACAAAACCAATATACTAGTATGATACATTAGAAAGAGAATAGGCTTTGGGGTCAGGCTGACTTTTTCCTTGACTAGCTATGTGACCTTGGACAATTTATTTACCCTGTTCTTTGGCAAAATGTTCTTAATACCACTTAACTGTAGAGTCGTGAGCATTAAACAGGATCCTGTTTTCTATGTCTTAGACCAAGAGTTCGCATACTTTTCCCGTAAAGGGCCAGAGAGTAAATATGCTTTGTAAGCCTGGGTTCTCTGTCACAACTAATCAGCTTCATTGTTATAGCATAAAAGCAGCCATAGACAATACATACACAAATGAGCATAGCTGTGTTCTAATTAAACATTATTCACAGATGCTGAAAATTGATTTTCATTTATTCTCATGTCACAAAATAGTCTTCTGATTTTTTTTCAACTACTTCAAGATGTAAAAAACGGTTCTTAGCTTGCAGCCCCTACAAAAACAGGTGGCAGGCCAGATTTGGCCCATGGGCCATAGTCTGCCAACCCCAGCCTTAAGACACTTAATCCTTGCAACACTCCATGAGGTAAATGGTACTACATATTTATTTTGTAGATGAGGTAAATAGGTATGGAGTTATTAGGTGACTTTCTCAGAGTCCCATAGCTAGTAGGTGTTATAACCATAAAAATTACTATTATAGAACCTTATACATGGTCCACAGAATCAACTGAAATAGTAGACATTTTTGCAACACTTCCATCCATTAATTCCACAAGGATTTCTTGCACTATGAGGCTGATACAGTGCTGGACCCATTAAAAGAAACTTACGATTCTTGTAAGCTGTTGCTTGTTGACTGCCTTTGTTTTAATGTTTAAAAGAATGGCTCAGTTGAAACACAGGCAGGAAAAAAAATCAGTTTCTTGGTTTTATGCAGCCTTTCCACACACCCCTCCCCCCAACGTGCTTCAGATACTTTTTTTCACCCATTCTCTAAACATCCCTGCGTGATAAGGTAAGAATTAACTTCCCTATTTAATGCTTGGGAAACAGGATGGGGCTTGGGGACATTATATGACTTTGACACTGTGTCTTAGGGCCATAATATTAACATCAGAACCAGAACTCATATTTTCAACATCTTTCTTAGTATAAATGCTACAGTGGAAATGGAGGAATAATACACAAAAATATAGTTCTGAGGCTTTCTAATTTCATCATGATACAAATGATCTAAGACAACAGCAGTTCAGTAAAGGTTTTCAGAATAATTTCCTATCTTGCAATGAACACAGCTGGAGCAGTGTAAAGAAGTATACCCATCTAGATTATAAACAGTTCATATAAATGTTAAAATCACGTTTTTCTTAAATGTGTATTTGCTTCTTGACTAAAATTAGTGGCATGCTGGCATTTGCCACTTTTCTAAATGGAAGAAAGTTACATTTATTTCAAATATAAGAATGAGATGCCTAAATATGTTGAATGTATTTGCCAATTACAAAACCTTATAAAAGTCTTCCTAATATTTTATTAAACTGGGGAGCAGGCAGTTTAAAAAAAAAAAAAATCCCTTTTGAAGCTATGTAGGGTAAGAAAAAAAGGTATTTCAGAATGAGAATATTCAAGCATGGATTGATCTTCCAAAGTGAGCTTCAACTTCTTGAGCACTACTTTATTGCTTCAGATTAAAATACATGCTCAGTGTATGCTATTGCCATTGTGTGATTTTGCTCAGTACCTTCTACAGGAAGTGAGCAAAACTTTTCTACAGCTTTCAATTTTAACAAAATATATCCATGGTTCACATTTTAAATACTTCAGTCCACTTAGATTTTACAAACCACTCATTCTCAGTTCTTTCAGATGTTGGGGAAATAATGCTATTTATATTCTCATGGTAAAGGACATGTAGTCCTCTACTACACTGGATCAATCATAGATGAAGTGTATCTGCTACTTCATCTTTTAAAACCAGAAACAATGACCCCCACCACCACCAAAACATACGTATACACAAACAAAAACCTTCAACATCCTTGTGTTTGTTTGAATTAATAGTTGTGAGAAAGTACCATTACTGTATTGTGTAAATGTGTAGTCACAGAGTCATATACAAACAATATTAAAATTCATACATAGTTAAAATGCTGCTGTCCCTAGAGAGCTGGCATGTCTCCTCGATAGTGGTGATAGCACATTTTTCTACTCTACCAACTTCTTCCCCACACCCCTTTTAATTTGTAGTTATTAACATTTTATTCTAGATTTATTGTTCATACCATCACAGATTATCAGCCCTTGAGTTAATCTTCCTGTAAGGTTATCTAGGGATTTATATTATTTAATTACTTGGATTATTTAACTTTTTTTCTCCTCAGTGAAGAAATGGAAATGACCTTTAAACTTTTCTACTTTATAACCAAGAATATTATTTTAAAGAAAGAAGCATACACATAAAAAAGAATACTGGTAACAACTATTTTATAAATATGTAACTGTATTTTTCTTCCTGTCCAGAAACTGTTATTGAATAAAATTCAGGTATATTCCTCCAAAACCCACACAGTTCAGAGATTTTCAAACACCAGGTTTCCATTTGTATTAAAATGGGCAAGATAATGAAGGCACAGGCTCACTTTGTATCAATAAAGGACATCAAACACAGTCATGAGGCACTAATGACATAAGCAATCACAAAAATGTTCAAAGTCTTCAGTAACTCTTCTCCCTTTAACATTTGGCAAAATTCAGTCTAGATATTTGAATACCTCAGAAAGAAAAAATAAATAAGAGTTGCTACATTAAAATGTCAGATTACTTATAATTAGTCTTTAGAAATATAAGGGATAAAATGAAAGGAAGAGAACACAGATTTCCTATATTCTTGGATTATCCTTCCCTTCTGAGGGTCTCAGATGTCTCTGTGCATCTGCCAGAATGCCAGCTGTACCTGAAGATTTAAGAGATTTTTGGTAGTTGCTGGCATGGTCCCTCGACACTGAAAGTTTATATCACAAAAACAAAATTAGCTTGGTGTGAGCTCTTTAGTCCTTTGTTAAAAACCATAAATCAGATGTGGTTATTTAAAAGTGATCTTAAAACGTTTAAAGGAAAATATATATACTCTATCTTCCCAGTAAGAAACAGATTTCATAATTATACTTAAATGGCAAATAAATATATTTTAAAGCCAAGCAAGTTCCTCTCCTCTATACAGACTAAGAAAACAGAGTTATTATGTCTTTATTGCTGATGATCACATCACTCATATCAATAACTAGTTTCACAATTTTAGGAGACTTTTTTCATGACATAATATAAAAGATACGGGTCTAACTTAAGTCTGAGCAGGCAGAATAGAGCTGTGCTCCCAACATCCCTATCACAAACATATGACAAATGAACAACAAAACAACTGAATCTGTTTATGTCACAACCATTGTCTATGTGGGTTAATGCCACCCACTGCAAGACTAGAGATGGCAGTCAGTGGAGCATGCTGCTTTACAAGTAAGCCTAAGTCTACAACTGCAGAAATAACATGGAAATATTTCAGTCTATCCAGAGTACTTAAATATACTTTAAAATTTTTTCCTAAGAAATTAATTTTGATAGTATTTCCCAAGTCCTTCAACTAAGATACCTTGATAATTTCGATCTTTTTTACATCAAAATCTATCAGTTTAAAAAAAAAAAATTTCCAGGTATTAGGAATAAGGAAGCTGATAACGGCATGTATTCACAATTAATTGTTAATATTTTTCAATGAGTTACAATAAACTGTTTTGCATGCTTGAAAAACTGTAAAGAAAAAGAATATTTATAGGAGGATTTTAATAATTTGGTTTTTGTTTCTTTTTGCTTTAAAAACCCCTAATATTTATCTCTGACAACACAGTGGTGTGTATAAAGTTCATTTCCATGCTTATTACACAAAAATAACGATCAGAAATATCAATCTATCAGTGTCAGCTGATATATATCCAATTAATTCACTGCAGGAGGGAAAATAAAACAAATCTAAAGTAATCATTAAAGCTTATAGTTCAATTTTTTTCTTTTCCTTGTTTTTTTTTTTTTTTTTCTTTGAAATTTTTTTGGTGTTTTTTGTGCTCTGTTGCAAGCTGATTCCTAGATTAATGGCCTCCAAGTAGATTTGAAAGGAAACCTGAAGACTTCTTATTTTGCTGTGCTTCTGCTTCCTGGTCTTGTGTAAGTCCCAATTCGCTCTCAATTTGATCCAGCTCTGACTGGTCAAGTAGTTCAAAGTCATCACCTTCTTCAGTGTCTGTGTCCTCTTCTGGGATGGGGGCAGCCTGAGAAAGTGCTTGCTGCACCCCCTCTAACTGGTCTTTGATAGCTGCAGTCACTGCAGCTGTGATGACATCCCCAGCCAGGTTGCTCATCAAGTGAAAGGTTTGGTCACTGTTCAGAGGAAGGGTGAGACCAGCTGCTGATTGTGTCTCTTTGCTTGGTCTGTGACCACTGTCCAACTGTTCCTTCTTTCTCTTGAGCTCAGTGGGCAAACCAAGGCTTAATTCATCTTCATCATTCGTTCCCATGCCATTTTCTAGAGATGGGAAATCTGAGAGATCTCTAGAGAAAACTTCCTCACTAGGTCGGTCAAGATCTGTGAAATGGATAACAGAAGTTCAGACTTAAGCACCGTAACAAATTTCAAATAAAAGTGCTGTCTAAAGATCATCTATCTGACTTTAATCTGAACCCTCTGGCAACCTTGGCGTTCATCTAGCCTCCTGAGTCAACTTGAATCAATTTAACCACATACTGAACTCCTAATCCTGCAACACTCTTTCTCCACAGGGACACAAACACTACATATCCCTCTATATTTAGCTTTCCTCTTAAGCACAAAACAGTATATTTACTGACTTAACATTCACACTTGTCTGACATCAGCTTGAGGTTTTGACTAACGTTTAAGCATTTACTATAAAAATTCCCCATCCTGCTCCTAGGGTGGGAATTACCTTAAGCCAATGAGTATGCATGTACATGAAATTAAAAATACTATAATAGGAAGTTTCCTTGGGTTTTGGTTAATATTATTCAGCCTCAGCATTTTCATACATGGAGATCTATTTCAGTGTCTGTAATCTGTGTTTGTTTTAAGCAATGGAAAGAAGATACTGCTCCTTCTATTCCATATAACCCAAGAGTTTATGGAAACATTTGGCTCTCTATAACTATAGCTGAAACTGACCATATAAAGATTTAGGACATTTGAAATCAGTGTCACAGTAGAAGGCTGATAGATTTTATTGTTTTTACCTTTCATATAAAATTCTTTTAATATAACAGTTAACTCCCTGCAACCGTGATTTGAAATCTTCAGTTAATGAAAAGCCTTTTATGTGTCTTGGATTATTATTGTCTTTTTTGCTGAATAAATCTGAGATGTGATCCTTAAGAACAAGGTACTTGTTATTCTTGTTCTTTAAAATATGACCTCAAATTGGAGGTTCTGAAAGCTTGTAGAGCTTGAATGACCTTCAGCAATGCTCTTGTTCTAATGTAAAGGTGAGGAAATTGAGACCCACAAAAAATTATTTCACCTGTTCAAGGTCATAAAGTTAGGTAGTGACAAAGGCAAGACTCTACTTGGGTTTTCCACCTTCCAAACCCATCTTTGCACAGCCTCCCTCCCTCCTTCCTTTAAAAACAGAAAATGTCTCTTTGGAACATAAGTATAAAATAGTTCATTCATTCTCCTCCTTTATAATCTGCTCATATGTTCAGTATATAGCCAAAACAAGGTAATCCAGTGAGACTAACAAAAGTTAAGTTACCGTACAAGCATTGACTCTCAATTTAAGTTATGGATATAATTTGCATTATAAAGAATACTGTGCTGTCTTGTTTTTAATTGTACTTATTATAAACAAAGAATATACCGGATAAAGAAAATGTGGTACACATACACCATGGAATACTATGCAGCCACAAAAAGGAATGAGATCATGTCCTTTGCAAGGACATGGATGGAGCTGGAAGCCATTATCCTCAGCAAACTAACACAGGAACAGAAAACCAAACACTGCCTGTTGTCACTTATAAGTGGGAGCTGAATAATGAGAACACATAGACACAGTGGTAGGGAACAGCACACACTGGGGCCTGTCATAGGGTCAGGGGTGGGAGGAGGGAGAGCATCACAAAATAGCTAATCGATGCTGGGCTTAATACCTAGGTGATGGGATGCAAACCACCATGGCACATGTTGACCTATGTAACAGACCTGCACATCCTGCACATGTACCCCTGAACTTAAAAGTTGGAAATAAAAAATAATAAAAATAAAAAGCTGTTTTAACTTCGAAGACAAATGTGAGAAACTCCAGAGTCAGCTTTGGACTCAGGGAACTTGCCCTCCATACTTCAGCCCCTTTTAATGAGGACTAGGCCTAAATGTATAGGATTACCATCTATCTTTCTCTCCCACATTATCGCTTAGGACATTTCAAAGACATTTCAGGAGGTAATTTTTCTAATTTTTAATTATTTTGTTTTCAAAATTTCTGTCCAAAGGCAGATTTGGACATTGATTTAGATTTTTTTCTCATACTTTTTGAAAAACAGCTTTTGATAATCATGCACCAAAAAAACACACTTCTAAAGTGTACAATTCAGTGTTTTTTAGTATATTCACAAAGCTGTACAAGCATCACTAATTCTAGAACACTTTCATCACTCCAAAAATAAATGCATACCAATTAACAGTCACTCACTATTCCCTCCTTCCATCAGTCCATAGCAGCCACTAACTTAACTTCCCTTTATTTAGACTTGCTTATTCTAGGCATTTCATATAAATGGAATTATACAGTAAGTGGCATTTTGTGTCTGGCTTCCTAGCATGTTTTCAAGGTTCATCCATGTTATAGCAAGTATCAGTACTTCATTTTTATAGCCAAGTAATATTCCACTGTATAGATATGGTGGTAACATGTTATTTACCCATTCAGTATTTGGCAGCAGTTAAATAGTTTTGTATGCACTCATAAAAATAAATGTGTCCAGAAATATTAGCATACCATCAGAAGTGTCTGTCTGTGGAGTGTATCCTTCTGAAAGGTTGAAGGTCCCATTATCAGTCCAGGATACCTCTGAGACGTCTGTGTCAGACACAGATAACTCTTTGGCAGCAACCGTGAGGCTAATCTGTATTAATATAAATAAATACCAGCGGCACATTTTAAACTGCTAAAGGGAATATTTTGAAAAATCCATACGAACCCCCAAAATGTCAGAGTAATAAAAACCAGATGGATATTTTTATTTTCAAATCATTCAGTCATCTTACAGAAATATGGGTTTATTAGGAAGATCATTCAGCTTTATATATGTAAATACATTTACAGTCAAACCACACAGGAACAAACTGAAAACTAAACAAAAAATACCTTAGGACAAAGAGCTGAAAAGTCTAATTCACTGTCATCTTTGTGACTTTTTTCTTTATCTGCTTCTGTTGAGAAAAAATTTGGAAGCTTTCAGTTTCCTAGCCAACTCAGATATAGTGCATTTATTTCATTATGTATTCTTACCCCACATTTCTCATATTCTCAAATACCTCCATATCATTAAATGTTTACACATAACAAGCTTCACATATTTGCAAAGGAAATGATCCACATTAGTGGTTCTCTTAATATTGTCCCTGAAACAGCAAAAGCATCCTCCCTGGGAACTTTTTAGAAATGCAGATTCTCAGGTCCTACCCTAGACCTACTGCATCAGAAACTTTGGGCTGGGGCCTAGCAACTCATCCTGTAATAAGCCCTCCACGTGACTCCGATACATTCTAGTTTTAGAACCTATAAGGTCTCAAGCCAAGTTAAAAAGTAAAAGATGATTATATTGGCTTTTCCTGTATTTTCTTTCCCTTCCCCTGTTTTTTCAATCCCTTCTTACACAACTTCCACACTCCTAGCACTGCTTGTGTAATTTTGTATTTGTGATAGTCCAACCCAAAATAAAACTAAGTAAATCATAAGTAGCACAATAAAAAGTGTTGCCTTTTCTTTCTCCCCTGACAGTGTAGATTAAAAAATCAATTTCTTTCATTGTATATTTGAGAAAAGAAGGAAAGCCTAAATAGGAAAAGGATATGTTTAACTTTGAGGGCGATTAGCTTCTATAATAATACTTAGTAAAAAGCTAAAAGTATCCTCAAATGTATTAAAGGAATTGCCTAAAAATAGCTCACTAATGTCTCATTTCATGCATAGAATCTAAAATATAAACTTTACCTACCAGATCTCTCACGTTTCTTCTGATTAATATATTCTCCAATTCCAAAATCCAGTTTCAGCAGAACTGACTTAATTTTACTGTATATTTTTTGTCCAATATCATTACATTTAAACAATGGACACAAAAATGCACACAGTACTGAAAGAAGAAAGAGGGTAGAAGTAAAATGCCTTTCCTTTCAAAAGGCTACATACATTTCAGTATTTCACAAAATACTACATTTTTTTACTGAAAAACTTAAGTTTTTTTTTAAGGGAAATGCCTCTGTGAAATAAGTTCATAATTTCTATTATTTTTCTGTAAGGTAAACATTTTCTACCACCACCCACACACACACACGCATACCCACGCACACACAATGCTCACAGTCATTGTTTTCAGGTGCAATTAGATCAACTCTCTCCTTTCAATCCTTTTACTCTCAAAATTTATAGAAAAATTACATGCCTTCCAAACAACAGTCCTGGTTTAACTGTATTTATTCAACGCCATTTCACCATGGGAAAGTTATTAGCCTCTCATCAATAATATTAGGCTAATAACCTTATTTCTTTGGGGTTGCTGTGAAGTATAAATGAGATCAATGCAAACCATCTGAATAATGCCTTGCCCAAATTATTCTTTCATTCCCCAGTCCTCTTCTCCTTTACCTGCTAAACAATGTAATGATGAGGCTAATGTTATATATGAGTTCTTTTGGGGAGAATGGATTTGAGCTCTGACCATTTGCCATTTGCATTATGCATTAAGAATACAAAAAGAAGCAAAGATTGCCACACTCTAAGTACTGTATTCCTAATATTTATTTCTTTGTTCTTTTTAGGAAGTATCCTATATTATATTTTTAAAATAGGAGCTACAAACTCAAATGTCTCTAGAGGCCAAGAAATTGTATGTAAATTTTAAAATCCATTGTAAGAAAAATTGGAAAATATGAGGGTATGTTAAGTGGAGAGTGCCTGCCCCATCGAAAGGTAGCAGTGCCAGATCATAGTTTTCAGGTAAAGGAGAAAATCCATACATTTTAATAACATTTTTGAGTGATCATTGATGTATAATAAAATACATGTATTTAAAGTGTACAATTTGATAAATTTTGACATGGATACAACTAAGAAGCCATCACCATAATCAAGATAATGAACATGTCTACCACCCCCAGAAGTTTTCTCATGTTTTTATTCATCCGTCCCTCCAGTCTCCTACCTCTTCTCCCTGTCCCCACCCACCTCATCCCCAGGCAACCACTGATCTGCTTTGTTACTAGATTGTTTGAATTTTCTAGGATAATATATAAATGGAATCATACTCTTTCATCTGGCTTCTTCTACTCCGTCTAATTATTTTGAGATTCATCTTTAGTGTTGTATGTATCAGTTTTTAGTGCTAAGTAGTAATCCATTATATGGATATACCACAGTTTGTTTACCCATTCATCCTATTGATGGATGTATGGATTATATTCTGCTTTGGGCTACTACAAATAAATCTGTTATGAACATTTGTGTCTTTGTACTTTCATTTCTCTTGGGTAGGTACCTAGTTGTGGGATGGCTTTGTCATGTAGTAGTTTTTAAGAAACTGCCAAACTGTTATCCAAAGTGATTTTAACATTCTACCTACCCCGCAACAGTATGTGAGAATTCCACTTCCTCTGCATCCCTCCTAATACTTGATATGGTCAGTATTTTTAATTTTAGCCATTCTGGTAGGGATGCAATGGTATTTCATTGTGGTTTTAATTATTTTTTTGAGCCAAAGAACATGCACGAAGGCAAAGGTGTTGGTGTGTTTTTGGGAGGTGGGGCATGCAGCTTTATTTATAGTTTTACTGACAAAATTTAACATAAAATTATTAACTTATAATTCTGCCTTTTGCAGCTATTCTTCCAATTTTAAAATAGAGACATGGCTCTAGGAAAATGGAGAAACTTTGTACAGCAGGAGAGTAAAGAATAATCAACTTGTATTATAGTTAAGAACTCATCCCCCTTCTTCAAACTACAGGTCTGTTGACCATAAAGTGATACCATATGCATCACAAAAATTAGCCACATGGTCTACTATACTTACACAGTAGATAGCTGAGTATAACCCCAGGAATGTAACTTCCCAAGATCGTAAAAAATGTGCACACACTACAGACCAGGAGACAAAACTGGAAATAACAGAAATAACATGGGATAGTTATACATAACACCAAGATATTTTGGAGCACAGGATACACACACAATTGTAAATCTATAAGTGACCAGTATAAGTGACCTATCCGGTTATTACAGATTTTTTCCCAAAGAGCATTGTTTTGCACTAAGGGCTGACTAATGACTGCTGCATTCAACCAGCCTTAGTCCATTTCAGCACTTGGTAATAATTATTTTGAGGACACAGGAGCTAATTTCTGGCACAGAGAGTGACAACTCCCATTACTCATGCCTGTGGCTATATTACTGCCAGGTGCAAGAGAACAAAAAACTATTATGTCCCCAGAAACAACTTCTACTTCACTCATTTAAGGAAATTAATGCGGCCTGATAACTACATCTGAAAGTTCAAACTACCACTATAAGCCCACTGAAATTCATAAAAACACAGCAAAACATGTTACAGAAATTAGAGGTATCTATACAAATCTAACGTAATTTACACAAATCTAATGTAATGTATAGCTGCTAAGCTGACAGGATAAATTTATGGCCATCACTATCATCTTTCCTAACCATATATACTGCTCAAATTGACCCCACTTCTAAGTCACTTAGAAACAAACTGCCATTTAAATGAAACTCCTACAGTGACATGTTTATTTTCCTTCTGTCATTTATGGTTAAAAAAATCTTGATTGTTTTAAGAAATTTTAAAACAATCAGAAAATATCCTTAATTCCCTTTAGGAACATCAAGGCAGAAAAATTTTCCCATAAAGTCTTCACCTGATTTTTCACACGCCAGTCTTAAACTGTCTTACATTTTTACATCATCTTTAAACAGTGATAGTAAATTAAACTGAAAAGCAAGCAAAGGAAATTCATTCAGGGAGTTTCTAAAAGACACAAGAGGAAGGAATACATACCTCTGACCAATAACTGATGATGATAAAGAGCAAAGGGGTCTAAATCTAAGTTTGATTTTGATTTTTCATTCTTTAGTACAGAGTTAATAAATTAACTAGTCAAAAGCAGATTAGATGAATTGCGGAACAAAACTAAGACCTGTTTCTAAAACAGCAAGGGCCCTGGAAAGAATTTGAAATTCTATAAATGAAATGGAAAGGCCATAAAGTCAAAGTAACAGATAAGCCAAGAAAAGTATTACTATATCGAGAATTTAGTTTTTCAAAGGGATTTCATATTATGCCCTACATTTGCAGCATCATCATTTTAAGCTAATTGACTTGGGGCACATTAATGCAACCCAGTGCAGAAGTTTGAAGTTTAGAATCTTCCAAAAATACATTTAATCACTTCAGTAAAATCAACATCAACAGTACATCATTCCCCAAATACAGGTATCGATGCTTTAAAAAAAATAAAAAATAAAATAAAATAAAAAAGGCTTCAATGAATAAAAAAATGCATCCAAATGCAATACTGCCACTTTAATACACTCAAAAAGTCTCCAAGCATAGTTCTATTATTTAATACTATTGAAGTTATAATATTGCATACTATACAAGGTACAAAGACAGAGATTTTCAATGCTGACATTACTAGCTCTTCATTCTATCCACGGGTGGATATTCAAGAAACTTGAAAGCAACACTGGAATAGAAAAGGTCTATTGATGGTTCTGTATCTCACCCAAGCTATCAAGACAGTCGATCAGAATTAAAGCTGCCTCTACACATAAAATAATGCAAATATGTGCGCCACTCCATGTAATCCCTTTCCAACCATGTAAGACACTTCCCCTCATGGGTTTTATCTTAATTGGAAAAATACTCATTTTGTTTATATAATCACTACGTTTTTGCCAAAAGTTTTCTTTCTTAAATAAATAAATCATACAAGAACCTCCACTTTTTAGCTTGAAAATAAGATTCAGTTATCTTCAAAAGCACAGTCAAAGAACTATGTATTCATTTCATCTCCCTTTGACTTCAGCACCAGGCTAAATACGATAACTGAAATTCTTAAGACTTTGTTTTCTCCCTAGTCTTGCTGATAAGACCAATCACCATTCATTTTAGCTAATGAGCTAGATAAATATGTATAAAATGTAAAACCAATCCAATTTCAAAATGTGAGGCTGAGGATTATCTCGTGTTCACACATTCAGTTCTGAACCTTGCTGATGCCAGCTTTTATGGCATATGTTCTTAGTATATTACATTTAAAATTGGAGAAATCTGACAAGCTGATAAAATAGGTTAGTTCATTTGTTTCCAAGTAACTGAACATTTTAAAACATACTCCTTTACTGGAAAACTTGCCTTGCCAGGGCTCTGCTGTTTAAAAAGAGACATTTCTTGAAGAAATAGGCTGAAATTCATCCATGATTCTGCAATACAGTGGCTAAGCCTGGGTCTTTCATCTGGTTTGGAATTGATAACTTCCCAGCTAAAGAGACAAAAAGAAAAAAATATTACCGAACTTTAGGTGATTCGTTCAACATTTATGGCTTTGGCAAATATTTATTGAGCATCTACTGTTGGCCACGCCCTCCGGAAAAGCCCTGTGAATTCAGAAGTGAACTAACCAGACACTTGCTTCAGGAAACTCATGCCAAAAGAAACAATTAGCTATCTAATTGTCTATTTACAACCAGGGAAACACTAAGGGAGAACAGGGTGAGGCTTAGGGACGTCCTTAATGAAGAGTCATTTTTAAACTCAAATATGAGATGGATCAGCAGTTTAATCATAGGGTTCCAGATAGAACAACATGCAGTATATGCAGAGGCCCTGGAGTGGGAAGGAGCTTAAATGTGCTATCCTATTGAGTCTCAACATGGCTCCAGCAAAGTCAACCAGAAGAAGAACATGTGAAGCTGGAGAGGTAGGAGGAGACTGGTCATGGAAGGCCTTGTAGGAACTTGTTAGAGAAACCTTGGAATTAAGCATATAATATTAAGAATAAGCACCAACAATGTATTTTCAATAAATATACAAATTATATACACACACACACACATACACATATACATACATACATACCATGTACCATGGTTGGAAAACTCTATAGAAAATTGTTAAAAGGATCTTACAATATCCTCTATTTTTCCAGAGTACATTTTCCTAGTCATCATCTAGAATGTGTTGAGTGTGATGCATGGGCCGGCAAAGAGCTTTCTCCCTGCCCTCATTTTCCACAGGAACCTCAGTGAGCTAAAAACTAGAAGCAATCACTCCAGGAAGAAGACACATGTAAATACACGTCATTCCCTAACATTACAATGACATAAAGCTTAATTCCTGCTCTTGCAATCCTAACTCATAAAAACATACCAGTTCAAACGATCCCTGTTAAGGATCCTCAAATTCATTCATTTAAGAGATTATTAAGAGATAAGTGCCTACCATGTTGAAGGCACTGCCACAGAGCTATGGATATGGCAATAACAAAAGCAGCTAAGTTTCTAGCAGAAGACAAGGATTGTTAGTGAACTGTCATCTGAGCTATGGTAGAGTACTACGGTGAGGCTGATCTCTGGATTCAACTCCAGTAGCCCTAAGACAAGTCAAAACTACCTTCGCCCTTAGATGCTCAACTATACAGAAGCTTGTGTACATACAGATTCTGTGACTTTTAATGTATTTTGAATAGTAAAGCAATTTGTAAATTACAATTCCTTTTTATAAAAATAATTTTAATCCAAGTTTAATGAGTGCAATAGTATTTTTTAAAAAGGGGAAGTATACCATTTTCCTTCCTCTTTGTTCTTTCAACCTCAACTAATGCTCTGAAGAGTCACTGAGCTACCAGTTGTCCTGGCTGATGTTATTCCTACAGGTAGATTTCCTGTCTGTCATAAGAAATGAACTTTTGGGCATGGTTTATGCATCTATTAACTCTACCCACTCTTGAATCACTGAGCAAATCTATTTTCACTGGGACCATATCTGGCACCAGGTTTGCATACCCCATGATTCCACATCTATTAAAATACTAAGTGCATAGCTAAGAAGCAGATATCTGTGGCAAAATCTTGCCAGGGCTCTGCTGTTTAAAAAGAGACATTTCTTGAAGAAATATGCTGAAATTCATCCATGATTCTGTAATACAGTGGCTGAGCCTGGGTCTTTCATCTGGTTTGGAACTGATAACTTCCCAGCTAAAGAGACAAAAAGAAAAAATATATTAAATGTGGTCATCGGGGGGTGACTGTTAAATGGAGTGATTGCTTCTAGTTTTTAGCTCACTGAGGTTCCTGTGGAAAATGAGGGCAGGGAGAAAGCTTGTTGCTGGCCCATGCATCACACTCAACACTGAAGTGGTCTTAAAAATAAAAATATTAAATATAAAAAAATGTGGCAAAATCTTGCCAAGATATCTGCTTAGTGGGAAAAGATTTTGCACCGGAGAGCAAAGGCTTTGTGGCAAAGGAAATGCAAGGTTATTAAAATGCAGTCTGTTTTCTCAGAACAATATAGATTTGCTGCAAATTGGCACAGACAGGCTAGGCTACTGTTCAGTTTAATGGGACCATGAAGATGACAGAAAACATTTTAATTTAGGCTCTCTATGCATACTGAACAACTATTTAAGATTCATTTAAACTGTTTGCCAAATAAAATTCTAACAAAAATCAATGAAAAGCTATAATGGAAGGATTTGTTATTTTCTTTTAAAGATTAAGATGGAATAAATGAACAGATTAAGATGGAATAAACAATCTCCCACCTTGGCCTTCCAAAGTGCTGGGATTACAGGCATGAACCACTGTGCGAGGACAAAAAAATATTTTTTTGAATGAATGGTACTTTGTACAGATGCTGCAACTTTGTTCTAATATCATCTTTAGGATTCACGTCTTGGAAATGACACCATATCCATATTTGTTTATATATTTTTTATTATTGCTTAAGTAAATGTCCCCAAATTGTAAAAGAGCCTAGTATAATATTAAATTGCCACTATAGAGATAATGTTAGAACAAAGACTTCATCTAACTTAAGGTGTTTTATAGAGATTACAATGAAATAACTAAAAACTCTCTTTTGCATTTAAGGGTCTTATCTATTTTCCACAGTGGACTTCAAGTGGACACCATCTATCCATTAATTTATTCATTTATTCAATAAAAAGTTATTAAGTTTCCCCTTTGTGTCTTGCATTACACTAAATGTGGAAAATACTGTTATTTCAAAAACTTGAATGCTGGTAGCACTATTCCTCTGTGTCTATAGGTAAACACTATTTGCTGGAAAGAAAGAAAAAAATAATCTTTGACTATCTTCCATACTCATAAGAAAACACTCTTAATTATATTACATTTTTCCCCTTTTAAAAAGCCTCACATAATCGTTTTTTGGGACAATAAATTTCATCATTACTTACATTTTTATTAGCACAATAAATTATAATTGATACTGAATTTTTATAATCACAAACAGAAAAGAGAACTTCACTGTGTACAACTTGAAAATAATATGTAACCAAATGGGTTTGTAAAGAGTAATAAGTGTTTGAGATTAAAAATAAATGTTCAGATTGTGCTGAATAAAATTTAATGGAAATATATATGATTTAAAAAGAAAATGTAAGTTCCAGGGTGAAGAAAAGATGTCACTCCACATCTTTTCTTCTGGACCAAAAACAGATGCTCTCTGGGAGTTTAATAATAGTTTTAAATTGCCCAGTGATTAATTCTGAGTACCGTAGGAACTCACATTTCTATAGTCTTCCAGTGAGTTTACCATTAATTTATGTCACTACAGTTCAATTTAGGTTATATGGAATTAGATAATTTGGCATGAGATGGGACATTTGATGTCAACTTTTCAAATTCCCCTATTTTATAGGTGAGGAACGTGAAATCCAAGTTTTTGCAGCTAGTGTGAGGCAGAGCCAAGACCCAAGGCCAGGACTCTGGGTTTCCAATACAGTTCTAATCCTTTAAAATGTGTGCCCTCTTTAAAGGTGAATACATTCAATGGCATTCTTTGAAGAGACCACGTGGCAATTCAGAACGAGAAGGAACATTTCATGTTCCTCCCCACTCTTTCCTAGAATCAAAAGAGATGAGGTGTGATCGACCAATACCAACGTGCCATCATGCAGGAGCAACCCTTTCCAGGAAAACAGAGCACTTCATGTGCAGAACCCAAATACTCAGCAGAAACCAAGATCTATGCTTAGTGCTTGGTTGACGTTTAACACAGGTGTCATCTGCACACACACACATACACACGCTGAGTTGCTACGTAATGAAACTCTAGGTTTTCCTAGAGAGCCTTATTTGGAAAACACGTAACTAGAAAAAAAGATCTCCTGTGAATGCTGGGCAAGGCTTGGGGAACAGATCTTTTCCATGGTGTGTGGCTGTCTTCCCACCATCCTTGGCACTGATCACCATGCAACATAAGGCCCAACTAACATAAAAGGAGATGAAAATACCTAAGGCTTCAAAACATTTTGAGTTTGTACTAAGTTCCTAACCAAACAATACAAGTCTTCTGTGACTGACGCTCAACTAAGGGAGAAAATTCATTACCAGTAGCTTTATTAATATTTCCTCCTTAGCTTCAGAGAGAACATGTACTTTCCAAGTTCAAAGAGAAATAGGTTCTTTGGTTCATCTTTCTATACATCTTCCCTCCCTCTCCCCAGTCTTCCAGCTGTCTCTCACACTCTTGCCTTCACTAAGGAGTGAACTCACCACACACTCCAGCCACAAGATAAAGACCATTTAAGACTCACCCCCTGATGACCATCATCCCCAACTTTCCATCCTCATAGCCAGTCCAGTTCAAGTAGTTCCCAGGGAGAAGTCACTACAAGTCCCAGCCTCTACTTGGCCATGCCATCTTTCAAATGGGCTTTGCTCAAGGATCTGTAACGGTAAACGATTCCCCAAAAAAGCCCCAGCAGATGCCATCTTGTTGAGTTTTCCTTCTTAACTAAAAACTAGTCAGGCGTTTTGATGAAGGCCATTCTGCAATCAAGCAATTCTTTATCAAGGAACCCTAAGCCAGGGCAAAGTGCTTTTTCAGCAGCTGAAGAATTTCTGGTTTTACCTGCCAGTGAAACTCTAAGGGAACAAAACATGGAAAGATGGCTCCTTGGACAAGCAGCCTCACTTTGTCCACAAAAAAAGGAGGTTTGGCTTCTCAGTAGAATTGCAAGCCAACATCCCTTCTTTCTTCCTCCCTGTCCCTATTAGAATACAATTTGTTATACACATTGCGTGGTCTGGCCAAATAAGCCCTTCGTGCAGTTCCTGAAGATGTAGTTGTGAGACACCCAGGGCACGGTTTAAGCAGCAGCTTTCTGGGCCTTACTGAAGAGACAGAGATGGAGCAGGCCTGGGGGAGGCTCAGAAATCTGCCTTTTAACAGGTGTCCCAGATGATGCTGAGGCAGGTGTTTCTTACCCTAAGAGTCACTGTGAGAAATATCCTTGATAAAGTAACATTGAATTGAAGAGGGAGACTTCTGCTTCTCGGCAAGATGGTGTGAGAGGGAGCCGATATACCCAACCCACCTGTAACAATCAAAAGGCAATAAAGAAAAAATCTATGGAACAACGATTTTCAAAAATCTGGGCATTAGGCAAGGAAGGACAGTGACTCCTAGGATGATAAACCAATAAGGGAGTTATGTGATCACCCAGCTCTCTGCCTTGAGTTTTCCTGGCCTGGGAGCAGAGGCAGCAACCCAGGTAACACCTGGCAACTCCCTGAGTTGAGGAGACACAGATGAGTTTCCAAAAAGGCGCTCCCAGGGGCCAGAGTTTGCAGGACCCAGTGCTGGAGAGTAGAGCACAGTGCAGAAGGAGACAAAGGGAGAGGTCTGTTGTGGGGGACTCCTGGAGTCTTCAGCTGAGGCTTGGCTGGCACAGGCGTGTGAGGAGCCCGGAGGCCAGGGAAGAGCCATCAGAAAGGACTAGAAGGAACGGTATCTTTTGCCAAGAATGACACCTGGTCCTACCAACTAGACTGAAAAACCTCAAAATTCACACACATGGGTGGAATACTCAGAAGGGTCCTGCCTCAGTAGCAGAGAATAATCAGTCCTAAACTAAATGCAGCTCTGGTCCTAACAAGTCTTAAAAGCACACCTTAGGCCAGGTGTGGTGGCTCACGCCTGTAATGCCAGAACTTTGGGAGGCCCAGGTGGGCAGATCACAAGGTCAGGAGATCGAGACCATCTTGGCCAACATGGTGAAACCCTGTCTCTACTAAAAGTACAAAAATTAGCCAGGCATGATGGTGTGCACCTGTAGTCCCAGCTACTCAGGAGGCTGAGGCAGGAGAATCACTTGAACCTAGGAGGCGGAGGCTGCAGTGAGCTGAGATAGTGCCACTGCACTCCAGCCTGGGCAATAGAGCAAGACTCTGTCTCAAAAAAAAAAAAAAAAAAAAAAAAAAAACAGACCTTAAAGGGATCAAACTGATTTTAAGTGATTCAACCACCATCCGTAGGATACAAAGTGGTGAATTTTGTTATGAACCAAATAACTCAGTCAAACTGGGATGTGAAGCAGTTTAAATTATTGTGTACCTTTGTTCCCTTAAAAATATAGTTATCAAAACAATGTTTAAATATTCTAAGATTTGTCTTTGTGTAGTTTAATGCCTGCATAATGGAATTCTAATGCACTCTGCCGGCAGTTTCAGAATGCAGCACACAGTATACTCCATTAGGGGGTTCTGTAAGACTAAGAAATACGACACTCTTGTGCTCTTTAAAAATAGATTGTAATTCTGTAAGAGAGAACATGTGCTAGCAGCCTGTTTCATCTCTTTCACCAATAGTGTCTTTCAGCACTAGAAAAAATAACGCTGCAACAAAATGAATCTTGGCATAGAAGAAATAGCATCTCATTATCATTTAACTTCTGTTCATTTCAATAAATATGCAGTGAATGTACATTAACTGTCACCATTCCCGGCCCTGGGACTGAGAGTTGACTAAGGCACAGCCCGTAACCAATAAGTTAAAGTGTACATGTGACCCAAGAATGATTCAAAGCACACACACTCGTGATACATGAAATGTTTAAAATGGCATTTAATTGTATCTAGGGCTATTGGAGAGACATGAATTTGAAAACTAAGTTGGGGATTGGATATATGAGGAGAACTTGTTAAATGTAAGATCTTTTCACTATTGTACATTTTACAGGACAATGTTTTAGCATATACTAATGAACTTAAAAGTGTTTTTACAACCCAGTTATTTTTGAAAGCAAAAAATTATATTTTTAATATATCAAAGCTAAAATCTTTTCACGTATTTCTTGAGCTTTAGATTTGAGGAGATAATTGCCAACCAGAGAGAGGAAACCTGGAGTAGACAGAAGAAGAGAGGAAGGGAAAAAGGATATATGCGAGGCAGGGAGAGAATATGAATGAATCCTGATAATCTGGTTTGAGTTCTTGGGTCCTGTTAGGCCCAAAAGGCAAGGTGCAAAGCAAATCCACCTATGGACATCCCCCATGATTGCAGCCAATTCCCTTGTGCCTTAAGCTGGTTTCTGGCATTTGTAACACAAAATAAAGTGCCACATGTGTCAGTAGAAGCAATGGAAAATTGTTTAAAATATTTTAAATTATGAATAAACGTAACTATAAAAAAAGAGTTATAAGATTACACAGATTACTATAACAGTTTTATTTAGATGGCAATTTGTAGTAGAAAGGAAAGATGCAATTAGGTTATATAATAAATCAAGCAAAGGCAGTTTGTTAACAATTAAAGAGGGTTACAGGCAGCATAAAAAAGAATAGCTAACACTCCCCAGGGATCAGGTAGTGAAGAGCATCTTGTAAACTTACTGTCTTGTTCAATCCTTAGAACCAACCTGTGAGTGATTTACTGTTCATTATTCCTGTTCAACAGATTGAGGAAGTTGAGGCCCAGATACATCAGCAATAGTGTCCAAGGTCACAGAATGAACACACAATGGAATAGGGAAGTAATACATGGAACTGGGAATGCACCTAATGTGGGGTGAGATACAGAAAAAACACTCTCTGGATTGGAACCTGGGGACTACTGCAAAGATAAGTAGGAAAGCACATTAGGGCAGTGCCCCGGGCAGGATTATGGATCCCTAAATGCCAAGCTACACACATAGAAATCAAAATAGCTAAAAAGCGGCTTTGGTTCCCAGGTGAAACTCCTTGGTCCTAAGGCGTCTAGATTCTTATTTTCTCTCTGAACCCCTCCAGCTGTTGCTAAATTAGTACCCACAAAGTGATTCCATAATCATGAATCCAACTTCTGAAACTTAAATTACAACACGTGCCCATAATAATCATAACCATGGCAACTATCTGCTGAGCTCTCCCTGTGTGCCAGGCACTATGTTAAGCACTCTGCCTGCATTGTCCCAATGTCCTCCACGTGATCCTCCTATGACCCCATCCCCATTACAATACCCTGCAAGGTAGGGTTATCTCCATTTTACCCAAGAGAAAACTGAGGCTGAAAAGGGCTTGAAACATGGCAGATCTCCTGGTTACTGACCACAACTGTCGTATCTGGTAACATTCTTTCGTGGCAATTATCAATTGCTATTTATGACATTTGTAACACTGACTCCCTATTAGACTTTAAATTCCATAAAGGAATTCTTGGTCAGTGCTCTGTCTTCAGTAGCTAACAGAGCTTGACATCTATGAGGCACATAAAAATATTGAATGAATATAAACAGTAAACATCCAAAGAAGAAAATATCAAAAATAATTAACAGTGGTTATTTAGTGGCACCATGTTTTTCATTCACTTATCTGAATGTTTGTATACATTACATGTTGGTGATAATTAGCATGCATTCCTTTATATGTATAAAAATATACAAAACAATAGACAAAAAGTTCTATTAAAAATCTGGAAAACAACTGTCATCTATATGAAAGAGTTTTGTTTGTTCTTTTGTGCAAATAGGCAGTTAAAATACCTTCAAAATTAGCTAATTAGGAAATACGGGCCAGGCACAGTGGCTCACACCTGTAATCCCAGCACTTTGGGAGACAAAGGCAGGAGGATCCCTTGAGCCCCAGAGTTCACGACCAGCCTAGTCAACATGGCAACACCCCGTCTCTACTTTAAAAAAAAAAAAAAAGAGAGGGAGGGAGGAAGGAAGGGAGGGAGGAAGGAAGGAAGGAAGGAAGGTTGGTTCATATATTCCAAGACTTTCTGGAACTGGAAATCAGTATTTCATATGAGATTTCTGCTGGCAAAACTTGAGCCTTAATGTGTTACTAGGGAATCCCTGGATCCACCAGTATCTCCTGTGGACACTGTTCCCACGTGGCCCACCAGCATTTGTGATGCCAGTAGAGAACAGGACTGGGCCCTGATAAGTAGGGCAGAATGGAAAGATCGATGAATATCCAACCTTCACATGGAATATCAGAGAAAAAATGACTCCCTTTTTGGTTTTGCTTTTCAAGTTTTTGTAGGACAACTGCACCCCACTGGAGAATATTTTCAGATAGTGTTATCCACACGCGCACACACACACACACACACACACACACAACTATTCTTGTTAAGTTTTAACTTTTTCACATCCTGATGAATTTATAGTGCAGTAATCATTTCCAAAGATGTTTTAATTTCTGTTATAATACCTCCAGAAAGTTTACATTATTTCACACTACTCATTATTTTATTTCTAATTTATAAGAAATGGAAGTTGAAGCCAAACAATATTTTTCAGAAAGTTTGCTATGTTGCCATTCCATATTGACAAACTTAAAAAAAAGGGGGGGGATTTGTTATAACTTGTCACCTGGCAACCATGACAAACAGCTGCTGCAACCATCACACCTATAAATACGCTCTGGCTCGGAGATCCTTCATTCTCAGCTAGTGACTAAGGGCCTCATGCTCTCTACTGGTAGTGGACATCTGTTGATGCTAATTCCTGTTGAATTTTTCTTAGAAAGGTCAGTCAGTATCTGGTTACAGATTTTAACATTTCTTAGTGTAATGTGTTAGAATTTTTTTTTAATCCTGTGGATACTTATTATGTTCCTCTGTGTGTGGGCACTTGCATGTGAGTGTATGTAGGCAGAGAAACAAAATACAAACAGATATATTTCTCTGCATGAGCACTCACAGAATTAGAACCATGACAAAGCAAATAAGATGTGTCAACTGGAGGATTAAAAAAAGCAAACACAAGATTAAGAAATTACATAGCACTCAACTTGAAGCGTTCACTTTCTCAGGCCAATTAAGCCACGTGAGCAACTCCTCCCAAGGCCAGGGACCAGAAGGCGCCAGTGAGTGCCGGCTTTTTCTGCCTGGAGCAGCTTTCTGCCCAGAGAGCCCCACCTTCCTCAGGGCAACTTCGTGTTCTATTTGGGGCTCTCTCTTTTTTATACCAAGTTTAAAACGAGTCAGAGATCAGCTACCTACTTTTGCGATTGACCCTTTCCACCTCCCATCTCAAACTGAGCACTGCTACTTCTCCAGGTGATCATCAATCATCCAATCCACCTAGATCATTTGGGAGGCTGACACTCAACTACCCACTACAGTATTTATTACAGATTCAAGTTTCTATGAACAAGATGCCAAGTATAAGTCATTTTTCAACGTTTTTAATTTTAATAACTAGACTTTCATAAGCCCAGGGCATGAGTAATGCAAACTCCATTACTAGCTCAGGACAAGCACCTACCTGAGACCGGCAGGAGATTCAACACCCTTTCATTTGTGAATGCCAAGATTTGCTTCAATCACTGTCCCCGAGGGCAGAAAATATTTCTACTTTATTCCTGAAGGACAGATAATATCAGATAGCCAAGAAACACTCCTCAGGGAAAACAAAACTGTTATTGTGAAGCAGGTTTGCTAATTTAGATGTAAGCCTTTTCTTGCATTCCACTTAGGACCCACAATTTCCAATGAATTTCAACCCAGGGTTTACTGTAGTTGGAGTCAAAAGTAAATGTCCCTTCCCTGTATTGTAACATTTGGCCTACTTATATGAAACCTGTGACGATACTAAAAAATATGCTTCCTACAGCACAAAAAAACGTCATTAACAATATCGTTCCTAATTTTGCTTTTTAGAGATGGTACCCATCACACTGAGCCTGAGCACCAGGTATATACAACTCAAACACTGAATTCTCAAGTTTCTCCAAAGTGCTTTTATTATGAAGACCAATTCAATTTACTTTTGTTTGGAGAATCAACGTTTGTAATAAAAAGCAATAACCTGGAAGATAGCAAACCTGCAGTGACTATCGCAGCACATGGATATATTCAGTCAAGATGAGATATTCAGTCAAGTCAAGGGCTGTTTAGTTAGGTCTTGTTCCAAACTTAGTCCTTTAAAGAGTATATCTCATTTATCTTCACATAAATAATCAGAGGCTTTTAAAGGAATACACTCTTACTAAGAGAATCAGACCCTTATCAGTCAACAGAAAAAAATGACAATGCTTGCTAAACTTGCCCTTAGTCTCTCTCAATAGCAGATTTTGAGAATAAGCTATTATGTAAATAGTACATGTATTAATGGTAAATTAATAAATATAATATTCAACAACAGTATGCAGGGAAGATGGGTATGGGTATGAACTTGGGATTACAGATGACACAAACAAGAAATGGTAGAAAGTTAATGATATGGTTTGAATCTGTGTCTCCACGAAATCTCATGTTGAATTGTAGTCCCAAGTGTTGGAAGTGGGGCCTGGTGGGAGGTGATCGAATCAGGGGACAGACTCTCATAAATGGTTTAGTACCATCCCCTTGGTGCTGTGCTCATGACGGTGAGTTCTCAAGAGATCTGGTTGTTTAAAAAGTGTGTGGCACCTACCCCCTCTCTCTCTTACTCCTGCTCTGGCCATGTAAGACGTGCCTTGCTTCCTCTTTGCCTTCTGCCATGATTGGAAGGTTCCTTAGGCCTCCCCAGAAGCAGAAGCCGCTATGCTTCCTGTAGAGCCTACAGAACCATGAGCCAATTAAAATTCTTTTCCTTACAGATTACGCAGTCTCCAATATTTCTTTATAGCAGTGAAAGAACAGACTAATACAGAAAATTGGTACCAAAGAGTGGGGGCATTGCTACAAAGATATCTGAAAATGTGGAAGCAGCTTTGAGACTGGGTAATAGGCAGAAGTTGCAAGAGTTTGGAGAGCTCAAAAGAAGACAGAGAGATGAAGGAAAATTTGGAACATCCTGGAGACTTGAATGGTTGTAGCCATTTGTATTGCTATGCTGGTAGCGATATGGAAAGTGAAGACCAGGCTGATGAAGTCTCAGGTGGAAATGAGGATCTTACTGGGAACTGGAGCAAAGGTCACTTTTACTATGCCTTAAGCAAGGCAACTGGCTGCATTGTGTCCCTGCCCTGTGAAACTCTGAACTTAAGAGTGATGATTTAGGGTATCTGGTGAAAGAAATTTCTAAGCAGCAAGGCGTTCAAGATTCAGCCTGGCTGCTTCTAAAAACTAATGCTCATATGTGTGAGCAAAGAAATGATGTGTAACTGGAACTTACATTTAAAAGGAAAACAGACCAAAAAAGTTTGAAAAATTTACAGCCTGGCCATGTGGTAGAAAAGAAAAGCCCATTTTTTAGGGGAGGAATTCAAGCAGGCTGCAGATATTTGCAGAAGTAAAAAGGAGCCAAGTACAAATAGCCAAGTCAACAGGGAAAAAGCCCCATTGTGAAATGCATTTCAAAGACCATCTAGCAACCCCTCCCATCACAGGCCCAGAGGCCTAGGAGGACAGAATGGTTTTTGTGGGCCAGGCCCAGGCCACCTCTGCCCTGAACAGCCTTGGGACACTGCTCCCTACATCCCAGTCATTCCGGTTCCAACTATGGCTCAAAGAGGCCCAGGTACAGCTTGGGCTGCTGCTTCAGAGGGTGCAAGCCATAAGCCTTGGTGGCTTCCATGTGGTGTTAAGCCTGTAGGTGCACAGAGTGCAAGAGTTGAGGCTTGGCAGCTTCTGCCTGGATTTCAGAGGATGTATGGAAAAGCCTGGGTGTTCAGGCAGAGGCCTGCTGCAAGGGTGGCACCCTCAAGGAGAATCTCTACTAAGGCAATGGAGAGGAGAAATATATGGTTGGAGCCCCCATATGAAGTCCCCACTGGGGCACTGCCTAGTGCAGCTGTGAGAAGAGGGCTACCATTCTCCAGACTCCAGAATGGTAAGTCTACCAGCAGCTTGCACCCTCAGGCTGGAAAAGTCACAGGCACTCAGCACCAGTCCATGAGAGCAGCTGCAGGGGCTGAACCCTGGAAAGCCACAGGGCAGAGATGCCCAAGGACTTGGGAACCCATCCTTCACACAAGTGTGCCCTGCATATGTCACAGAGAGTCAAAGGAGATTATTTTGGAGCTTTAAGATTTAATGACTGACCAGCCAGGTTTCAAACTTGCATGGGACTTTTTGCCTCCTTAGTTTTGACCAATTTCTCCCATTTGGAACAGGAATATTTACCCAATGCCTGTACCCCATTGTATCTTGGAAGTAACTAACTTGTTTTTTATTTTACAGGCTCATGGGGGTAAGGGACTAACCTTGTCTCAGGTGGAACTCTGTACTTTTGAATTTTGAGTTAATGCTGGAATAAGTTAAGGTTTTGGGGAGACTATTTGGAAGCATGATCGTATTTTGAAATGTGAGAAGGACATGAGATTTGGGGAGCCAGGGGCCAAATGATATGCTTTGGATCTGTGTCCCTGCCCAAATCTCATGTTGAATTGTAATCCCCAGTGTTTGGGGTGGGGCCTAGTGGGAAGTGATTGGATCACACGGTCCGATTTCTCATGAATGGCTTAGTGCTATGAAATACCTGAGACTGGATAATTTATAAAGAAAAGAGGTTTAACTGGCTTACGGTTCTGCAGGCTGTACAAGAAGCACAGCAGCTACTGCTTGCTATATATTAAAAATACCTTCTATATAACAGAAGGGATCAACTCGGAATTCTGTTATGAATCAACTCATTAGCAAATGAAATTAATGTTCTTGTAACCATTTATGCTAAAGAATGTAGGGCTATAGTAATACACAAATCACAGTAGCATGGCCACCACAGATGATACTGGGAGGCCATTTGGGGGTCTGACTAATCCACATGAGGAATCTGGGTTTCTCTGCTTGTAAAATAAGGAGCTGAATGTTAACCTTTTTTGGATCATGGCCCTCTTTGAAATATCTGTAGATCCTTATGGCTGCAGTCTTCACTGATGTTATCTTTCCTTAGCAAAGCCAGTAAAATATAGAACTAGAAATTCTGTGTTTAATCAAAGCAAGGATCTCTGATTTCACTGGAAACAAAAATGGGGTTAAAACGCAAAGGCAAATGTATGAGAAACAATGGTTGCTGCTACATGTCAGGGCCTAATTACCTGGCAGTAATTAAATCTTCCTTTCTCATTTTCATCATGGGGCTTAACAAGGCTATTATAACCTATCCTTATATATTGCAAATAATGGTCACTTCCAAGCTACTTTTTAAATATCAGATAGCATCCTCCTTCCCTTATCTAGAATGGTATAGATTAGTTATTAATTCCAAAGCATATTAAAGAGAGACTAGTATTTGAGTCAGGTGTGACAAGACAAAAATTTTTTAAAAAGAGATGGTATGCCCAGGCACAGTGGCTCACACCTGTAATCCCAGCACTTTGGGAGGCTGAGGCAGGCAGATCATGAGATCAGGAGATCAAGACCATCCTGGCTAATGGTGAAACCTCGTCTCTACTAAAAATACAAAAAATTAGCTGGGTGTGGTGGTAGGCGCCTGTACTCCCAGCTACTTGGGAGGCTGAGGCAGGAGAATGGCATGAAACCAGGACGCAGAGCTTGCAGTGAGCCAAGATCGTGCCACTGCACCCCAGTCTGGGTGACAGAGCAAGACTCCGTCTCAAAAAAAAAAGGGGGGGATAGTAGGAATATTCTTAGACTCAGGGTATAAGTTGAGTGCTGACTGGGGACTAACAAACCTAGCAGTCCACCGCTGTGGTATTCGATTCAATCCAATAAATCTTCACTTAGGTGTGGGGACTCAGGGGGTTATCAAATTGCCAATTGATTTAGGGCTTCAAACAACTGATGTATTAGGCATGTTTCTAGTTTTATTTATTTAAAAAAGGAGCAAGAATTTAATGATAGAAGTCAAATCCAAGTAAAGGATCATTCTAAACTTTTCTGCTCAACCCCCACAAACCTTTTTAGTTTTGTCCACACTTTAAAAAAAAAAAAAAAAAAAAGTAGCATTAGCAACTTGCTCCTACTCTCTCCAATGCATTTAACTTAATTTTCATAAACAGCTATATGTATTAAAATATAGGTTTTCCTATCATATCAAATGTCAAAGCAACAGTGGTCTAAATAAGAGACGAGTTCATTTCTCCCCTATGTCACAGCAGAGCATAGAGGTCCCAGGCTGATATGGGACATCCATAATGTTGGAGACCCAGGCCCTTTCCATCTCATTGCTCAGACACTGTCAAATCACACTGCCACCCCATGGACCTTTCCCCATCCACACTGCCACCAGCAGGAAGGGGTAAAAAGAAGCCAAGATAAGTCCCTTTTCTCTTTAAAGTCACGGCCTACAAGTTGCCTGTGCAACTTCCATTCTCCTCCCACTGGCTGGAACATAGAAACATGGCCATGCCTACTTGCAAGAAAGTCTAGGAAACATAGTTCAATTGCTGGTGGCCACCACCCAGCTGAAACTTAGAATTCCACTACCCAGAAAAGAAAGGGAAGCTGGGTATTTTGGAACAACCAACAGAATCTGCCATAACAATTCTCTTTTTGATCCCTTATTTCATCAGTTTACATAATTGTATGCAATTACAATGGAAACAATGGGCACAAAGAGATTTGAGAATAAACACAACAGATTCAGCAAGCACACAACTCAAATGGTAGAAGCCATGAGACACAGAGTAGGAGCAGGCAAACATTTTCTGTAAAGGGACAGATAGTAGGTATTTTTGGCTTTGTTGGCTATACAACTCTGCCACTGTAGCAAGAAGGCAGCCATAGACAATATGAAAATGAAATAACATGGTTGTGATCCAATAACTTCATATACAAAAATCAGGCTGCAGGGTGGATTTGGGCCCAGGCACAGGAATCTACTAGTTCAGGGTGTCATAGGTTCAGACACATGGCTATACAAAGGTGATGAAAATCACTAATTCCACAAGCTACTAGGAACTATTAAGAGAGCTTCTACTCTAATAGCACCTCCCATTTATTGAGCACACACCAAGTGCTAGGCATGACATTAGGAGCTTTATTATTATCTCTAATCCTCACAACAATCTGACGAAGTGGGTAAAATGCCTCCATTTTCCAGATAAGAAAGCAGACACAGCCAAGAAGATGCAACCAGGATCAGAACCCAGTCTTTCCAGCCTCAATCCACCAGCCTCCAATGCCCATTCTCTTCCAGATGAAACAAGTTCTTCTATGGAAGTTGGATGAAAAATTTTCCTTTGGCTAGCAATAAGTGAAATAAATGCACACAATTTCTTGTCACACTACTGGCAAAGCTGCTATGTCAGATTTGACATGTAAAGTATTACAATGACAAAGGCTTTCCTCTGATCTTAAAATAGCCCCTGCCTAGCAGTTAACCTGGGCTTTAGCAGGGAGGCACCTAACCTTCAGATTTTCCTGGGTAAAGTTGCCAAGGTCATAAGCTTCACAACATTGGTAACTAATAGGGGTGGGGGGGATAAAAGTCAAGGTCCCATCAACATCACTGACCACTTATAAGGTCTTTGAAAGTTTATCTAAATAAAGAGAAGGATTATCACCCTCTGTCCTCATCTCAGGATAGGCATGTACCATTCCACCATTGCCATGCATGGCAGACCACACTAATGTGTCATAGTACTCTTTCCAGAAAATTCCCAACAAGGCCTCATGATCCTATTAGAGCTTCAGGCACCATTTCCAGTTTATAGGAGTTGGCATGAGAGAATGAAGTCATCAAACCCTCAACACTTGCCTTATGGGACACAACAGCTTCCAATTTTCCCCTCAACTGTGCCCAAAAAAAAGGAATGATCAGTTACCTCCTTTATCATCAGTGCCAATGTTTGCTGTACCTTAGTTTATTGAGCAAATCTCTTCTTGTTTCAGCAAGCAAGTCAATTCATTCGCGGTTTATGATTTCTTTATGCATTCATTTTATAATAAAGTCTATCTCAAAGCCTTCCTGAGCACAAACAAATATGCTTCCAAAAGGAAGTTTTCACAATATTTCAGAATGCAGAAACTATGACTACAGTCATGCATCATTTACCAATGGGGATATGTTCTAAGAAATGCATCATTAGGCTATTCTGTCACTGTGTGAACACCACAGAGTGTACTTACACAAACCTGGATGGGATAGCCTACTACACACCGAGGCTACAGGGTATAGCCTATTGCTTCCAGGCTACAAACATGTACAGCACACTGCTGTACTGAATACTGCAGGCAATTATAACACAATGGTAAGTATCTGTGCATCTAAACATAGAAAAGGTACAATAAAAATATAGAATAAAAGATTTTTTTAAATGGGGCCAGCACAGTAGTTCACGCCTATAATCCCAATACTTTGGGAAGTCGAGGCAGATGGATTGCTTGAGTTCAAGAGTTCAAGACCAGCCTGGACAACATGGCAAAACCCAATCTCTACAAAAAATACAAAGATTAGCCAGCATGGTGGTGCATGCCTGTAGCTGCAGCTACTCAGGAGGCCGAGGCAGGAGGATCACTTGAGCCCAGGAGGTCGAGGCTGCAGTGAGCCAAGATCGTGCCAATGCACTCCAGCCTGGGCAACACAGCGAGACCCTGTCTCAAAAAAAAAAAAAAGAAAAAAAATGATGCACCTATATAATGTACTTACCACGGATGGAGCTTGTGGGACTAGAACTTTCTCTGGGTGAGTCAGTGAGTGATGAGTGAATGTGAAGGCCTAGGACATTACTGTGCACTACTGTAGACTTTACAAATGCTGTACACTTACTGAGTTAAATTCTTTAAATTTTTCTTCCATAATTGCCTTAGCTTACTGTAACTTTTTTACTGAATAAACTTTTTAACTTTTTTAAGTTTTTGACTCTTGTAATAACGCTTAGCCTAAAACACATTGTATAGCTGTACAAAAACATTTTCTTTCTTTTTATCTTTGTTTTAGAAGCTTTTTACTATTTTTAATTTTTTTTTTTTTTTTTTTTTTTTTTTTACTTTTTAAACATTTTTGTTAAAAACTAAGACACAGACACACACATTAGCCTTGGCCTACCCAGGGACAGGATGATGAAGACATCACCAGGCAACAGGGACTTTTCCACTCCAGTGTAATCTTACGGAACCAATGTCATATACGCGGCCATGTCTTTATGTGGCGCATGACTGTATTTAGAATTAACGTTCGGTTTACTTCAATCATGGAGGCTACCCTAGTCATTTTGGAGGAAAAGTTACCCACCACTAATGTTATAAGCTACTCCAGAAACATATTATGTGCCATATAATTTGTGATTCCTGGAGAGAATGTTCAAAGCAATAGAAACTAGTAATTTCTAAGTAACATAAACACACTTTTAACCCCCTTACCTAATCTAAAATAGAGTTTATAATTTTTAGAGGTATCATATTAAGATTCTGCACCGATAGATGGGTTTGTTTTCTTTTCAAAATGAAGCACTTGCTTACAATTCAACCAAACCATCACCATGCGATGTCACTTCCTGAGTCAGAGTATTATTTGTGCGCAGCTCCTTCTGTTTTGTTTACATGGCTAGCAAGGAGGCCATTCCTGATGTAATTACCATGTTACACTCATTCACCACCACCAGCATCCTGTGTGGGTGTCTGCCCACCTCTGGGAATGCCAGGCTTCACCAGTGAAACACTTGCATGTTGAGGACATAGCAACCCTTCATAAATCACTGTTACTAGTGAGAGAACATTCTCAGCTTCCATCCTTTCCCTCAACTGTTCCCATATCAGGCACTCACAACCACAATCCTCCCTTCCAAAGTAAAGAATCTGCAGTCTGGTAATTTCCCCCCTGCCCCCAATGACACAACTAAGGGCCACAGAGCAATCTTTTATACCCTCCATGGTATTTACCCAGCGGGTAACAATTACACCTAGGGCAGGCCAACTCTGCAAAAATGAGGCTGAAGCAGGACAGAGGTTGTGGCCTGGCCTGAAAGACCATGGAAGCCTCCCTTTAAGATGGTCATTTCTTCCATCTCCCTAATGAGAGGATGAGCTTGTCCATATGAAGTGGAGCAACACAACTGTCCTCTTGACATATGCACAGAGCCCATGGGCTTCTCCCAGGACAGCTGGGACATTCCCTACACCACCGTTGCCCAACTTCTGCCTCAGGATACTTTGTGATCTACATGAATTGCAATGCATTGCTACATCCAGGTTTTGCCTCGTGACTTTATCAATTTGGGATTCAGTGACAGCACGTGCCAGGGTTTTAAGAAAGCAGTTCACTGGTGTGACGGTACAAGGAGAGCAAAGAGAGAGATGAGAGAATGGGTGAATGAGAGATTGTGAGGCTAAAGAACATGAAGGGAAAAAGAAGAAGAAGGTCATGTGGAAGAAGACCATACAGGAGTGCATTCCAGAGGGTTCTACACACTTGCTAGAGGAGAGCTGAAATTTTACCTCCAAACCTCCAAATGGCTCAATCAGAAATGGAAATAGGGCCAGTCAGAAGATTCAGAGTGCTCAAAAGACTAAAGCAAACCAACTGCACAAAAGACATATGCATGCCCTGAGCCTGAAATTCACTGTGTGGGTACTCATCTCTCTATAAGATGCACTGGGCAGACATCCTTGCTTTCCCCCTAAAGAGTAAATACTTTCACTCAGCATGGTCCATGGCATAAGATCAATGTTCATATGTGTTAAAGCAATCTTAGGAAGGGTCAAAACAAGATGAACCAACCACAAAGAGCCCACAGACCCTCTGGACCAGAGTGAGCAGGAATGCACTCTGGAGCTGTTTGGGGAGTTGGAGCTTCTCCTAAAAAGGGGCCCCAGGTAACTTTGCACACCCCCTAAAGGAGACTACCACCTAGAGAGAGTGGGTAGACCACACATTAAGGACCTGCCCTATATATTATGTCTGGCAATCAGGATTTTCTCTAGGGGTAAACCACAGATGGTTTGAGATGTTTTCACTCAGTGTGACCTATTTTGTATTGCTTAAGGAAATGTATAACTTATGTATCATTATTATTACTGTTAACAACTACTTCTGAGGACTTAATGAGCCATTCGCTAAAGTGAATAGTTAACGTGGCTTACCATATTTAATCTATAGAACAAATCTATAAAGTAGGTATTATTATCCCCATTTTGCAGATGACAAAATGAAATTCAGAGGGGTTAAGTAGCTTACCCCAGGTCACCCAGCTAGTACCTGATGAGGCTGAGATTTGCAGCCAGGAGTAAAAACAGCATTGCATCATTCTAAAACCCATGTTCATAGTCACCCAGCAGAATGGTTATAATGGTTAAAATCGTTCAGTGTTCGTTCAGTGTTTACACTTTAAAATACAAGCTTCAATTAACTGGAAAGTTATTCCATGTAGAAGAGCTTATTCATCAAGCGACTACGCATCATTCTGTTAGGGAAAGAGGTCACTGGCCTGCAAATTTTTTTTTTTTTTTTGGCACGAAGTCTCTCTCTGTTGCCCAGGCTGGAGTGCAGTGGTGTGATCTCGGCTCACTGCAACCTCCGCCTCCCAGGTTCAAGCAATTCTCCTGCCTCAGCCTCCCAAGTATCTGAGACTACAGGCATGTGCCACCATGCCTGGCTAAATTTTTTGTATTTTTAGTAAAGACAAGGTTTCACCATGTTGGTCAGGCTGGTTTCGAACTCATGACCTCAAATGATCCACCTGCCTCAGCTTCCCAAAATGCTGGGATTACAGGCATGAGCCACCGCGCCCAGCCTGGCCCGCATTTTTTTAAGAGCACAGAGAGCACCAGATGGCAAGTACTACCAGAGATATCCTTTCCACTAACAAATGATAAAATTTCATAGTCATAAATATTAAGTAAGCATTTTTTTCTCTTTCAGTTAGTTGTAAATTAAAGCCCAATTTCTTTGGCATTCTTCCCAAGGGAAAAGTGAGCTCTATGTCCCTTCCCCTCTAATCAGGGCTCTTGGGCTGCCTGACCCATTGAATATGGTGGGAATGATGCTGTCCCAGCTTCTGGGCCCAGGCCGTAAGAAACAGGCAATAATAAAGGTGGGTTAATCCAAAGGATAGGATATTTTTGCAGGCATTTAAAAATGCTTCCAATATGGCTAGATGCCACTGAGACATGCTGGTGAGAGAAAAAAAGCAGCAGACAAAATTGTACATATGAGATACTTATTATAACTTTGCCAAGAAAATATATTCAGTAAGAACCAGAAGACAGTATAACAGTATTTTTTCGGGCATTAAGATTACAGTTGATCTCTTTGCCATTATATTTTTTTCCCAATACTATTTTTATCTTCCCAAATGAACAGCTATAACATCCTTTAGTGGGAAAATTGTTTAAAGAGACATTGTTTTTAAAATATACAAATAGTAGTGTATCAGGCTTGCTCTCAGACAAGACTTCATGTCCACATAGTTTCTGCAGGACCCAGATTAGCCCACTGTGGAGAAGCAGCAAGATGCTCTAATGTATTTAGACACAGATTTGTCATAAAGAGACAAGAGGCGGGGAATAAAGGGAAGCCCACACAATTAGGCTTTTGTCCTGTCAGTCACCAGGGACAGACCCTCCGCTTTTGTCCTGTCAGTCACCAGGGACAGACCCTCCCCATGGCCACCCATAGCAGCTGCAGCCCTCCTTGGGTATGGTAAACCAGAGAAACCTTCATCACATTTTACGAACAGCAGAAAAGAATTAGTCACTCTGTGTTTAGAAAACAGAAATCAGCTTTCACAGGGGTGTGATTACAGGAAACTCACTGGGGCACTGCAAGGGTTTAGGAAGCACACCACTTATTAACTGGTGATTCGGATATCTCACGCAAAACAAACTCAACAAACTCTCTTGCATCAAAAAGATTGCATTGTTCTACATGTTCTTAATCAATTTTAAATATTAGCCCAGCTGGGACAAATAGAATTTCAAAAGTGGTACACATTTCCCGTATCTAAGATACATTTTCCATGACTATCATAGAAGAGTGGAAGAAAAATAAATAATTTCATAGGCCAGGTGCGGTGGCTCACACCTGTAATCCTAGCACTTTGGGAGCCTGAGGTGGGTGGATCACGAGGTCAGGAGTTCAAGACCAGCCTGGCCAAGATGGTGAAACCCCCATCTCTACTAAAAATACAAAAAAATTAGCTGGGCGTGGTGGTGGGCACCTGTAATACCAGCTCCTCGGGAGGCTGAGGCAGAGAATTGCTTGAACCCGGGAGGCGGAGGTTGCAGTAAGTCAAGATCGCACCACTGCACTCCAGACTGGGTGACAGAGCGAGACTCCGTCTCAAAAAAAAAAAAAAATACAAAAAGAAAACTAAATCATTCCTTCTACAAACTTTTGCTGAATGTCTATTATACCTTAGGGATATGTAAATGAAGGCGCCACAGCACAGTTAGAATTAAATGCTCACTCTTGTGTTGGCCCACAATCAGTGGTGTATTGGGACTGACCTCCGCAGGCTCATGAGGGCCAATATTTTTATTCTCTTTCCAGCTCTACTGTTTTTTTATTTTAATTTTTATTTTAAGTTCTGAGGTACATGTACAGGATGTGCAGGTTTGTTACATAGGTAAATGTGTGCCATGGTGGTTTGCTGCACCTATCAACCCATCACCTAGAATTAAGCCTGGTATGCATTAGCTATTTTTCCTAATGCTCTCCCTCCCCCCAAACCCATCCCCCAAGAGGCCCCAGTGTGTGTTGTTCCCCTCCCTGCATCCACGTGTTCTCACTGTTCAGTTCCCACTTACAAGTGAGAACACGTGGTGTTTGATTTTGTGTTCCTGCATTAGTTTGCTGAGGATAATGGCTTCCAGCTCCATCCATGTCCCTGCAAAGGACACAATCTTATTCCTTTTTATGGCTATCTAGTATTCCATGGTGTATATGTACCACATTTTCTTTATCCAGTCTATTGTGGATGGGCATTTGGGTTGATTCCGTGTCTTTGCTATTGTGAATAGTTCCAGCTCCACTTTTAGTGACCTCACGTGGTGATGTGAAATCAACCGCAGTGGGAGTATTTACATGACAGGAATCAGCAAATGCTAAAAATCAGGCATTCTCTACCACAGAGAGCAGAGTCCATGACATTCACCATCACACCGCTGCCTGCACGGCCCAGTGAAGGACTCTTATATACCTCTCCCACTTCAGCCACTCTCTCTTTTCTCCTTGGGTGCCAACCCTACTGACCTTTCTGTGCCCACACTGCCCTTCTTTCTAAGTGCTAAACACATCTAGGGCATTGCAACCACGTAACAGCTGTAGATGTGTCTAACTGCACAGGCTCCTCAGAAATCAACCACTTGCCTTCAAATCACAACGTCCTCACTTCACAGCTGTGTGAACTTTGTTTACTTCACCTCTCTGTACCTATTTCAAAACCAAAGGCCACATATGACCTTTGTAAACATACAAAAGATGAAATACGCTGGCTCATAAGAATCCCAGCTGCACCCTGGTCAGGCTCCTGCGCCAGGCTTTTCTCCTCCTCACCCGATTTTTTAAAGAAATGGTATTATCAATGATAGGCTTTGTCAATGTAAAATTAAGCCTAAAATCTGGCTAATCTGAATTATTAAAACATCTGGATTACAGAATATATTTAAGTCAATTTCTTTTAAACTTCCAAGAATAAAATTCAGTGCAATTATGAATGACGTTTTGGCTTTAAAAGTGCTTTGGTGGTCTTCAACACAATAACCTTCATGTATCCAGAACACACATGTATGGCAACCCTACCGCTCCAGCAGTCACAAGAGGCCTGTGAGGAGCCAAAACTGGTATTACTAAGTTCCAGTTGTGTGGACTCAGTGGCCTTTGCAGACAAACTTTTCAGTCCTTACTGTACGACAAGTCCAGTAGGATGTTTCACAGGGGCCTGGATTAGCAGATGACATTCTGCTGTTAATCCCCTCCCCCAGCCTGCACGCCAAGTACTCTCCCACATGACCATTTTAAGTTTTCATTTCCTCAGCCCCTATTATCTGAAATACTCTTGCTTACTTATTTTTCACCTTGGGGTCTGTCTCCACACCTGGGCTGTGTGCTCCATGACAGCAGGGGCCTGACGTCACCCTAGCTCCTGGCACCGCAGCTGGCTGACATTGGGAGCACCATAAAGCCCTACCAAGTGAAGCAATGAACGTGTGAACACAATTATTCGGGAAGTCATCCGGAAAGCGCTTCCACAAGAAGATGCATGAAGAGCTCCATCTTGGTGCCTAGAGTCCCCCTCCCTTCAGGACAGCTGGAACAGGGACCATCCCCCTTTCCATACCCCTCAGCCCAGGCTGCTTGCTGAAGGCGTCAGAGGCCCTCCCAGGCCCCGGCTCCAAGGTGGGGCCAAGGAACCATTGCAGAGCCAGGCCTCTGGCCAGGGTACATGTTTCTTCCTATTTCTTGACTTTGTCTGCTGCCCTAGTCGCTGCTCCCATTATTCTTTCCGTCTTCTCTGGCCCCTGAGGCTCCCTGTTTGGGCTTCTGCCTTCCTCGCCTGCTTCAGAGTGGCACTCAGGTTCACCCTCTCCCCTCGTCTCTTGACCTTGGAAAAGGGCATGGAGTCTCCAGAGGCTCCTACTAAGACCACATATTGCTGACAAAAGATAAACCACAAGGAGGGGGGGGTCCCTCCTGGACCTGCCCCCTCTCAGGCCGTTGGTTCACCAAGTCCATTTGATGAATATCGAATGGTGCCTCGGGGCCATGAGACCAGGTCACACACAGCAGTTTGCCCTACACCGGATACACTTAAGAAGCTGCTGAGCATTTGGCTTCCACTGATTTTTTAAAAACCAAACTGAGATTTAGCTCACTGATGGTTCCAGAGCAATCTAGGACATCAAGTGCCAAAATGGGACTAAAGTCACATGAAGAAGCCTCAGTGTGAGACTCAACTAGAACCTGCTGCAATCAAGCTCTAAGAATGCACTTTGTCCGCAGATAAACAACTTCCAACAGTTATTTCTCTTTCAGACAAAGCACCAAAAGACTTGTCCAAAGGCATTTCGTCTCAAAGGTAGCAAAAGTCAAATTCCTTTTCCACTGCAATCTTTTTATTTATTTATTTATTTATTTATTTATTTATTTATTTATTTATTTTTTGAGACAGGGTCTTACTCTGTCACCCAGGTTGGAGTACAGTGGTCTGATCATGGCTCACTGCAATCTCCACTTCCTGGGCTCAGGTGATCCACCTCAACCCCCCTGGTGCACACACCTGGCTAATTTTTTGTATTTTTTTGTACAGACAGAGTCTCCCTATGTTGCCCGGACTGGTCTCAAACTCTTGGACCCAAGGGATCCTCCTGCCTTGGCCTTCCAAAGTGCTGGGATTACAGGTGTGAGCCACAGCACCTGGCCAGTTGTAATCTTTTATTTCTAGCCTAGCTCTAAACATTCCCCCTGTATGGGTTGCCCCTTCTTTCTGCACAGATAGAGGAAAAAACAAATGTATGAAGATAAAGTATATTGTATAGAACACCACCAATAGGTAAAAGCTTAAAGTTATCAAAATTAAAACTACAAGTAGCGGGGGAGGTGGCACAGGAATATGCTACCTCAATGGAGGAGTCATCTCCCATTTTCAATCCAATACATTACTAATCCTTGGTAATAATAATCATTATATGTGTGTATAATATATAGTTATGTGTGTATAGTTATATAATATCTATATACTCTTATCTGTTTACCGCTGTTAACCAGCATTCTTAGAAAAATTTCTTATGTTTGTTTAGCATATATCACAAAATGTTGGTTCAAAATATTTATCAATAATTACTACTTAATTGTGAAAATATCGCATTATATTAAAGCAACCCTAATCACATTTCTGCCAAATCTCTCCCTTCTTTCAACCTCTAAAATGAGTAGGCCCCAGAAATATGTACTGCACATATCAAATAGCTTATCAATACATTTCATTCTACAAGTATGTATTCAAAATGCCTATTCTGTGCAAAATTCTATGCAGAGAGTGGGTGGGAGTGCCTAGGTGCCAAGAGGAAAATAAAAGTCCTGCTGCCAGAAATGTTAAAATGTCATGAAGGGGATACATACAAGTAAATCAACCCATCATCTGGAAACTGAACCTGACATTTACACTTCTCTGGAAATGTTTTCTTAACCAGCTAGTTAACCCATATCCCACTCTAAGCATTTCTATAAATGTCATCTTCGAGTACTTCATTTACTGTGTCATTTTATGTTGAAAGTTGTTTCATTGTTCAATTAAATGTCAACATAATGTTAATGTACTACGAAGGAATTTGTAAGAAAATAGAAACCAGAAAAACTAGAGAAAAGTAGCTTTTACAGACTCTATTACAACTGATTATAATTACCACACACACAAACATGCCCCATATACCCATGGCTGAAAGAGGATGCTTGTCTTTAATACAAGACAAAAATGTATGTTGGTGCCCTTGTTCCTAGAGAGTTACCAGTTTCCACTTTCTTGGGCAAGAAAATTGTCCCACTCCTTTTCTTGTTTAACAATTTTCTGTCTACTTCATATCTGAATTTCAATGGCCCCAATTAGAATTCCAACGAAGGCATCTAACTGACTCATACAAAAGTTGTTCACAGCAATGGGGCTAAAATGCAGACTTTTTCACTCTAGGCACAGTTAGGCTCATATGAGCAGGAATTAGTTGCCTGCTTCCTTTCCCTCCTCTTGATCTCCCCCTTCTTAGAGTTAGATATTAATATAAATAGTGATACAATTAATGTACTTCCTGTAAAGGGAGCCCAAGTGATCACATTTTCAACAATAAGAACTGTGGTTTTAAAGTTTTACAATATCAGAATGGTATGTTGGTCCAATGTTTAACCTTTAGAAATGCTTAACAAATCTTTAAAATGCAAAAGGTTTTTAAAAATGTTCAACAGCTTAGATTTCCAACAACTATCATCTAATGTTAAAAATCCAACATGAAAACATTCAAGTAGATTCTACATGATGTGCTGGGAAACACTTTTTTAAAAAATTTCTGGCCATCACTTTCTGATTCAAGAAAAGCACTTATTGGCATAAGTTTTTAAGAGTACATTAAGTTATTTGTCTCTCTTGAGTTCGTGCCAAAGAAAATTATGTTTTCTGAAATTAAAGGATTGCATTCTTAATATTTTTACATTTTAAACTCCTTTTTAAATTAGTCATAATATTTTTAAAAAGATAACTAGTCAATGAAACAGACTGAAAAATAAGTAAGTACGTAGATATCACAATTACCTTTTGCCTGGTCCAAAGTCTTCACCTTCAGGCATTTCTGCCCTTTAAAAGTAACAGTGGCGAAGGCTGCAGCACCTGCTAACCGCAGCTAATGGGGCCAAACAATAGTTTCTTTTCTACTCTAATGTTGAATATCAGGAGGAAAAAAACCCAGTAGAGACGTTCTTTCCTTTTTGGAAAAAAAGTGCTCCTCCCTTACTCAGAAAGTCGGTGTTTACAAACTTCCAAAGCGCCTGCCTGCCTTGAATGAAGCTAGGAGCTGGGTTATTATCACTGCCCCCTTCTAAAAATAAATAGGTCACCTCTTACTCCCAGTACCGTGACAGGCAGCTGGAAGTGAGCCCTGCCCAGCTGCCCCGCATTCTCTCTCCAGTCGTGTGAGGTGTCCCTGCTCAGCCAGTAACCTTCATTGGATGACTTCACCTAGGCCCGCCTGCCCTTTCTCTTCCCCCAGCTTTTTTTTTTTCCTGACATGACTAGGCACCCACCTAAGGGTGGAGTGGCCACAGGAGGTTGAAACTTCACCCTGGGCTATCAAATCTCCTCCTTCGAGTCACAGGAGAGAGGTGGAGAGCAGACAGCAAAACGGGCTGTACCTGTGAGAGTTGGGGGGTTTGTCTGGAGAACACCTAGCCACTCAGCAAAAAGATCCCTTACTGAAAAAAGTTTCAAACAAAAGCCATTATGCAATAGGGTTCTGAGGGATATTGTTTTCCAAGAAAATCTTTCTTCAGGTCATCTGGATTTCTCAACTCACCGGAAGCATGCACACGAATGTTGAGTTCATGTGTTCATCGGGGCAAAATGCTTTCTCCCCAGGACTTCCCTGTCCTCAGGGGCAGCCTGACACTGGCACAGGAAGGATTGTGGGTCTAGATGTTTTCATAGCTTGGCCTGTCACTGAAGAGGAGCTATCCCTCATTTGCTTTTTTAAAAGAGTACAACAAAAATCCCTTCAAATCTTGCTCTCAAAAAGGCCAGAAGAAATATTACTGAGATTTCTTTAGGAATATATCCTGAAAGCTTTGGACAAAAAGTTGAAGCCATTTTTTTTCTTGACTAGGAATATTAGGGATGGCAGAAAGCAAGATCTAATTATTAAGAAACAACATTCTTTTCAAAATGTGTTGCCAGGTGCGTGGCTCACACCTGTAATCCCAGCACTATGGGAAGCTGAGGTAGGAGGATTGTTTGAGCCCAGGAGTTCAAGACCAGCCTGGGCAACACAGTGAGACCTCATCTCTACAAAAAATAAAATTAGCCAGGCCTAATGGGATGCTCCTGTGGTCTCAGATACTCAGGAGGCTGGAGTGAGAGAATTGCTTGAGCCCCAGAGGTGGAGGCTACAGTGAGCCAAGATCGTGCCACTGCACTCCAGCCTGGGTAACAGAGCAAGACCCTGTTTCTTTAAAAAACTAACAATAAAATAAATTTTAAAAATTAAAAAAAAAAATCTGTGCATTCTGTTGTTATGTTATTGCTAATCCTAGCATGTTATCTATATTTAATGTATATTTTACCATTTGTATTTGTCAAAGCGACCTTCTACTACATTAAAGAAATGTCAAAACAAATAATACCTGCTTTCTCTTGGATAGTGTTAGTTATTTTGTGATGTATGCATCTCACAATTAACAATTCCTTAAAGCATTTCATATTTTATGCAAGACCGAACACTTCAGACACTTCAAAGTCTAAGATGAACTAGGTGTGGTTCCTCAGACACACAACTGAAATACCAGGAACCTGAAAGAAAACAGTCATGGGCTGAGCTCTGAAGATTGGGGTGTGCAAGAGCCTCTCAGAGGCACAGCGATGTGCTATACTATTAGAAATTCCAGGTTTTTAAATAACTGAAAAGTTGAAATGCTGAAAATATTATCAATGATAATATTGTGGCACTTGTATAAAACCTTACCAGCTGGGCGCAGTGGCTCACACCTGTAATTCCTAGCACTTTGGGAGGCCGAGGCAAGCAGATCACCTGAGGTTAGGAGTTCGAGACCAGCCTGGCCAATATAGTGAAACCCTGTCTCTACTAAAAATACACAAATTAGCCGGGCGTGGTGGTGCGTGCCTGTAATCCCAGCTACTCAGGAGGCTGAGGAAGGAGAATCACTTGAGCCTGGGAGGCGGAGGTTGCTGTGAGCCTAGATCGCACCACTGCACTCTAGTCTAGGCAACAGAGTGAGACCCTGTCTAGAAAAAACAACAACAACAACAACAACAACAAAAAACCCTAATCAATACAAAAGGCTAATTCTCTTATCTAATTTTCAGCTCTGATTATTCTTTCCCACGAATTTTACCTTTTCTTTCTCCTAAGCTTCTAGCTTAGTATTTCTTGAATACCTGAACATAACTGTTGTTGATCTTAGTTGCTGGTTACCACAGAACTGAATATATCCCTGAGACCTGCCTCTCAATTGTAAAGGATGATGAACTGATTCAGTGCTATCACAGATGGATTCGCTGTTTCCAACAGGAAATAGTTACCATTACAGACAGTCCCCAACTTAGGATGACTCAACTTAACAATTGTTTGACTTTACAGTGGTGCAAAAGCAATACTCTTTCAGCAGAAACTGGGAATCAAATTTTAAATTTTGATCTTTCTCTGGGCTAGCGACATGTGGTAGGGTACTCTCTCGTGAAGCTGGGCAGCAGCCGTGAGCCGCAGCTCCCAGTCAGCCTCGCAGTCCCGAGGGTGAATAGCCGGTACTCTGCAGTGAACTGTGTTACCAGTTGATTCTACCCAACCATGGGCTGGTGTAAGTGTTCTGAGTATAAGGTAGGCTAGATTACGCTTTGATGTTCAGTAGGCTAGGTGGACTAACTGTATTTTCAACCTACAATATTTTCAACTTAGGATGGGTTTCTCAGGCTGTAACCCCATGGTAGGTCAAGGAGCACCAGTACTTTGTTTTAGCATCCCTTCATGCGTGTTAAAATTGCTTGTTCTAACCAGGGAGTCCCCTTCAGGTATATTTGTGGTAATTCCTAAAATTCACAGGAACAAGGAGGGTGTATTAGTCCAGCCTCGTATTACTATAAAGAAATACCTGAGACTGGGTAATTTATAAAGAAAAGAGGTTTAATTGGCTCATGGATCTGCAGGCTGTACAGGAAGCTTGGCTGGCATCTGCTCAGCTTCTGGGGCGGCCTCAGGAAATTTACAATCATGGTGGAAGGGGAAGGGAGAGCAGGCACATCACATGGCCAGAGCTGGAGCAAGAAAGAGTATGAAGGGGGGATGGTGCTAAACCATTCATGAGAACTCCACCCCCATGATCCCCCATCACCCCCCAGCAGGCCCCACTTCCAACACTGGGGATCACAATTCAGTATGAGATTTAGTGGGGACACAGATCCAAACCCTATCAGAGGGAAAACAAGGACAGTACAGACAACAGATCCAGAGTGTAGCTACACAATAGACAAGTGTACCCTTACTGAAGGCCTAAAATGGCTTCTTCACCCATATGGCACCTTTCACCCTGCTGGGGACTAAGGTGCTTAGGGTTTCCTCACTGACCTGAAACCTACTAGACATTCAGAACTTAAGGACTCACACAATTCAGATGTGGGAGAGACCCTGAGTGCCACTGAAGTGATCACCAAGGTTCTTACATGCTGAAACTGTGGCACAGCAAAGCCAGGTGACTTGCGGGTGATAGAGCCAGGAGTTGCCTCCAGGTCACTATGCCTTGGCTGGGTGTCCTTCCACTCCAGCAGAGCCCACACGTGCTGCAGAAGCCCAAGGGACCAGATACCTCCACATTTTAAATTTTCCTGTATACACTCTCTTTCCAAACGTATGTCCATTTAATATCAGCAATATACTTTAAATGAGCATTTTTATTCTCCTTTGCAATTTCATCGTATAGTATGCCCTAGAAAATCACGACCACTTCAAAGCCAAACATTCACCTTTCCTGACACCTTTTTCCCCGTCACATAACCATCAGTCTGAGTTTTGCTTTGTTTCTATCTCCTCTACAGCCGCTTTGGTTAAAGCTCTGGAACTTTCTACTGAGACACTAGGAGAGACCCTCCCTCTCTTGGATGTTACAGGAAAATATTAGCAGTGAATGGCCAAACGCAGATGCCAGTGTGAAGACAGGTTGTCCCTTCACATCCCTTCCCAACTTTAGTAGGTAACAGAAACCTCAGTTTTTAGCTGTACACATGGCCTTCACAGAATAAAAACTACCTTTCTCAGCCTTGTTGGAGCCAAATGAGGCCTTTTGTGATTGTTCTGGTTGAGGAGATGTTACCAGAAACACCAGGCCGCTCCAGGTGTCAGAAATGGGATTCAAAGTAGACCTCTAGTGAGTCCCAGAAACACCGAGAGACCAAGCAAAGGTAACTGCCAGGGCCCACTGTGCCCAACGATCTCTTGCAGCAACTGGGGTCACGGTTGAGTTCTCTCTTGGATTCTGAGCTCTGTGAATCTGTGTTTTGGGCTCTCTGAGTACTTTTGAGCACTTTGTTTGATGCAGATTGGGTTCAGAAGTCATGACAGAAACAGGGCTGGGTCTGTAGGGAGGCCTCAGGTGTCTGACTGGGTCAAATTAGAAACTGGACTGGGTTCAGTAGGTAGGTAAGATTACTAGAAGACAGGGAATCATGGGCTCATCTGGATCTGAGGAGTCTAGAACTCAACCGTCTAGAACTCCAGCCAATTTCATGTAAAAGAACTTTGGATCCAGAACCTGTGCTTTTCTAAAGAAATGTTATGACCCTTAGCAAAGGGAACATAGAGTTACAGCAGCCACAGCAGTGGGGAAACTCCTTACAAAAGACAAACAGACACGTGTCTTTAGAGCCACAACAGCTACAAGGACCAAGGGGACCTCCTTGCACACGTTTTAAACCAAAACCAAGGAGTCCCAAACTAAAGAACTCCATGCCCCAGTATCTGCCTTTATTGTAAATGGCCAAGCCATTGGAAAAGACATTGTCCATTTTTACACCAGCCGTCTGATGGACCAGCTCTTTTTGGTTTGGACTGTTTCTTCACTACAGGAAGCCCCAAAGGCTCACTCTTAAGACAATAATGAACCAGTCTCTCAGACAGAAGAAAGAATATCTCCACGGTGGGCATTTCAAGGACCATTTTCAGAAAAACATTTGTAAGAATGAGTCCTGTTTTCTTTGTTCGATGCTCCTTCTCCCATGGGAGCCTCTCAGTTGACTGAAACCCCTGTTCTCAAACCCCTGACTCTGTGCTCTGCCACCTCTGTCCACTTCTTCCTTGTCATGATCTTTGATGAGACAAATTATTTTACGCTGACTGGCAACTCTATTCTGACTACACTTTCTTTTTTTAATAATTCATATTGTGTTTAATATCTATGACAGACTAACATATAATTTAAGTTAACTTTAACACATAATTTTAAATATGATTAAAATCAATCTTTTTAAGATATGGCTGAATTAACTTTGGTCAAAACACAAAAATTATTTACATACTGCTATTAAGGAATTTGTCGCTCTCATTCTGAGTTAAAACTTAATTTAAAAGCTGGGTTTGGGGAGAGTAGACTGTGGGTGCTTTTGCTTGATTTATGGGGAGGAGACGACTAACCTAGAGCTCATGCTCTCCAAGAGCCATCTCCCTCCCACATTCTTATTTTTAACCTAGAAGGAATCAAGTGTTGAATCTTCTGCAAATATGGGAAAGCCCAAAGGTCCTGTTTTCTACTTGTGGGATCTGTAACGGAAACTTGGCCCAAATAAGGCCTGCTGGTTCTCAGCACCACCTCATGCCACCTGCCTGAAGTTGGTACAGATACTTTCATTTTAGAATCTGTGTTTTTGCCTTGTTTCACTTTTATCTTCAGTATATTCAGTGTTACTTTTTCATTCATTAGATATTTAATGTTTCTCTTATTTTGAAATGTTTTAGCTTAGTTTTTTTTATTTCAATAGTTTTTAGGGAACAAGTGGTATTTGGTTACATGGATAAGTTCTTAGTGGTGATTTCTGAGATTTTGGGATACCCATCACCCAAGCAGTTTATACTGTACCCAGTGTGTAGTCTTTTATCCCTCACCCTCCTCCCACCACTCTCCCTGAGTCCCCAAAGTCCGCTGTATCATTCCTATGCCTCTGTGTCCTCATAGCTTAGTTCCCACTTATAAGTGAGAACACATGATACTTGGTTTTCCATTCCTGAGTTTACTTCACATAGAATAACAGTCTCCAACTGCACCCAGGTTGCTGCGAATGCCATTATTTCATTCCTTTTTATGGCTGAGTAGTATTCCATAACATACATATATATATTTCTTTATCCACTCATTGACTGATAGGTATTTGGGTTGGTTCCGTATTTTTGCAATTGTGAATTGTGCTGCTATAAACATGCATATGCAAGTGTCTTTTTCATATAATGGCTTCTTTTCCTCTAGGTAGACACCTAGAGGAAAAGTGGGATTGCTGGCTCAAATGGTCGATCTACTTTTAGTTCTTTAAGGAATCTCCACACTGTTTTCCATAGTGGTTGTACTAGTTTACATTCCTATCAGCAGTGTAGAAGTGTTCCTGGAACCTGAAAGCCCCACAGGTATCTCCAAGAAATAAGTGCAAAGAACCCATCACCTTTATGAAACTTGCTCCTCCTTTATCCTTGTCTATTTCTTCTCTTAAAGAAATGTAATAAATACCTTATGTCTTTCTCATAATCTCCTTATTCCAATGTGTTTTCTTCATATAACTTGGCAATATCTCAATTTGTCTATTTTTGGTCACAGAATTTTTTTTAGTTTTAATCCTCATAGTTTCACATTATAGAACTGTATACATAAAAACACTAACACAACTGGGGGAGACAATGGTTTGCAAATCAAGAGAAATGATTTCCAGCAATAGCTCACTTGTCATGAGGTCACAACCACGACAACTGCAGTTAAGGATCAGGAGGCAAGTAAGAAGGTAGTTGAGCCACTAAAATAATGTCACCATGTCAACGCAGCAAAGTACATCCATTTTATTGCTAGAACAGCTTCTCAAAAACTCATTCAAATCCTCTTCACTGTTACTCAACATACAGTCCGCAGTCACATGATTTCCCAGCCCCAGAGCAAATTAGAAAGCTCCTAGAGGCAGGCACAGTAATGCGAGAGAGAAATAACAGATAACAGTGAGGGAAAAGAAAAACTCTAACAACCATGGCAGACGCAAACAGCGAACACATTTGAGGCTATTCGATGCTAGGCCTTAACAAACCTAATTCAGACCTGAAAGAATGAAAAACATATGATGACCCTGAAAAGATTTAACTATCTTCAGTAGATTGTGTTTGCAAAAGCAGAGAAACATATACTAAACAGTTCCATGTAAATGGCTGAAATAAAGCAAAAAAAAAAAAAAAAAAAGTGCAACTTAAAGGAATAACCTTCAGTTGTCTATACCATGCACCCCAAATGTCTGGTAAATGGGATAGTCATACATTTATACTACTTATAAAATACACAAAGTAGTTCATATAAAAAGAATACAGCATCTTTTTCATCCATATATGATTGAAAATATAAAAGACCCCTTCCAGGTAGAGATAGCTTAAGTCAGCTTCTCTCTGCATAAGAATTTTATATTGTGTCCTGAGTGATCAGCTGTATTGATCAGTCGGCCCAAGTGACTGAAAAATCTTCTTAAATGACAGAAGACACAGAGATCAGAAACACCTCCTCTAAATCGGTCTTTCTAAAAATGTTGTCTGTAGAACAGCACAACCAAATCCCCTGGAGAACTTGCTTCAAAATGCAGATCCTGAGTCCCAGCTGAAATTCCAAGAATCAGAATCGCTGGGGGAAGGGCCTGAGGACCCGCGTCTTAGCACACTTCCCCCAAACATTTCTGATACAAGTGAAGTCTGAGAATCGCGGGGTAAATTATCACCTTGAAGCCAGGAGGAGACTGGCCAGGTCTGTGAATTCACCTTCTCCCACTCTTGCCTCTAGTGTGCCCAATCAGGCGGTATTCCTGGTTTTGACATTTCTTAAACTACACAGTAGAGAATAAAGTTAAACATGGACTTCTAAATGTTTTTTCACAAGACATATAACAACAACAACAAAAATCTAACAAGCCCGAATTAATTCCAAAAAGATCATAAGAGGCCAGGAGCAATGTCTCATGCCTGTAATCTCAGAACCTTGGGAGGCAGAGTTGGGAGAATCGCCTGAGCCCAGAAGTTCAAGACCAACCTGATCAACACTGTGAAATCCCCATCTCAAAAAAAAAGTAAACGAAAAAAAATCATAAGATTTCTTAATCATATATGTGAAGCTTGAAGCAACAGATGCCTGCAGGAGGCAAAATACTGAATGAGGAAAAGTAATCCCTGGGGAGCATTGAGGACTGAGGAGGAAGATACATCTAATAGGCATCTTGGAAGGAGGAGGAAGATATATCTAATAGGAATCTTGGAATGAGGAGGAAGATATATCTAACAGGAGTCTTGGAATGAGGAGGAAGATATAGCTAATAGGAATCTTGGAGAAGAGGCAGAATGCAGTTTACATCCAGAAAACAGAAACACAAATCCATTCCAAATCGGCCAGGATGTGTAGGCCTGACCTGAACACTCTTGAAGCAGAGGCTAGAAACTTGTTTTATTGTTCATGTGTTTGTTATCTGAATCCCCACCTCACTGGAATTTAAGGCAGGGATGTTCTTGTTTAATACTGTATCTCAGCAATCGTACAAAGCATGATGGAGCTGACTCCTAGGATACAGCATATTAATATTATTTTTAGGTTATCTTATTAGTTGATATTAATTACATAATCAAGTGAAGAAATGGTCAACTGAGGAAGAAACATGGAAGCTATACTCAATTCTTCCCTCTCCCTCACCAGACAATCACCAAGTCCCATCAACCCTACCGTATAGAGCTACACTTCAATCCACCTCAGACTCCATGCTGCGGTTACTGTCTTAGTTCCATTCATCATCTGTTGCCTAGGTTAGGGGCAGCCACATGTTTTTGATCAAGCACCCCTAGCAGCACACAGCCCCCAAATATACATACACATTCATAATGTACATATATTACTTGTAAACATATTATGGACTTCACAAATCATACACACAAAATTTAAAATTTAGAGATAAAATAAATATAAGCATTCTTTGTAACAGCCAGTAAGTGAAAACGACCTAGAGGTCCATCAGTAAGAGGTTAAATTGTATGATTCAATGAAATCCTATGCTGCCATTAAAAAGGATGACATTGTTAGGAAAGTCTTTACCTAATATAGTTAGCAAAGAGAGAGAGAGAAAGAATAGAAATCAAAATATATAATATTTCATTCATGTGAAATATATTTATGTATTTATATATTTATCTGTATACTATGTATATTTATATATAATCAATATATTTACATGTAATTGATTTGTACATATTGATTATATATTTGTACATATTGATGTTTATATATTATATATAAATATATGTATTTATATAATATATAATATATATAATCGATATGTAAATATAGTGATTACAAATGTAATATATGTAAATATATTGAGTATATTTTATATATTATATATGTAAATATCTTGATTATGTATTCGTATATTATATATGTAAATATCTTGATTATGTATTCATATATTGAGTTATATATTCAGATATACATTTATATATTAAAGAAAATATCTAGAAAGATATGTACAAAGAAGGAAAGGCAAACTAGAAGGACATGGCAAGGAGGAGGAGGAGGCGATGGGTGAAGGGAAGGGAGGAGAGGAGAAAAAGGGAGAAAGAAAAAGCATTCAAGGACCTACACCATGGTTTTCTTCTGTGGCTTACAGAAATAATGAGTATTTTCCTTTTGCCTGTTTTTTTTTTCAGCAACAATACTCTTATGATATGAAAAAATAGTTTTTAAAATATAAAAAAGGAAAAAGATCACTTTTAAATGAAAAGGGGGTTGTAAGGGGACTTTCCAGGGTTCCCTGTCCCTACAGGGAAGAAATGCCCACTCACTTGGGACACAGGCCTTCAGGAGTCGCTTTCCAGTGAGCCTCTACAGCTTCAAGATTTTTGCTCCAGTCAAAGCACGGAGCCCCTGCCTTTGAGAAGCTGACTGTTTGGTAAAAGACATGTGTTGGCTGAAAGAATACAAGAAAGAAAATTGAGCCAAACTCTCCACTCAGTGACTCAAGAGTCTAAGAATTCCCCATCTTCACTCTTCCATAGCCCACCAAAGACTTCTAATGTCACCAATACAGAATTTGTTGCCTGTGAAAAGTCAGAGTATGTATTATGCACTTTGCCAAAGTGAAATAAGAGTACGGAACTAGCATCAAACACAGGATATTTCTGGAACAAAGTGGAAGAGGACATTTTTCTCCTTAGATCAAACTGACAAAAAGAAAACACCCAAACAAAAATCAAAGGATCAAATGAGCATCTACGCGTGTGGTGTAAATGATGCTATCAGTAATGACAATCTGATGAATAATGACCATGTGCACCCCGCTGCTGAGGGAGAGATGGTACCCCTCTCTCTTGCTGCCTGGTGGGTGGAATCACACTGAGACTTGTCCTAGATCAGTGGCTTTCAAAGCAATACAAACATTTTTCTCCAAAATACTGTTATAGCAAATCTTAATAAGGAAAAGATACAACAACCGAACCAACAAGAGTGCCCGAGGTTTAAACGGGGGCAGGTCACTGACATGTGGTCTCAATCTCTGCAAAGAGAGCCCCTGACTCAGGTCCTTGGAAACCCAGAGTTGCTCAGGATACAGTTGCAAGCAGTGTCCTGCCTCATCTGGACAGGCAGCAGGAGAAAGCAGAACCTTTTCCTCAGTCTCTTCTCATAATAATTAGATCAGACTTAACCCAGTTACCCTTTTATCTTTTTAAGTCTTTTTAAGCTTAGCACATGGAGTGTTTTCCTCAAAGCTCTTTTCAGCCCAAAATAGCCAGGACACTCAAACCAACACCCTGAGCCTCTGAAGCTTCCCTGCCCCTGAGCTCTCCTGTGGACTGCCTCCATCCTTGTTCTGGAAGTATCACTGTAGTCACCGTTTTTCTCAGTCTACCGTGGACACTGCCCAGCTGCACCTCTTGTCCGGGTATAACTATTAACAGGCCCCTCTCTGTGTCTCTGGATAGGCCACAAATTGTAGGGTCATGCAACATATCACTATTTCCTTATCCTGAATAGTCAGAACTTCCATTTTGTTCATTTGTTTGTTATAGTCTCAGTTGGGACCAACCACTGGAACCACGTCTTTGTCAGGGACCATCACTTTGGCCAGCGAGAGCTTCTCACCCCTTTCCTGTCCAGTCCATGCCACCCGTACTGCCTGACCCTGTTATGGGTTGGACTGTGCCTCCCAAAAAGGTATGCTGAGGCCGAGCTATCTGGAAAGCATGGCTTGGACAGAGCAGACAGTAGCCATCCAAGGGCTGCTGGAGGACAGGCCAGCCGGTGGGAGAGAAGGCCAGGAGAGCAGGACATGGACTTGCAAAGCTCATGATGGGGAGGGGGTGAGGAAAGACAGAAACACGGGCGAAGAGTCGAGCCTGCAAGGGTGGTGTCCTGCCCCAGTCCTATTTTGTCATGCTGACCTCTATGGTGGTAGGCTTAATGTCCTTTCTAATCAATAGTTTTTTTGGTCTGTTGTTGTTGTTTGAGATGGAGGCTTGCTCTTGTCACCCAGGATGCAGTGCATTGGCATGATCTCGGCTCACTGCAACCTCCACCTCCCGGGTTCAAGTGATTCTCCTTCCTCAGCCTCCTGAGTAGCTGGGATTACAGGCACCTGCCACCACGCTTGGCTACGGGGTTTCTCCATGTTGGTCAGGCTGGTCTCGATCTTCTGACCTTGTGATCCTCCTGCCTCGGACTCCGAAAGTGCTGGGATTACAGGCATGAGCCACCGTGCCTGGCCAATAGTTTTTTTTAAGAAAAGTTCATTGACTGCTGCTATTAGGATGGTGCAAATGTAATTGTGGTTTCTGCCATTGAAAGTAATTTACATTAACTTAAAATAATTTTTAAGTTGTGATATTTAGTGGTTAATGACCATTCGAAAACATGATGCAAAGTGTAAAGTCTGTGAGAACCCATTTGCCCCCCATTTTCAGCTTCACTCCAGGAAGGGTGGGGTGATGGCAGGTGGAGAAGAGGAGCAGGAGGTGACAGGGAATTCAGAGGACAGGAGTAGCCTCGAGAAACACGGAGAGGGACGGGGGGCAGCTTGGTGACAGCTTAGGAAGGCCAGAGAAATAACTGCAGGAAACAGGGCAGCGCTCAGACCTCACGCCTCACCCAGGGCCACTGACTTGTTCTGCATTGAGTCCTGGGTTTACTGAGGCTCCTTTCATTGCACTGAACATGGTCTTTATAAATTCTGGTTTGTGACTCCCTCTCAGAAGTCCTGTGGGTCACCTGGAACTGGTTTTATTCCTACTTATTTCCTCATTCTTCTTCTCCTTAAAACATCATTGCGGGGGGGGGGGGGGTGCGGAGCAAGATGGCCGAATAGGAACAGCTCCAGTCTCCAACTCCCAGCGCGAGCGACACAGAAGACAGGTGATTTCTGCATTTTCAACTGAGGTACTGGGTTTATCTCACTAGGGAGTGCCTGACAATCAGTGCTGGTCAGCTGCTGCAGCATGACCAGCAAGAGCTGAAGCAGGGCGAGGCATTGCCTCACCTGGGAAGTGCAAGGGGGAAGGGAATCCCTTTTCCTAGCCAGCGGAACTGAGACACACAACACCTGGAAAATCGGGTAACTCCCACCCCAGAACTGCGCTCTACCAAGGATCTTAGCAAACGGGCACACCAGGAGACTATATCCCACGCCTGGCCGGGAGGGTCCCACGCCCACGGAGCCTCCCTCATTGCTAGCACAGCAGTCTGCGATCTCCCGGCAAGGCAGCAGCGAGGCTGGGGGAGGGGCGCCCACCATTGCTGAGGCTTAAGTAGATAAACAAAGCAGCTGGGAAGCTCCAACTGGGTGGAGCCCACAGCAGCTCAAGGAGTCCTGCCTGTCTCTGTAGACTCCACCTCTGGGGACAGGGCACAGCTAAACAACAACAACAACAAAAAGCAGCTGAAACCTCTGCAGACGCAAACGACTCTGTCTGACAGCTTTGAAGTGAGCAGTGGATCTCCCAACACGGAGGTTGAGATCTGAGAACGGACAGACTACCTGCTCAAGTGGGTCCCTGACCCCTGAGTAGCCTAACTGGGAGACATCCCCCACTAGGGGCAGACCGACACCCCACACCTCACACGGTGGAGTACACCCCTGAGAGGAAGCTTCCATAGCAAGAATCAGACAGGTACACTCGCTATTCAGCAATATTCTATCTTCTGCAGCCTCTGCTGCTGATACCCAGGCAAACAGGGTCTGGAGTGGACCTCAAGCAATCTCCAACAGACCTACAGCTGAGGGTCCTGACTGTTAGAAGGAAAACTAACAAACAGGAAGGACACCCACACCAAAACCCCATCAGTACGTCACCATCATCAAAGACCAGAGGCAGATAAAACCACAAAGACGGGGAAAAAGCAGGGCAGAAAAGCTGGAACTTCAAAAAATAAGAGGGCATCGCCCGCTGCAAAGGAACACAGCTCATCGCCAGCAACGGATCAAAGCTGGACGGAAAATGACTTTGACAAGATGAGAGAAGAAGGCTCCAGTCCATCAAACTTCTCAGAGCTAAAGGAGGAATTACGTACCCAGCGCAAAGAAACTAAAAATCTTGAAAAAAAAGTGGAAGAATTGATAACCAGAATAATTAATGCAGAGAAGGCCATAAACGAATGGACAGAGATGAAAACCATGACACGAGAAATACGTGACAAATGCACAAGCTTCAGTAACTGACTCGATCAACTGGAAGAAAGAGTATCAGCGATTGAGGATCAAATGAATGAAATGAAGCGAGAAGAGAAACCTAAAGAAAAAAGAAGAAAAAGAAATGAACAAAGCCTGCAAGAAGTATGGGATTATGTAAAAAGACCAAATCTACGTCTGATTGGGGTGCCTGAAAGTGAGGGGGAAAATGGAACCAAGTTGGAAAACACTCTTCAGGATATCATCCAGGAGAACTTCCCCAACCTAGTAGGGCAGGCCAACATTCAAATTCAGGAAATACAGAGAACACCACAAAGATACTCCTCGAGAAGAGCAACTCCAAGACACATAACTGTCAGATTCACCAAAGTTGAAATGAAGGAAAAAATCTTAAGGGCAGCCAGAGAGAAAGGTCGGGTTACCCACAAAGGGAAGCCCATCAGACTAACAGCAGATCTCTCGGCAGAAACTCTACAAGCCAGAAGAGAGTGGGGGCCAATATTCAACATTCTTAAAGAAAAGAATTTTCAACCCAGAATTTCATATCCAGCCAAACTAAGTTTCGTAAGTGAAGGAGAAATAAAATCCTTTACAGATAAGCAAATGCTTAGAGATTTTGTCACCACCAGGCCTGCCTTACAAGAGACCCTGAAGGAAGCGCTAAACATGGAAAGGAACAACTGGTACCAGCCACTGCAAAAACATGCCAAAATGTAAAGACCATCGAGGCTAGGAAGAAACTGCATCAACTAACGAGCAAAATAACCAGTTAATATCATAATGGCAGGATCAAGTTCACACATAACAATATTAACCTTAAATGTAAATGGACTAAATGATCCAATTAAAAGACACAGACTGGCAAACTGGATAAAGAGTCAAGACCCATCAGTTTGCTGTATTCAGGAGACCCATCTCACATGCAGAGACATACATAGACTCAAAATAAAGGGATGGAGGAAGGTCTACCAAGCAAATGGAGAACAAAAAAAAGCAGGGGTTGGAATACTAGTCTCTGATAAAACAGACTTTAAACCATCAAGGATCAAAAGAGACAAAGAAGGCCATTACATAATGGTAAAGGGATCAGTTCAACAGGAAGGGCTAACTATCCTAAATATATATGCACCCAATACAGGAGCACCCAGATACATAAAGCAAGTCCTTAAAGACTTACAAAGAGACTTAGACTCCCATACAATAATAATGGGAGACTTCAACACCCCACTGTCAACATTAGACAGATCAACGAGACAGAAAGTTAACAAGGATATCCAGGAACTGAACTCATCTCTGCAGCAAGCAGACCTAATAGACATCTACAGAACTCTCCACCCCAAATCAACAGAATATACATTCTACTCAGCACCACATCACACTTATTCCAAAACTGACCACATAATTGGAAGTAAAGCACTCCTCAGCAAATGTACAAGAACAGAAATTATAACAAACTGTCTCTCAGACCACAGTGCAATCAAACTAGAACTCAGGACTAAGAAACTCAATCACAACCGCTCAACTACATGGAAACTGAATAACCTGCTCCTGAATGACTACTGGGTACATAACGAAATGAAGGCAGAAACAAAGATGTTCTTTGAAACCAATGAGAACAAAGATACAACATACCAGAATCTCTGGGACACATTTAAAGCAGTGTGTAGAGGGAAATTTATAGCACTAAATGCACACAAGAGAAAGCTGGAAAGATCTAAAATTGACACCCTAACATCACAATTAAAAGAACTAGAGAAGCAAGAGCAAACACATTCAAAAGCTAGCAGAAGGCAAGAAATAACTAAGATCAGAGCAGAACTGAAGGAGATAGAGACACAAAAAACCCTCCAAAAAATCAATGAATCCAGGAGTTGGTTTTTTGAAAAGATCAACAAAAATGATAGACCGCTAGCAAGAATAATAAAGAAGAAAAGAGAGAAGAATCAAATAGATGCAATAAAAAATGATAAAGGGGTTATCACCACCAACCCCACAGAAATACAAACTACCATCAGAGAATACTATAAACACCTCTACGCAAATAAACTAGGAAATCTAGAAGAAATGGATAATTTCCTGGACACTTACACTCTCCCAAGACTAAACCAGGAAGAAGCTGAATTCCTGAATAGACCAATAATAGGCTCTGAAATTTAGGCAATAATTAATAGCCTACCAACGAAAAAAAGTCCAGGACCAGATGGATTCACAGCTGAATTCTACCAGAGGTACAAGGAGGAGCTGGTACCATTCCTTCTGAAACTATTCCAATCAATAGAAAAACAGGGAATCCTCCCTAACTCATTTTATGAGGCCAACATCATCCTGGTACCAAAGCCTGGCAGAGATACAACAAAAAAAGAGAATTTTGGACCAATATCCCTGATGAACATCGATGCAAAAATACTCAATAAAATACTGGCAAACCGGATCCAGCAGCACATCAAAAAGCTTATCCACTATGATCAAGTGGGCTTCATCCCTGGGATGTAAGGCTGGTTCAACATACGCAAGTCAATAAACGTAATCCAGCATATAAACAGAACCAAAGTCAAAAACCACATGATTCTCTCAATAGATGCACAAAAGGCCTTTGACAAAATTCAACAGCCCTTCTTGCTAAAAACGCTCAATAAATTCGGTATTGATGGAACGTATCTCAAAATAATAAGAGCTATTTATGACAAACCCACAGCCAATATCATACTGAATGGGCAAAAACTGGAAAAATTCCCTTTGAAAACTGGCACAAGACAGGGATGCCCTCTCTCACCACTCCTATTCAACATAGTGTTGGAAGTTCTGGCTAGGGCAATCAGGCAAGAGAAAGAAATAAAGGGTATTCAGTTAGGAAAAGAAGAAGTCACATTGTCCCTGTTTGCAGATGACATGATTGTATATTTAGAAAACCCCATTGTCTCAGCCCAAAATCTCCTTAAGCTGATAAGCAACTTCAGCAAAGTCTCAGGATACAAAATTAATGTGCAAAAATCACAAGCATTCTTATACACCAGTAACAGACAAACAGAGAGCAAAATCATGAATGAACTTCCATTCACAATTGCTTCAAAGAGAATGAAATACCTAGGAATCCAACTTACTAGGGATGTAAAGGACCTCTTCAAGGAGAACTACAAGCCACTGCTCAGTGAAATAAAAGAGGACACAAACAAATGGAAGAACATACCATGATCATGGATAGGAAGAATCAATATCGTGAAAATGGCCATACTGCCCAAGGTAATTTATAGATTCAATGCCATCCCCATCAAGCTACCAATGACTTTCTTCACAGAATTGGAAAAAACTGCTTTAAAGTTCATATGGAACCAAAAAAGAGCTCGCATTGCCAAGACAATCCTAAGTCAAAAGAACAAAGCTGGAGGCATCATGCTACCTGACTTCAAACTATACTACAAGGCTACAGTAACCAAAACAGCGTGGTACTGGTACCAAAACAGAGATATAGACCAATGGAACAGAACAGAGTCCTCAGAAATACTACCACACATCTACAGCCATCTGATCTTTGACAAACCTCAGAAAAACAAGAAATGGGGAAAGGATTCCCTATTTAATAAATGGTGCTGGGAAAATTGGCTAGCCATAAGTAGAAAGCTGAAACTGGATCCTTTCCTTACTCCTTATACAAAAATTAATTCAAGATGGATTAGAGACTTAAATGTTAGACCTAATACCATAAAAACCCTAGAAGAAAACCTAGGTAATACCATTCAGGACATAGGCATGGGCAAGGAATTCGTGTCTAAAACACCAAAAGCAACGGCAACAAAAGCCAGAATTGACAAATGGGATCTAATTAAACTAAAGAGCTTCTGCACAGCAAAAGAAACTACCATCAGAGTGAACAGGCAACCTACACAATGGGAGAAAATTTTTGCAATATACTCATCAGACAAAGGGCTAATATCCAGAACCTACAAAGAACTCAAACAAATTCACAGGAAAAAAAAAAACAACCCCATCGAAAAGTGGGCAAAGGATATGAACAGACAGTTCTCAAAAGAAGACATTCATACAGCCAACAGACACATGAAAAAAATGCTCATCATCACTGGCCATCAGAGAAATGCAAATCAAAACCACAATGAGATACCATCTCACACCAGTTAGAATGGCAATCATTAAAAAGTCAGAAAACAACAGATGCTGGAGAGGATGTGGAGAAATAGGAACACTTTTACACTGTTGGTGGGATTGTAAACTAGTTCAACCATTATGGAAAACAGTATGGCGATTCCTCAAGGATCTAGAACTAGAAGTACCATATGACCCAGCCATCCCATTACTGGGTATATACCCAAAGGATTATAAATCATGCTGCTATAAAGACACATGTACATGTATGTTTATTGCGGCACTATTCACAATAGCAAAGACTTGGAATCAACCCAAATGTCCATCAGTGACAGACTGGGTTAAGAAAATGTGGCACATATACACCATGGAATACTATGCAGCCATAAAAAGGATGAGTTTGTGTCCTTTGTAGGGACATGGCTGCAGCTGGAAACCATCATTCTCAGCAAACTATCGCAAGAACAGAAAACCAAACACCGCATGTTCTCACTCATAGGTGGGAACTGAACAATGAGATCACTTGGACTCGGGAAGCGGAACATCACACACCGGGGCCTATCACGGGGAGGGGGGAAGGGGGAGGGATTGCATTGGGAGTTATACCTGATGTAAATGACGAGTTGATGGGTGCTGACAAGTTGATGGGTGCAGCACGCCAACATGGCACAAGTATACATATGTAACAAACCTGCACGTTATCCACATGTACCCTAGAACTTAAAGTATAAAAAAAAAAAAAAAAAATCATTGCTCTGCCTGATACGAAGCCACTTTCTTTCTCTCTCTCTCCTCCTTCCCATTCTTCTGCCCTCCCATCCTACCTCCCAAATCCCTCAGAACTTCTCTAAAACCCTCTGCCCCAGTTTAAACTCCTGTAAAAACCAAATTCCCTAGGGGGTTAGTACTGCCTCTGGTTCAAGCTGCCCTCCACAGAACTCCCCTGTTCCTGAAGGACCTTCCTGCATGCTTTCTTATTTAAAGCTCTCTTCTAAGGCGATACGGCATGTGCATTTCAGGGGTGAGGTTCCTTGACAAAGAATCTTTGGTTCTGAGAAATTCAGAACAAATCGTCATAGCAGCAGAAGAGCTCTGGCTCAAGTCTCACTGCTCTTAGCAAACATAAGCAAGTGGAAATTTTCAAAGTCCACACACCACAGAGACAGAGGTCTTTGCGGATAGTTGAGACAGGAGTGAATCAACAAGGGTGGCCCTCGGCTCAAAACAAACCTTATCTCCTGAGTTTACAAGCACAATGCAACACAGGAGCAAATACATATAACCTTCTGTTTAACTATGGGTTCTGTTACATGTCGATCTTCCTTATTGCACTCTGCTGATGTCAGGTTTAAATGATTTCAGTCCTTAAATAGCAACTGATAAGATGCTTCTTGGTTATCCATTTACCCAGCAGTTTTTGGAGAAGCCAAATTGAAAGGAGACTTTGCAGCTTGACAGCTCTGGAAGTAAATCATTATTTCCATATTCGCTGTGGGGCGTGGGACAGGGGACCAGAGCACCTCCACTGGGCACTCCTTGCCATGTACCATCTGACGGCCTTGTGGTCTTGGCTGCATGAGCTTCGCCTGCTGACCCAGCCTTGAAGGGGGATGAGAGATTGCCTCAGACACTGAAAGGACTTCTCCTCCAAGCAATGGGGCTTGGAAAATGTGTTTCTGGGCCACCAACCTGTGGCGTCCAGGCATTTTCCAAGAGGAACCAGCTCCTGGAGAAGCATTTGCTACAAGAAAAGCTGAGCACCACGCTGATCTTGATACGTGGAAAAAAAAAAAAAAGGCCTCAGTCGCCGTCTGGAGATAACCCATGTGTCTGAGAGGCACAGTTTATCATATGTCCTCTCAGAAACATGGGGTTATCTCCTACAGGCCACCTCAGGGTTCCACATGATATAGCAACCTGAAGGTGTCCAGTAAGTGGCTTCACTTCCGGGGTGAGAGCAAAATACCTTCAATGACTAGAAAAACTCATGAGCTTTAAAAATAGAGTAAAACAAACCCAAAACTTGAATCTTAAAGACTCTGAGAAACTGGATCCAGTAAGACTCTGATGGTGTTAATCCCCAATCTCCTGTCTCCACGATAATTCCTCATGGCGGGGTTCCTCCAGCATCCAGCCCCCTCCCCTATGGGCATACACAAACTTTATTTTATTTTAATAATTTTTTTGAAATAATATTGATGCAGGGTGCAGTGGCTCACGTCTGTAATCCCAACACTTTGAGAGGCTAAGGTGGGAGGATCGTTTGAGCCCAGAAGCTCAAGACCAGCCTGGGCAACATAGTGGGACCCTGTCTCTACAAAAATTTTAAAAAGTTAGCTGAGCATGGTGGCACAAGCCTGCAGTCCCAGCTGTTCGGGAGGCTGATGGGGGAGGATCACCTGCACTCAGGAAGCTGAGGCTACAGTGAGCTGTGATTGCGCCACTACACTCCAGCCTGGGCAATGCTGTCTCCAAATAAAAAAAGAAGAAGAAAGAAAAGAAAGAAAGAGAGAGAGAGAGGGAAGAAGGGAGCTCCTGATCTCTCTCACCCAGTTTTCCCCATGTTAATAGTTTACGTTACCACAGCGCATTTGTAGAAACTACAAACCATCGGTACGATACTATGAATCAAATTCCGGACTTTGTTTGCACTTTGCTGGGTTTTTGGTTTTTTTTTTCTTCATCCCTTGCAGGATGCCCAGATACCGTCTAGGGCACCACGCCACATTCAGTCTTGGTATCAACTTGGTCTCTTGTGGTCTATGAGAATGGTCTGGACTTCCTTCAGTTATCATGACCTGGACAGGTCTGAGGAGTGTTTTGTAGAGATGCGTCAGTTTGGAGTTGTCTGATGTTTTTCTCGTCATTAGGCTGAGATTTTGGGTTTGGGGGAGAGTACCCCTCTCATCACATCATACTGGGGGGCTCATGATGTCCAAATGGCATATCACTGGTGTTGTTAACTTGATCACTTGGATAAAGTAGTTTGCCAAGTTTGCAACTGTAAAGTTATCATTTTTCCCTTTCCATCCTCTATTCTTTGAAAGCAAGTCACTAAATCCAATCCATACTCAAAGAGGGAGGGAGTGTGGCGCGAGGGACAGGACTCTAACTCCTGAGCGGGGGAGTATCAATATCAACGTGCAGTATTTGGTGGCTTACAAGGAAGATCTGCCTCTCCCCTCCCCCCGGTTTATTAATACTTGTTTGTCCAATCATTTGTTTCCATCAGTGAGGACTCATGTGTTTACCGTATACTTTGGGTAGTAATCCAGTGCTCTGTGATTTTGATGCTCGTGTTGTTCCAGCCACAAACTTGTTCTTGCCTCCCCTTTCTGCTGATTCCTCCTCTAACCCCAGGCGATCTGAAGGAGCCACCTCTCTGCTTCAGTGCTCCTCTCTGCCCTCTCAGCAGGACTCCCCTCAACTTGTCCAACCCTGCCCCACCTTCCAGCTGAGCTCAGCCTTAACCACAGAGCAATCAGTCCCCTCGAAGATGATGGCACTTCCTTCCCACCCAGCATCAGCCCCAGCCAACAGGCAACACCAGCAATGAACCCCGAGTCTGAGCTGAGCCAACCAACAGGGCAACATCTGTGCCCCACTGTGCATCTCCACCAACACGTGTGAGACAAGGCGACACATGTGCTCCTGGATGCTGTGACTGTCTCCACTGCAGTGAGCTGTGTGAACCATTTCCAATGTGCTCCTATGAAAGCCATGAACGACAGCCTGCCATTTCCCCCCTCACTTTGATAAAATCTCCAAAACTTAAACCACGTCCAGATTTCCTTTCCATGTGTGCCACTAGTCCTTACCTTTCATGTTTCTTCCTGTTTTGAGTACTAGAGGAAGTCCAAGGTTTAAAAACAGAAAGAGAACTTGGCTTCTTTACATCCATCTACTTTTAGCATCAAACCATGGCAACGTCATACACACAATTCATCATAAATTTTCATGGTGGATTCACACTGCCAGACACTGCTTTCGGCCTGCTTATTTATAACCAAGGAGAATTTGTTTCTGTCCAACGTGATTTTATATTATTTTTAACAGGACAATGAAATCACAAGTTGTGTTGAACACTGTAGAGGGCAGTGGCTGTTTGACACTCCTGCTACTCCAGCTTCTGTGTCCTTCCCAAGCAGTTAAAATCTAAACATCATCCAATCCTAAAAGTAAGTGAAGAGGAAGGGACATGCTGTGTCAGAAGCCATATGAGAGGCCAGGAAACAACATGTGCTTGCACACCCCTGCAGGTGGATGTGCGCAGGGGACACTGCTGACCTGCGTCCTCCAGCCCCTGCAGGTGGATGTGCGCAGGGGACACTGCGCTGACCTGCGTCCTCCGGCCCCTGCAGGTGGATGTGCGCGGGGCACACTGCGCTGACCTGCGTCCTCCGAGATGCTCAAGTCCCTTTCTCCCTTCCCCCCACCACAAAAGTGGAGCTGACCTCATGTGAGGAGACAGACAGGGAGGCCCTACCAACAATGGGGAACAACTGTTCCTAGGTTCCTCACAGTGAACAGAGTTACACACCCCAAAGGCACAAGCAAGGCTGCTCTTGAGCAAGTCAGCTGGGAAACAGGCTGAATCGGATGAAACGGTATCTTTCTCCGCCCTGCCTGGAAGTCCTGGGCCCACATCTACAGGACCCCAGGCAAACATAGCGGCAATTTAAGCAAAACTGGGGGATCAAGTTAAGCAAAACTGGGGGATAGAGACTCAGCAGACACTGGGTTCCTAGGTGTATTAGTCAGGGTTCTCTGGGAAAAGAGAATAAATAGGCTGTGTATGTGTATATATATATATACACATAGAGAGAGAGAGAGAGAAAGATTTATTTTAAGGAAATGGCTCACATGACTGAGAGCCTGAAATCTACAGGGTAGGCCAACGAGCTGAAAATTCATCTTGTGGATGTAAAGAAGCAGAAGTTGCCATCTTGAGTCTGAGGGCAGTCTGCGAACAGAATTCCTTCCTTTTCAAGGGACCTGGGTCTTTGCTTTTAAGGCCTTCAATTAATTGGATGAGGTTCATTCACACTGCAGAAGGTAATCTGCCCTACTCAAACTGCTCTAATTTAACCACATTGATCACATCTAAAAAATACCTTTGCATCTACACTGGTGTGTGACCAAATAACAAGGCACCAGAGCCTGGGCAAGTTGACATGAATTTAACCATCATGCTAGGGAGATATCCCAATGACCATGGAGGGTCACTACTGTGAGTATCAAATTGCTCAGGGAGATTCTGTAGAGAAATATTTTGTTTCCAAGAAAAATCAATCAGTCTTGATCCACAGGCATGCCACTGAGCAGATAAGAAAATCTCCAGTCTCCTTTGTTCATTCATCACATGCTTACTGGGGGCATACTCTGTGCAATCACATGTGGCTAACACGTCACAGGACCAGTGTCAACTGCCCTAGTTACAAGGCAGGGCTAAAGCAGGAAAGAGGCTTTGAGACCCCATTCCCAGAGGCTCCCCCCATGCATTACGTGGGAGAATGTGGACTCCAAAAGAGATGCTCCAGGAATAACTATAAAGACCCTTAGTCAGGAGTGAAACTGGCATATTCCAGAACTAGGGTCTGGAACTTAATAAGGTAGTAGCATAATTAAAAAGACAGTGACAGGAGGAGATGAGTAAGGCCCAAGGTTTTAATTTTGTTTAACAAATACATGTCAGTTACTGTGAGTCCGACACTGTTCTAACACTTCTACATACCTTAATCGATGATAATCATCCATATCAGAATATTAGAAATATTCAATATTTCTAATTCTATTTCTAATTGAATATTCAAATATTCAATATCAGAATATTAGAAAGAGACCGTTACCACCCCCGTGGTGGGTTCTGTGATGCACACCACCAGGTCCCCCTTAGGGAATGAAGGGCTTACTCCTCCAGCTGCAGGAGTGCTGCAGAGGATGCCACACAGCTGTTAGTCCTTTTGGGGTACCGTCTTTGCTGCAGACAACTAACACTCCCAATGTCTCACTTCCTCCTAGCATGAGCCAATGACTGATCAGCACGGGGGTGCAAGAGACTGGCCTCCTCGTGGCAATTCGGGACAACTCTGCAAGGTGTGGGCTGAGGCCTTCGTTGGGCCTGCATCACAGCTCAGCTCCTCCCGCGTCCGGTGCTGCTTCCTTTACCTTCCCTCCCCAGTGGTGATTCCAAGAGCATCCCCTGTTAAATTCGGCGACCTCCAACTCAGAATTTGCTTCCTGGAAAAACCTTAGAGATGAGGTCAAAGCACCTAAGTCACTTAGCCAAAATCACAAAGCTGGTAAGTTGGGGACCAGGATTTGAACCTAGGCCATCTGGCTCCAGGGTGGAGCTCTAAACCACCAAGTCAGCCTGCTCCTCCAGACCGACTGGGCCACACTGGGCAGGGCTTTACAGGGCTGTGTGCGATTCAAATTTCACCTTATATATCTGAACACAAGGCAAAGTTTTCCTTCACTTTACCTAAAATTATCTCTCAAAAACAGGATGTAGCCATGTGTTTGTGATCTTACAAAATACCAGAGCTAAACATTCTATCTATTTTGAATTTAGAGGTTCTGGGGAAGGAAGAATGGCAGAAATGGCATCAATGCTAGTTTGGAGTCTTTTAGATGTCACAGAAGTTGCCTGATAGAGTTGATAAAAATCATAATAATAACAATAATAATCCAAAAAGAAGAAAGTTTATTACAGATCTCATAATTCTTTCTGGGGGTGTGACCTCACAATTGAAAAGGCTAAGTGTCATTGTAAATAGCCTTGCAAAAGTTTCTTCTAAAAGTTTTAACAATATAGTAAGTGGTTGTGTGATGAAGACTGATCAAAATAGCTGTCCATAACTTAGTACAATTTCTAGGGACTCTAATTTTTAAACATGCGCTATTACAGCTTAGTAGTGAAGACAACTTGTTCTGGAAAATGTGTTAGATTCAAAAAGTGGCCTTAGTGTCAATAAACCTGGCATAAAGAGAAAGCAGGAAAAGCAGAATTTCAAAATTAACATATTATGTAAATAAGATGTGATTTTTACATATATTAACATAACTAAATCAACAGTGATTTTACAGAGAGTACAATTCAAATGAGTAAAAAATATGACTCTTTAAATTTATATTCCTGGAAGCCTATAACTGACCAGCTTTACCTGGACCTTGGCAATGAAAAGGGGACAGTCATCCCAGGTTCAAGGTCGCCTTGTGATGGGTATATATTCCACCTGCCTGGGACAGGAGTCAGTTCTGGATGGCATGGGGGCCAGCCTCTTCAGGGGCAAAAGAAATATTAGGGGGCCAGGGAGGAGTGAGATCTGGCCCAGGTCCCAGGTGAGAGTAGGGGGGTCTGGGACACCTCTGGAGACAGAGCCAAGAGGGTTTCCCAGCAGACGGGATGTGTGCAAGAAGGGACAAGGTAAAGTCAAATGTAACTTTGATCCACTCACGTGAACACTATGCCATCCTTCAAAGCACATGTCTGAAGACGATCTGATGGCATGGACTGCTTGACATATTAAAACGGGGATAGAGAAACTTTTCTGTAAAGGGCTAGACGGGAACTATGTTCAGCTTTGCGGGCCATACAGTGCCTGTCACAAATACTCAATCCTACGACTGTGGCATCAAAGCAGCCATAGGCAGTAAGCAGACAGATGAGTGTGGGCCATAATTTGCCAACTGCTGTATTTTACACACCCTCACCCACACATACACACATACCATACAAGTTACAAAAGAATATGTTACATATTTTGAAACTGAGTAAAACAAACAAACAAAATCTGGAAGGAACTACATACCCCAAGAATAACAATGATTATCTCTATGATTCTTACTTCAAGTATTTTCAAAAATTCTCCCACCTATGTATTCCCTTTTATAATCCAATAAAACCTACAGATAAAAAAGTATGGGATTCTATCTTCCAAAATCTACAAATGCAAATAAAGCCTGGGATTCTGTGTTTTTGTGCCTATCATAGATCACACATTTTTACTTGAGACTATTTAATTTAAAAATACTTATTACAAAAGGTCATCAGTAAATCATTTCTAAATCAGTAGTTGACCAAAAAATAAGCTATAGTTTATTTCCTAGACCTGGTGAGGGTCTGTCTGAGGAATGGGGAACGTTGTTTTTTACCACATTGGCTAAGTTTCTGGAAAAGATTGCATCTTGAATTAGCAGCTTGACTGTTTGCTGTCCAGATAAATATTGTGTTGCTAGGACTGAAATTGCCCTGCCACGTGGATCGCCCTGTCATATAATTAGCTTCTTATCATATCAGGTGCAAATCAAACCAGCAGCACTTGCTGTTAATGTGGTAATTTAACAAATCAGAAACACTGTTTACATGTGTCAACATCTGATTTCGTATGATCACTATCCCACCGAAGGCACGCCGGGGTAATTTTTGCATCACTGTTCAACAGCAAGCTTAGCCTTAGTTGCGTTCTTAGCTACATCAGCTGGTTTTGTTAACCTTTTTACATCCTTAATTGCACTGGTGTGTGTTTTGTTAGTCCAACCCAGCGTGGAATGGGAGTAGAAAGTGAAATTTAACCCTAGGTGTTCTTTTGGTATGTAAGTACCACGCTCAGGCTCTCCCATTTGGGTTCATCCTGCACAGTAGTCATCAGATTAGTTTTCTTCTCTGTTTCAATAAGCAGCAATTCAAGTCTAAGCAGAGCCTGATGGAGCCTGACCCCCTTCCAAAGAGCTGCACCCTTTACTCTCCACATCGTTGAAGAATGGTTCTCCCAACCTCAGGAGGCCAGACCACATCGTAGCTCCATTTCCCCCCTCTTCACTCTTATACCTGCTCATCCCTTCCCATATGTTTATCCCAATAAACGCCTTGCATGCTCATCTCCACCTCATAGTCTACTTTCGGGGAACCTAACCTGGCTATAGGCCTCTTGTCTGTTTCCAAGTTGTATTCACTTCTCCATGCAATTGTAACTCTTTGCCTGAATAGCCAACTGCTAAAGGGCAGTGTTTCTGGTGTCAAGTCCTCTCACCATGCTGGGCACATACTTGTGCTCCCAGGGGCATTTCGGCCAAGCAACCCCTGGTACCAGCCTGCCTGGGTGCTCATGCTGGTTCTATCACCTACTGGCTGTTTAATCTTAGGCAAGTTACTTAACCTCTCTGTGCTTGTTTCCTGATCAGTAAAAATGAGATGATAATTACACATCATATAGTGGTTGTGGAGATTTAATATATCTGTAAGTGTGTATTAAGTGGCTTAAATAGATGATCTGATGAGAATGCAAAACACTGAGACCAGTGCTTGGCATGCTGACTATCTTACTGAAGTGTCTGCTTTTTAAAAACACCTGAGGGCCGGACACGGTGGCTCATGCCTTTAATCCCAGCACTTTGGGAGACCGAGATGGGTGGATCACATCACCTGAGATCAGGAGTTCGAGACCAGCATGGCTAACACAGCGAAACCCCATCTCTACTAAAAACACAAAAATTAGCTGGGTGTGGAGGCATGCACTTGTAATCCCAGCTACTTGGGAGGCTGAGGCAGGAGAACTGATTGAACCCAGGAGGCGGAGGTTGCAGTGACCCACTGCACTCCAGCCTGGGAGACAGAGTAAGACTCTGTCTCAAAAAAAAAAAAAAAAAAACTCCAAAATAAGATTTAATCACACATTTTCCTTGTTGCTGTCTGCAGTTACAATGATCTTTCCTTTCTCTGACTTTCATCAGAATTTCAACATAAGGAAGAAATGGATGAATGAAAAAGGGGAGAAGAAGGAAGGAGGAAGGGAGGTAGACAGAAAACATTTCTTAGATGTCCTATTCTTTCATTTTAATCCCTCACTACTTCTGGCCAGTTCATCCCTTGATGAAAGGTAACAGCAGTACCTAAGGTGTGCTTACTATTCACCCAGTCATTTGTGTTATTGTTTTACATAATCTTTATAATGTCTTGAGGAAAGTATTCTTATCCCATAACACAGATACAAAGACTGAGGTTGAGAGAGGCAAAGTATGAACCTTGCCCAAGGTTACAGAGTTCATAAATGGCTGAGCCAGGGCTATGTTTTTCTTCTCTCAAATCACTCATTGCTCACAGCACAGTTCTAGACTCATCATAGATGCTTATTAATGACATAGTTTGGTGAAATGACGGATGCATTTAGCAACTGTTTACTGTTGCCAATTGCAGGCCAGGCATCGGGAGGGCAAAGATCAGAAATGATCCCTCTCATCACCAAGCTTAAGTCTGGTGGAGAAAACAGACAAGTAAACAAGCAGTGACAGAGCAATGTGATGCAGGCTATTAACAGAGGAAAGTACAGAGTGAGACAGAAATCCACAGAATAAGCACAGGAGACAGCCTTGGAGGTCTGGGGGGTGGCAGAAAAGGCCTCCCAGGGGAGGGGTGCCTCCGTTACATTAAAGGATACATTGGGCTTAGAAGGGAGGAGAATTCCAGGCAGAAGCAAGACACGCATGGCACATCTGAGGGACCTGAGAAGGGGGTGGCTAGACAGAGCGGAGGGGAGCAGGAGGCTCTGCTCACCAAGCATCAAACAGGAGATTCCTTTAACAAATTAGGCTGTGACCATCACTGAGTTTGGCTGCTCTTTCTCAACACATGCAGTGAGCAAACTAATTTTGCTCCATGTATCCTGACTCTAATTGCCAGGTTCTTTTACACCAGTATGAGTTGGGAGAGCATCCCTGAGCATGGCCTGGCCCATACAGGGCTGTGTCCACACTAAGGTGCATACATTGCTGGGATAGAGAAAATGGAAATGGACCCATTATCTCCTTGACCTTGGAAACCTTCCTTAACTGACAGACACAGGAAGGCACACTTTGAGATAAAACAATAGTTCCTGATATCCAGTGAAGACCCAATGCATCACATCTTAGTAGCCTGTTTGCCACTCAAGTATTTTAAGGATAAGGGCATGATATGCAGTGTTCTAGAACATCAGAAGTCTCATCATAACTTAGCTGCTAGTGTTCAAAAAGTTTTCCTGGGCTGGATGTGGTGGCTCATGCCTGTAATCCCAACACTTTGGGAGGCTAAAATGGGTGGATCACAAGGTCAAGAGTTCAAGACCAGCCTGACCAACATGGTGAAACCCTGTCTCTACTAAAAATACAAAATTTGCTGGGCATGGTGGCGCGCACCTGTAATCCCAGTTACTCAGGAGGCTGAGGCAGGAGAATCGCTTGAACCCGGGAGGCGGAGATTATAGTGAGCCGTGATTGCACCATTGCACTCCAGCTAACATTATGTTAGCTCTCCATGCAGACAATAAAGGGAAAAATTAAGGCAATTACCTAGATGTCACTTTTTATTTTGACAAAGTATGCCCCTATTATCTGCATATTTGTGAAGAAACTTTCACAATTTATCTGCACATGTCAGATAATTGTGTGAATTCTTGACAGGAAGTTAAAGTCTAAGTGAGCACAATGTAAGTAAGTCTTGGGAAAGCAAGCTAGGTTCCTTCATTGTTTATTAGTATCTTTGTTTTATAAACTATTCCAACTCATGTAACATAGCTCATGTAAAAGACTGTGGTGAAATGTAAAAGAATAACAACAATAACTTTGAAGATAGATAATTTAGAAGAATTATTTCATCCCACAAATAAATTGCAAATCCCAACACAGATGCAAACATGAATTTATATAATATGCTACCTGGATTCATTACACGTGACACTTCAGAAAGATCCGAAGAAAATCCTTTCAGGTAAATGCTCTTCTTGGGTTCTAGGTTTTAGAGTTGAATGGAATTTGCAAAGGACTAAAATGCATACTTTAGTAGTTGATCATGTGAGTTTGTTTTTTTTTTTGAGATGGAGTCTCACTCTGCCATCCAGGCTGGAGTGCAGTGGCGCTATCTCTGCTCACTGCAAGCTCCGCCTCCCGGGTTCACGCCATTCTCCTGCCTCAGCCTCCCGAGTAGCTGGGACTCCAGGTGCCCACCACCATGCCTGGCTAATTTTTTGTATTTTAGTAGAGACAGGGTTTCACTGTGTTAGCCAGGATGGTCTCGATCTCCTGACCTCGTGATCCACCCGCCTCGGCCTCCCAAAGTGCTGGGATTACAGGCGTGAGCCACCACACCTGCCTGATAATATGAACTTATAAGTCTTAATGATTTAAAATTCTCCTAACTGCTTAAACCAAGAGCCTAATGACCACCCCCATCTTTCCCCATCTCCCAGGAGAAATGCCAAAGTGGGAAGGAAATATGTCCAAAGGCAGACCAACCTAGCAGTCTCTTGACCTAACCCTTTCTCAAGTGATGCTCAAGAATGAAGAAGAACTTTCCATGGTAACCAACAGAGGTCCCAAAGGGAGCCCCAAGGTGATTATGGTGGTAATTCACACCCCCATGGGCTCTAGAGCTTGAGTGACCCACAGTACCCACCAGGGTTCCTGGTGGCAAATCAGACTGACTCTGGCTGGTTCAAGCGGAAAAGGAATTCACAAAAGCAGAGCCCACATTGTCTCCAGAACACAAGTGGGTCATAAATGTTACCCAAATCACACCACAGAACTTTACCAGAAAGACCAGTAGAAGTGCCTGGTGCAGCCCCAGATGGCTGGGCAGCCTAGAGCCTTCACCACTGCTATTTTGGAAAGTGGATGTATCGACCACTGTCCTTGCCAGAATAGATCGCTTTAAGCCTGCTTCTTTCATTGCCAGCTTCTAATGCAAAGTGTAGCAAGAACACATCTGGTTGGTGGAGTGTGAGGTCAGAAGTCTACACCCCAGCTTCCAGGGAGGCTGGGGACTGAGCTCAGCTTCTACTTTGGAAAGGCATAGACTTGTAAGTCAGAAAATTCTCCTTCATTGGAAAGTCCTTTGAGAGGTCTGAGAAACCAAAAAAATAACACATTTTCCCTACATCCACAATTTACAATGATGAACATTTCACCAACCAAAAAAACTTGGCCGGGCATGGTGGCTCACACCTGCAATCCCAGCATTTTGGGAGGCCGAGTTGGGAGCTATCATCACGCCACTGCACTCCAACCTGGGTGACAGAGCGAGACCCTGTCACTAAAAACCAAACAACGAACCAACCTAGCATCAGAGTATGTTCAGAGTAGCTAAGGCTTTGACTGTTTGAACTGTACTGTCTACATGTACTCTAAGAACGGAGATGCAAGTTACCCATCCCACTGCCTGCAGCAGTGTGCACCGGCCAGAGAGGATGCTCCCAAGGTTATCACCCTGAAGTGCAGAGGGCTCCACACTCATCCAGCCTTGCTGGAGAGCGGGGACATATAGAGTGGGTAGAGAGGAGAGATTACCATGCTTATTTCAGCTGACATGATCGAGGCCAAGGCAATCATGTGATAATGTGTGAATGAATCAGAAGGGGTAGCCCAGATATTTCTGTACTCATATCAACATTCACACTTCAGTCCCAGCCAGCTGCCATGTTCCTTTTCTGAGTTTTCACTAGCCACTTTCCACGTAAGACTCATCACCTTTATCTTATTAATCTGCTAAGAGTAGAAGCCCCCTCAAAATTATACTTAGTACCTGAGATTGCTTCATGGACAGTATATCCCTGTCAAACTTCTGAAAGGAAGTGTCTCCGCTGCCATTTTTCTTCTTCTGTAAATAATGATCTCTTTAATAGAAACCAAATCACTCATTCATTCATCAAGCATTTTTACCGAGCATTTATTAAGTGCCAGGCACAGAGGCAGGCCCTGATGGTCCAGGGATAGATAAGAGAAACATGCTGTCTGCCTCATGGAGCTTCCAGAGTGGTGGGGAAGCTGGACATTAAACAAGTGAAGACATAAATCAATACTTACAGACCCATTTTGCTAAGAGCAATGAGAAGCCGCTATGAGAAGCTGGAATTCTAATAAATTAGATTTCAACCCAGAATGCTTATATCACTTGTTTTCTCTCTCTCAAAGATATTTATATTTTATGCTGTATATTTTATAAACATACAGATTTTCCATCGGCTCACTCCCAGGCTGTTCAGTTGGGGTCAATTCTTGCAAACTCTGAGTTCACTCACTGATTTCCAGGATACCGCATGTGAAGAGAGCCCTTCACAAAGTGGGAGCTGGAGCTACTGCATGCACCCCACCTTCACAAAGGGGGAGCTGGAGCTCCTGTGTGCACGCTGCCCTCACAGAGTGGGAGCTGGGGTTCCTGTGTGCACGCTGCCCTCACAGAGTGGGAGCTGGAGCTACTGTGTGCACGCCGCCCTCACAGAGTGGGAGCTGGAGCTACTGTGTGCACGCTGCCTTCACAGAGTGGGAGCTGGAGCTACTATGTGCACGCTGCCTTGGGTTGGCAGAGGAGACACCTGCCACATGCACCTGCCTGATCTAATCTCATACAGTAACACAGAAAGCAAGAATCTGACCAGTCCTTTTATCTCCTTGGGAAAACATCTCCACTCCCACCCCAAGAAAGGAGGAGATAAACTCCCACCTACTTCACTTCTCTGGCTTGGCATGGACCATCCAAATATGCTAGGACTGACCAGAATTTCCAGGCCAGCTTTTACAAAGAAAGAACGCTGCCTCTTCCTAGAGGGGGCCTTAAAAGCAGGAAGCCCACACTGATTCATTCCCAGAGAGAAGCTCTCATAATAATGCTCTGAAGGTGGACGGTGTTGATAAAAACCCAAACTTTACGTCTGTGAATATGAGGAATCTGATCAGTCACAGCAGCAAGGAGAGTGACAGGACCATTAGTCAGCAAAAGCAGATCACCTCACCAAGCAGGAATCGCCAGCCCGGTTCACCCCTGGACCCCGACATGCCAACACGTCAACACACTCTAACTCCTCGCCCAAAGAGACACCAAGAGATACCAGCACGCAGGACAAACATGCATCTCCCATTTCATTTTCTCAACATGCTGACATTTATTCCCTCATCCCATCCAACAGGAAATACTAACTCCACAGATGTGCCAGATTGTTTCAAGTGGAAAAATCACAAATTATCATGGAGTGGGAACATTTTCTGCCAAAAGACTGAAAATCAGTGCAAGGTGTCAATAGCACCAAAGTCAACGGATGCCTGAGATCTCAGACTCCTGTTTTGCAGGAGCATGCTGGCAGATTAAAAGGATGTTTTTCCAACATGAATTTTCTTGGTAGCTGCCAGAGATGAGGTCTCTGAGTCGGGAAGACATACTCCAAGGCCAAGGATGGCTCTTCACCATGCCTCACGTCAACATAGTCCCAGGATGTCAAGAGCTCCCATCGTCAGAGAGGTCGCACAAAAGGTCCAGTGTCAGCTGACTTCCCTTCTCTACTCTTCCCCTGACCAGCCCATGCCAATCTTGCCCTGCCTGCCTCCTCCCTGCCGGTCTCCTCCCACAGACCAAGATGAGGGTCTGTGGGCATCAGCTGTGCGATCAAAGAGCTGCTCTGTTCTCGGAGCCCTGACCAAGGGCCAGGCCCTGCACCAAGCCCATGATAGGTTTCTGTATGCTTTAATCCACACTGCAAACTCCCAATTAAATTGTATTTTTCATGTATTAAAAGCGGAGACATGAGGCTTTGAAGGTAACCTGCCCCAAGCCAGGTACCTGTTTAGAAACAGAACTGGGTTGAAACTGCAGGCGTGAGGCTCAGAACCGACCCTGGGAACAACTCCTCTCCACTGCTTGGAGATGCTGCCAAGGCTCAGCACAGCTGCCAGCGGCAAACATCTGCAGCAGCTAAAAGCCAGGGCGCTGGGAGTGTGTGGTGTGTGGATTTGGCCACAATTCCAACAAAGGTGTTAGTTCTTTAAAGGAAAGGATGCCAGTCCGGCCAACACAGTGAAACCCTGTCTCTACTAAAAATACAAACATTAACTGGGTGTGATGGTGGGCCTCTGCAATCCCAGCTACTTGGGAGACTGAGGCACGAGAATCGCTTGAATCCAGGAGGCAGAAGTTGCAGTGAGCCGAGTTCGCACCACTGCACTCCAGCCTCGGGACAGAGCAAGCCTCTGCCCCATCCAAAACAAAGGAAAGGATGAAGTGAGGCGTGGATGTCGCGGTGGCGGGAGAAAGAGGGTCAGCACCACGCAGCATGCAGCACAGCACCATTCTCAGACGCAGTGCCCTTCACCCACAGGCGAACAGTGGCATCCCTGCCTGGGACCAGTCTCGCCCTGCATGCAGGGTCCATGGCTTTGGGAGTGAGTATCCAGCAAAGAACCCACGTGGTACAGGAATTCTCAGCTCTGCAATATAGTCACAGAGTCAGAGTTTCAGAGGCAGAAGGAACTCAGGATCAGCTTAGCTCAGTCCCTTCATTTTACTGTGACCTGCAGAAAAGAAATGATGTCTGCAAGGTCAAACACTGAAGTCAAGCAGGGTTCCCAATCAGACCAAGATTTCCAGAGCTGCAGTGCAGCCCGCAGTCTTGGAAGAGACTCCGAAATCTAACTCCCCACCGCACCCCACCCGCCACAGCTAAATCGGGGAGCAGATGACGCCTGGCTCCGACTCTGAAGACCAAGCCGGTCAACCTCAGGGGGAAAAATGAAGAGACAGCTTTGGACAAAAGGCGCCTGTGATGTGACTGCTCTGGGCAGCTGCAGGATTAGTCCTCGCTCCTGGCTCCCCTTGGAAGTAGCTTCAAATCGGGGGCTCTTTGACTTCTCAAACAAAACGAAGATAACAGATAATAATGATGATTACTAAAGTGAACGGAATGCAGCCCGCGTGTCAGAGACTGTATTAAATGCTACACATTCATGATCTCATTTAATCCTCCCCAAAGCTCTGCGTGAATCTTCTGTTACTACACCCATTTTAAAGATGAGTGCGCAGGAAGGCACACACATTCGAACTCAAGTCTGCCTTAACCACGACGTCCCTGCCTCTCAATGTAACCACAGACCTACTGAGACACCATGTACCTTGCCAGTGGAGTCACAGACATAACCTTAGCATTAAGAAGAACAAACACATCCTTATTTTTATTTATTTATTTATTTATTTTTTATTTATTTTTTTTTTGAGATGGAGTCTCGCTCTGTCACCCAGGCTGGAGTGCAGTGGTGCGATCTCGGCTCACTGCAAGCTGCGCCTTCCGGGTTCACGCCATTCTCCTGCCTCAGCCTCCTGAGTAGCTGGGACTACAGGCGCCCGCCACCACACCCAGCTAATTTTTTATTGTTAGTAGAGACGGGGTTTCACTGTGTTAGCCAGAATGGTCTCAATCTCCTGACCTCGTGATCCACCCACCTTGGCCTCCCAGAGTGCCGGGATGCATTCAAAGTAAAACTGAGGCTGGGCTGTCGGAATCTGTTAGACTCACTCTGCATTCCAAGATTTTTCAGGTGACTGAAGTCATCTTTCCAGACATGAAGCTCAGACATCAGTAAAAGGCACCTCTAAGAGCTCTGATTTAGAGACCACTTCCCTGTGAAAGGCCAGAGTGTTCCACTTCCACATGGGGAGGTACATCCATAAAGGGGGGCACCCGAGGGAGGAAGGAAGGCCTGCATTTATGGCCTGTTCAGAGGAGCCTGGAGGAAATAAACAAGTTATTTTGCTCCTCCACTCATGTGCTCTGACCCGAAGCCAGCAGGGAAAGTCCTTAGAATTCAGTGACTAATCAGATGATGGGCCATGAAACACACCCCTGAATGTCATCAGAGTCCAGGCATTTGCACCGGGAATCCAGAAATAAGCTGTCACCAGAGGGACGTGTGCCCTCTGGAAATAATTTCCAGAACATGTTTCGCAATCCCGGGCCCGGTCAGTCGGAGCGAGTCAGGAGACAAGGAAAGGTCAAAACGCAGCCCCTGATCCCACCTTGCCCAGCCTCATCTCCTCCTGCTCTGCACTCTTCTCCCGCCTGGCTCCCTGCACAAGCTGTCCCATGCTTGCTGCTGCATCTGAGCCTCCCAGTCCTTTCCAATCAACCACCAGGAAAGCCAAATGTCCCCGTACCGGGGCCCTGATATGACTTCACTATTGCTAAGGGCAGATCTCACGCTGCTATCAGGAGACACTGTCATCACTTCCTTGACTAGCATTGAACATGTTTTGAGAAACTGTCAAAAATTAATGAGTAGTTTATTCACCAGATGTTTAGATGTCAAATAATGCTGGGACTCAATTCTGCACTTATCAAACATAACTGAATTGAATGACATGTTTTAAAATAACTTTTCTTTTTAAATATTGTCTTGGTGTAGAAAATGGAAATGACATTTTTAAGTGAACAGATAAGAATTCCTCCTGAAGGAACTGCATGTTAAAATAATCTTCTAAAATATAAAGCTTACCATGATTTTATTTATATTCTTGAGTGCTTTCTGGTTAGGACAAAGGATTTGGCTACTGATAGGAATACAGACACTCAGTGAGTAGATTTCTCAAAATCAGTACTTTTGGAACCCTTTTTGATGGAGATCTAGGAATTCAAAGTGAATTTCTTTCTTTTTTTTTTTTTTTTTTTTTTTTGAGATGGAGTTTCGCTCTTGTTGCCTAGGCTGGAGTGCAATGGCACAATCTCAGCTCACTGCAACCTCCACCTCCCGGGTTCAAGCAATTCTCCTGTCTTGGCCTCCCGAGTAGCTGGAAGTGTACAGGCATACGCCACCACGCCCAGCTAATTTTGTATTTTTAGTGGAGATGGGGTTTCTCCTTGTTGGTCAGGCTGGTCTCAAACTCCCAACCTCAGGTGATCCACCCACCTCGGCTCCCAAAGTGCTGGGATTACAGACGTGAGCCACCACGTCTGGCCAAAGTGAATTTCTTACTCCAAGCCTGGATTCCCCAGCTAAAAACTACCAATAAAACAGGCTTTTATACAGCAGTTGTATTTCCTACGGCAATGATCTCTCTCCTATTGATGCAGTTGAAGGACTTGTAAATTGCCTAACAGAAAATCAATTATCCTTATTAGCCTTGTTTATTGAGCAGAATCATTGATCAAGTCAATAACTAATAAAGCGACGAGTGGGGTAATGTCACACAGGAATATCCCCCTTCTGCAAACACAGGGCAGGGCTAAGTAATGGATTCCTTTCCACCATGAATTCAATTATCATAGAAAGGATCTTAAAAACTGAGAATCTCAAACTCTCTGATTCTGAAAATTCACACATATACCAGTGAATGATTCACTTCACCACTGTAAGAAAATCCAATCTGGGAAAAATGTAGACTTGGTAGTGAGTAATTTGGAATGAACAGATGATTATATAAAAGGGACAGGAAGGAGAAGAGAACACGGTGCCTGTTCCATCCTAACACGGGTGCTGGGCGCTCCACATGCATCAGCTCACCCATCCCAGAAGAACCAAACAGGAAATGACAGGTCTCCCTCACACCAGCCACAGGCCTCCTAAGGACCTAAGCACCGAAGGCAGCAAGAAGAGGAGAGAGAGACATATCATGAAGACGTGTTCAGTGGCTGGCTAATTTCTCCCATGCATCTTTTCCACTGTGTCTATGTTAATCATGGGGACTGGGGAGTAGAATAGTTGTCTAATGGGTTATTCAGGCCAACCAGAGAGGGGAAAAGCATGGATTCAGTCAATTGACAGGTAAACAAGTACTTATTATGTACCAGCACCATCACTATGCTTGAGAGATTCCAGAAGGAATCCCACCTTGGTCACCACACTGCCCCAGACCTTACTCATTTCAGGAAACACAACAAATAATCACACTTTTTGTCATATTTAACTGTACTATGGTCTGAATGAATGTATGTGTCCCTCCAAAATTCATGTTAGAACTGAATATCCAATGTATTAGTACCAAAAGACAGGGTCTTTGGGGAAGTGATTCAATCATGAGGGCAGAACCCGCAACTGACTGACAGTGCCTTGATCTTGGATTTCCCAGCCTCCAGAACAGTGAGCAATAGATTTGCATTGTTTATAAATTACCCAGTCTAAGGTATTTTGTTACTGCAGCCCAAATGGACTAAGATAATTCACTAAAACAAACTGCCTCAATTTCACATTTGACTTTGCTCTTAGAAATACAGATAGAAGATGGGTGCAGTGGCTCATGCCTGTAATCTCAGCACTTTGGGAGGGAGAGGTGGGCGGATCACAAGGTCAGAAGTTCGAGACCAGCCTGGCCAATATGGTGAAACCCTGTCTCTACTAAAAATACAAAAATCAGCTGGGCGCAGTGGCGGGCACCTGTAATCCCAGCTACTCGGGAGGCTAAGGCAGGAGAATCCCTTGAACCCAGGAGGCAAAGGTTACAGTGAGCTGAGATCATGCCACTGAACTTTAGCCTGGGCAACAGAGTGAGACTCCATCTCAAAAAAAAAGAAAGAAAGAAAGAAAAAAATACAGATAGAAAGAAATAACATCCAGGTTTAAAATAAAACCTAATCTCTACATCTATGGTTTTAGTCTTGTTTCCTAAGAGAAATTACACAGGAGGCAATAATGTGTTTATTTTATTAATACTTGTGTTCAGGGGCCACTATGTTCTAAGGCTGAGGGCAGAAAGGCATGGAGTCTGAAAAATAACTTTATTTCGGTAGATGTGATAGAGAATAAACTGTCTACATTTAAAGCAGGAAAGTTGGTGAATTTTGAAAGATATTTACACCCTTAAAACCACCACCACAACTAAGATGTGGAACATTTCCAACAGCCACTATAAATATACCCGCTCACCCTCCTCATCTCAGGCCCCTCTGGAGCCCCAGGCCACGACTGCTCTCTCTGTCACCACAGATTAGTAAAGGCAGGAACTTTTAAGGTGGGGTTTTCTAGGGAAAAACAAAAACAATACCCCACCTGACTTCCGCCTGAAGGCTTCTCAGCTGAGGGGAGGTTACAGCATGTATATGTGTCATTTGCTTATCTGTATACAACAGTAGCAAGTGACAGGGCTTTTGATAGTCATAGACCTGTTTTCCTCCAAGCAACCATAGACAACAGAACCTGTTTTCCTCCAACCAACCACCCCACTGCAGTCTCTGTTTTTATGACATACAAACGTTGCAGCCCAGAGCCATCCCTAAGCAAACACAGCTCATAATCCAGGTCTACACTTGTCCATCTGTGTATCAGGAATCGATAAGGCATCTTTAAAGAAAAATTAAATAAATAAATGTAATACATTACCCTCAAAAGTCAAAGGGGATGTCTCAGCAATGTGAAAGGATGTCAGAACTAGCTCTGGAATTAGCTGCAGACAGTTCCATGAAACGCCTACTGACTTGTTAACAGAACAGCCACTACCTCTATGGTGCTTTCATTCATGTATTAGTGCTCATCACTGGATTTTATTTTAAACAGCTTTATTGATGTATAACTGACCTACAACAAACCGTCCATAAGGTTTAACATTTGATAACTTTTGACATTGGTATACAGCCATGAATCCAGCAACAAAATCAATATAACCAACACCACCATCACCTCCCCTAGTTTTCTGGTACCCCTTTTAATGCTTCCCTGCACCACTCCTTCCCTTCCAAGACAAGAACTGGTCTGCTTTGTCGCTGTAGATTAGTTTGCACTTTTAGAATTTCATACAAACGGAATCATACAGGATGTACCCTTTTTGGTCTGGCTTCTTTTATCCAGCATAATTATCTTGAGGTTCTTTCATGTTACTTGATTTGTATCAATAATTCACTCACTTTTATTGTTGAGCAGTATTCCATCATATGGATATATCACAATTTATTTACGCACTCACACCCGCTGACAGATAGTTTTGGCTATTACAAATAAAGCTGCCGTGAACATTTACATGTGGACATGTTTTCATTTCTCTTAGCTAAATATCTAAGAGAGGAAGTTGCTAAATCACATGGTAGTTGTATATTTATCTTTTTTAAAAAACTGCCAAACTGGCTCATGCCTATAATCCCAGCACTTTGGGAGGCCGAGGCGGGCTGATCACTTAAGGTGAGGAGTTCCAGACCAGCCTAGCCAACAAGGTGAAACCCCATCTCTACTAAAAATACAAAAATTAGCTGGGTGTGGTGGTACACACCTGTAATCCCAGCTACTTGGGAGGCTGAGGCAGAAGAATCGAACCCAGGAGGCAGAGGTTGCAGTGAACTGAGATCGCGCCATTGCACTCCAGCCTAGGCGACAGGGTGAGACAGTATCTCAAAAAAATAAATAAATAAACTGCCCAACTGTTTGAGAAAATGGTTATACCATTTGATATTCATTCTCTCCAGCAATATATAAGAAGAGTTCCAATCACTCCACATCCTCACTAACACACTTGGTATGGCCAGATTTTTTTCCATTTCGTCCATTCAAATAGGCGTAGTGGTATCTTATTGTGGTTATAATTTGCCACTTACACTGACTAATGATGTTAAGCATCTTTTTATGTGTTTATTTTCTTTGTTGAAGTATGTGTTTAAATCTTTTGGACTTTTTACGGGTTTATTGCCAAGTTGGTTGTTTCTTGAGACAGAGTCTTGCTCTGTCACCCAGACTGGAATGCAGTGGCGCCATCTTGGCTCACTGCAACCTCCACCTCCTGGGTTCAAGAGATTCTCCTGCCTCAGCCTCCTGAGTAGCTGGGATTACAGGCACCCACCACCACACCTGGCTAATTTTTGTACTTTTAGTAGAGACGGGGTTTTGCCATGTTGGCCAGGCTGGTCTCAAACTCCTGACCTCAGGTAATCTGCCTGCATCGGCTTCCCAAAGTGCCGGGATCACAGGCGTGAGCCACCACACCCACCCTATTGCCAAGTGTTAATAGTTCTTTATACATTCTGGAAAAAAAGTCTTTTATTGGATATATGATTTGCAAATATTTTCTCCCAATCTGTGCCTTGACTTTTCATTCCCTTAGCTATGTCAGTTAAACAGCAAAGGTTTTTCATCTTGATCAAGTCCAATCTATCAAATTTTTCTTTTGTGGATCATCACAACCATACTGTATCTAAGAAATCTTTCCCCAACCTGGGGTTATGAAGACTTTCAGCTGTGTTTTCTTCCAGGAGTTTATGGATTTAGGTTTACATTTAGGCCCATGTTCCCTTTTGAGTTAATTTCTGCATGTGGTACAAGGGATGGAGCAAAGTTCATATTTTTGCATATGGGTATTTAATTTTCCTAGAACTATTAGTTGGAAAGGTGATCCATCCTTTTACCAATGAGCTGCCTTTGAACCTTTGTTGGAAATTAGCTGTCATGCATGCATGTGCCTATTTCTGGACTCTCTACTTTGTTCCACTGATCTATTTACTGCACTGTCTTGATGACCACAGCTTTATAATAAGCCTACTCACTTTGTTTTAGCCAATAAGCAAAATGAGGCCTAGAACACTGAACTGCTTTGTTCAGACTCCAAAGTTTCTTCCACTGGGGCCACGTTATCTCCCAAGGTTTTACTCTTACAAGTAGGAACAAAACGTATGCCAAGAAAACAATTAGCTTATGTGACAACATATGAAAATATATTTTACTAAAAATACAGCCTTATTTTTTGCAAGGAAAGCAAGCTTCAAATCAATTAAAAATAAGTTTTGAACAACAGCAAAGCAACACATTTCAGTTGCAAAGCACAGCTCTCCCCTCCAGTAGGTGGAGAGTCCTGGGAATCAGGGCTACTTCCAGCTCGGGTCCCCCCACGAGCTCTGCCAGCTCCAATCCTCAAATACTGAGGATACCAACATTCTGCGTGTTTCCCCATTCTAGCAATGTGAGGAAAACATTTTAAAGTTCTTGTTTTAAATTCTTAACCATACCTTTATTTTCCTAAGTATTGTTTAAGAGCTGTTTAACTGTTTAGAGTATTTAAGAGCTAAATACAGTTTAAGAAGCTATGTGCTGGGGAAAGATACGTACTATTTGATATGGGATATGGTAGAATGCTGAGGTGAAGCCCATTGGTGTTAGAGGGGAGGCAGGCAGGAGTGAAACCCATCAGTCCGGCCAACTCCCTTAAGAAAGCTTTGGTGTCCTTGTCTTTGAAAGGGGGCTGCTAATTCCTGCCTCGTGGAATTGTCTTGAGGATAAATTAGGTAATACGCAGAAAGCATTCAGCACAGTGTCTGGCAAATACTAAGCACTAAGAGAGGACAGTTAATTCACAGTTTATCAGCAGCAGCAGCAGCATTGTCCACTAACTTCCCCTTCCCTGGGTGCCCCTCACTTGACTCCAAGTTCCCTGTCAGCTTCCTTTGATTCCTGGGAGGCTTTAAGTTGCTTCTGTTCCTAGGAACATCTTAGTTCCTGTTCCTAGCATTTCTTTCTCTCAGCTTCCATAAGATGCCCCAAGTCCAAATAATAATTCCTCCTTTATTTATGCTAGACCGAGGGCGTTTCTGTCTGTTGTCAGCACAGAAGCTTCCTCAGAAAGAAGAGTAAGTGAGCTCCTCAGAGTCACCGTTCCACATGTCCAGGATGCTTCTCCTCCAGGGCACTGAGCACAGTCACTCCGGGTAGCCAGGGAAGGAGAAGGCATGCTGGAGGGGAGGCAGTGCTGGGTTACAAGAGGCAGCATGCCCTGCAGATGTGAGCTAAACCCCTTCTCCTTCTGTGAGAGCATCCCAATTTTATGCCTGCACCAGTCATAAAAAGCAAAGAGGTGAGATACAATGATTGAAATCCCAAGAAAGAAACAAATATGAAAAAGAAAACAATTTCCTTTGGTAAATCTGTTTTTCCACTGCACAAATCTTGAAATTTTATATATTTTTTTTTTTTCCTTATACAGGGTCTCCCTCTATTGCCTAGGCTGGAGTACACTGACATGAACATAGATCACTGCAGCCTCAGATTCCTGGGCTTGAGTGATCCTCCCACCTCAGCCTCCCAAGCAGCTGGAACCACAGGCGTGCTGCACCACCATGCCCAGCTAATTTTTCATTTTTTGTAGCGACTTGGTCTTGTTATGTTGCCCAGGCTGGTCTGGGACTCCTGGCCTCAAGCCATCCTCCTGCCTTGGCCTCCCAATGTGCTGGGATTATAGGCATGAGCCAATGCACTGGGTCAAAATTTTATATTCTTGAGATAAACATGTGACTTTAGAAAAGAGGAAGTCATTAGAAGCAACATGTTGCCCCAAAGACGCTTTGAGAGTATAAATAGGAGACACTATACTTACAACAGGTGGTTAGAAAACAGGAATAAAATAGGGTGCTGATTCAATACAAATAAAAATTGGTGCCAGATTCCAATTTTGAAATACTAATCAGTGTGTACAAAATAAGTGTGGTGGCCTTCTTCAGCCATCCCTCCCCCTCCTACCTTTTTCTTGCTTTGTCTTAGAACCATCATTTCAACGAGCAAAACAGAAATCGATCTAAATATAACCATGGACTTGTTCCCTTCATGGCCTGATGAACCAATGAAAACTTCAGATGATGATGTAATACTTACAGCTATTTTTATTCTGGTGGCACAGACTCTCTCTTTATGTAGAGCAAATAGCAACAGAATCTCTTTAGAATTACTTTAAAGGTGATTTCCACAGCTTCAAAGCCCAAAAATGGACAACTCTCTTGTTATTTCTACCACCTCTCTGATATCAGACCTTTTCCCCATGTTCCGACATCAAGGGAAATACAACAAAATCTTGACGCAATGTGAGGGACCGTGCTACAGGTGTGCCTTCTGCAGAGGGGGTGTCTAATAAATAGTGGAAATCTACAGCTCAAGACACCTACAGGGAAGGTGGCCCCAAAGTTTAAGCAGGAATCTAAAATAGCAGCTTTGTCAGAGACCGACAGGGTGACTGTGGAAAATGTCACCTTCTTTCTCAACTCACAACCAAAGTGTTTCATACCATTACAAATATCACAAGAAATTCAAGGGAAGAATTTCAGCGTCAGGCCCAAGATAGGAGCTATTTTATCTGGGGAAAACATAGATGACTAATGAACTCCTGAACAGAAAACAGGTGTATTTGGTTTCTTCCAAATAAAAATAAAACCTTTGGTACATTCTACACTCCGTTTCAACCATCTTCCCACAGAGCCTGGAACTGTTGGCGCTCTTAACTTTTGTTGAAAACCATGAGTATTAGCAACAATGAGAATTTAATTTATGACCCAAAAATAAATGATAGTGTTTCAGCAGCATTGATTTAGGCTGCAGAAACAGGTGGGAGATTTTGCCAAAGAATATATCTGATTCTTCCAAGTTCCCCTTTCAATGTGTACAATGAGGCTCTTCTATAAATATAAAGGTACATGATGTGTTCAGAGTCATATAATGGCAGGTTTTGTAAACCCCTTTAGCTCTGAATACGTGAACATGCACACATATACCACTTTAACGTCAAATCTGCCAATAATTTTATAATCTGACATTATTAGTGAGTAAAACGGTTTTACCCACATTATTAGTGGGTAAAACTGTTCTGGTTTTGAAAGAGGGAGAAATAATCAGATATTGAATACATTCTTTGAAATTAATGCTGGATAAAATTAACAATTATGGTAAAAAATAATTCAAGCAACACAAACAAAACACTGAGGGTTAGAAAAAGGTAAAGTAGCCATCTTTAAAAATAAATGGGGAGATTGGACTTACAAGGTTATATCCTATAAGTACATAAATACGTATATCTACACATCAAAAACTATTCTGAAGAGCTTTGAAAGACACTAAATACAAAATAAAAACACACAACTCTATGAAATAAAGAATTCCTACCTAATAATGTAAAAAAATTAGTATCAGATTAAATTATAAGACTCAGTTCTTTACTCTCTTATAGTAGTGTTAGACGTCCATACCCTCATCATGGCCTTGTGTGGCCAAAGGTATTTTTCCCGTCTTGGCTTTGGACTTGGTCATGTAACTTGCTTAGGCCTCCTGGTTATCAGCAGGCGAAGGCGTAAAATGTGCCTGAGTTACTGGGTTTGTGCTCTTATGCCCCTCCTGCCTTTGTCCATGAGAATAACACACTTTAAGTCGCCTCTGGTCCAATGAGGCTGAAAGACTGTGGAGTAAGCTTGGATGCAACCCAAATCTTAAAGCCAAGTCCAGCCTAAACTAGCTGAATCCCAGTTGATCCACAGAAACATAAGCAAGAAATAAATGTGCATTGTATGACACTGAGATTTTATGCTTGTTTACTGTAACCCAGACATACCTGGCCATATTCAATCCTTATGCAATAAAAAGAAAAGTACAACAAATGAGGGAGTCATAATGTACTCATTAATCTGGTTTCTGTTTGGTTTCCCATGAATAGCTGATTAAGAAAAATGTAAAGGATCTTCAGAATACTGTGTTATAACCGTCTTGACTGAAAATATTTTACACAGGTCCACCTTATTATTTTGTCTGGATCCTCTCCTCCTATAACATAAATGAGGAGCCATAATCAATCGGACACCAAGGTAGTGAGGGGAGGGCGATCAGGACTGCTTAGCAGAATTGTGAGAAATAAATACCTGTCATTTAAGTCACCCAATCTATGGTATTCTGTTATGGCTGCCTGAGCAGACTAAAATCAAGTGAATCCCAGGCCAAGAGGCCATGCAAAATCTAGGTAGTGGGTACCAGCAGTGTTACTGACAGCAGCAGAGCTGAAAATCCTGTCCAAGCAGCCTCATCATTTTCTCACTGGCCTCACCCTATTTCTCAAAACCACGTGCTTACCAGAGAAGAGCTTTTTTTCTATTCCAGAAATCAGTTGGCAGTATTTAAAGGAAAAGCTTTCTCTTGAATTTAGCTACCTTCTTGATGTTGATTAAATTATCAATCCCGTATTCTAACCAGTTTGAGGAAATTCATTTATTACAAGCTGTGTATTCCTTCACTGTTGGAGGACTGTCATGCCTTGATCAAAGAACAAGACAAATTTATAAGCAATGTCTAGCTAACTTTCTAAGTGCTCTACACAAAAAGCACAAATTCCTCAAACCGGGATCACTTCCCCCCTACTTCTACTAGGGAAGTAGAAATGGTCCATCTCAATCACCTATGTATTTATTGAACCGCTCATATATTAATATAAGTAAAACTATGGAGAAGGATGGGCTTTTCTACTCCTGTTCAATAAAAACTGGAGATAGTCCTACTTTGACTCCCTAGATCAGTTTCAGATACATTTCTCAATTTAAAAATACAAGTTTCTGTTCCATTTAGACATTCTCTCAATTACTGAGTGTTCATTACATATTCCAAGCATGATACATCCATTAAAAGCCCTTGGAAGCAAGATGATTTCATCCAAACTTAGCCTCAGGGGAAAAAGGTATTGAAATGTGCAATTTATTCAACATAAATAGCAGTTCTGACTTGAGGATGTTCAGCTTAATAAGCTATGGAATTCAGTTTTCATTCCACAGCAGATGACTCCTGAGTCATGATTGAAAATATCACTCATTTTAATAAATATTGTAATAACTGACCCCCCAAAATAAGGAAAACATCAAAAGCAATCTAGAACATGTATTTTCTGTGTTCGTGAAAATATGATGTAAAATCTAAGGTCTGTAGTTCAGGAGAAGTAAATAGTGAAAGTACTTCTTGGGCTTTAAAGTGACATGAGATGGCTCTGAATGTTATAGTTTAAAAATACTCTCCAAGAATACAAGCCAAATGACTGCAGGATTATAAGTCCTCTCTCCCAGTTGTTCAGGTATTAAAAACAGGCACAAGTAAGAATAGCCTTCAAAAGAACTAATAAACAGCACGTGAGGAATAATGCAATACACCCCAGTGATGATACTACAGCATGTACCTTTTCCTCTTTTTACCAAATACCTCTAAATAATAATGCCAACTTCCTTCCTTCTGCATAGTCCCTCCTCTTTAAAATTTAAAAAAAAAAAAAAAAGGAAATATGACTTAAATGTCAAATAAAGGGCACATTCTTGGGTTCCTCCCTTAGAAGCAGTGTTCTCACTGCTGGAGGTACCGATGGTGCCTAGAATTCAACTTCCCCAGCTACCATTCCAGCATTTGCAGTTACTTAATGCTATCTTCAATTTTCCAAAAGAGATTTAGGATGATGAGCCACGCCCATCATCTGCCCAGTCCACCTGGCCCCCAGACATAACTCTGCCCCCTTGTGGCAGATCAGACTCTCCTGCAAGCTGCCGGGCTGCATGCAGAAAACACTGCCTGGTGGACAGAAGCCATCCAGCCCTGCTGCATGCTTCTTCCTTCACCTACAGAGTCAGCTCTCTCTATTTTGAAAACAAAACCAAACAAGATAAAACCAAACTGCTGCCTACTCAGAATAATCAAAAGACAGGAACAACCTGAATGTCCATCAACTGATGACAAAGCAAAATGTGGTCTATCCAAACGATGGAATAGTATTCAGTCATGGAAAGGAACGGAGTGCTGATAAGAGCTATAACATGAATCAGCCTTGAAGATATTATGCTAAGTCACATGTCGTATGATTCCATTTATATGAAATATCCAGAATAGGACAAATCCATAGAGGGGGAAGCAGTGGTTGTCAGGAGTAGGAGGGAGGAGGATATGGGAATTGACTGCTTAATGGTTACAGGTTTCCTTTTGGGGTAATGGAAATGTTCTGGAACTAGACAGTGGTGATGGTTGCACCACCTTGTGAATGTACAAAATGTTGCTCAGGGTAAATTTTATGTTACATGCATTTTATCACAATTTTAAAAAATAACAACAAAAATCATGCTACTCCTTTTCCCGGTCACTGTTTCATTTTTCTCCATTCATTTACCAGCAATATTTTCCAATCTGTGATTCACACTACCTACCTCCATTTTCTCAGCCCTCATCTCATCCTCAGGCCCTTGAATTTGGTTTTTTACTCCTAAAAAGCTCCTTCCCCTCCTCCTCCATACACATAAACAAAAACCATGGATAACTATTTATAAAGACCTCCAAAAACATTTTTATACAATCCAGTGACTTTCCCTAGTACTCTTAGAACACAGTGAATGCTGCCTCCTTGTCCCTGGCTTCCAAGCATGGCATCTTCATGACTCTTCTTGACTACCTCGGCCATGTTGGTTACTTTTTCAAACTCTCTTATTTCTACCTGCCCAGTGAGGACATTCTCCCAGGCCCATTCTTGGCTCCCTCCCAATAATGTCACCACCCCATCTCACTCTAGCCCTCCTTGTTTCAGTATAAGCTCTCCCACAAATCAGGGTCAAACTTCATTCCTTTCACAGATGGAGACATGAGTTGGAAAAACTGCCCTCTACATTTCCAGATCAAAGCTGGTTCTTTCACATCGTAAGAAATACTACATTCGTTTCCTATTCCTGTTGTAACAAATTACAACTTTAGTGTCTGGAAACCACAAAAATTCATCATCTTGCAGTTCTGGTGGCAGACTCTCATCTGGGTTGGCTGGGATGCATTCCTTTCAGAGGCTCTGGGGGAGATGGTGTCTCCTGGCTTCTTCCAGCTTCTAGAGGCCTCCTGTTTTCCTTGACTCGTGGTCCCTTGCTCCACAGTCACAGCCTGCAGCCTCGCATTGTCTCTCTTTGACCTGCCTCCTTCTTCAAAGAACCTTTGTGATGACATGGGGCTACCTGAATACCCCAGGATCATCCATTCACCCATCTCAAGATCCTCGATCCCATCTTCAAAGTCCCTCCGGCCATCTGAGGTCACGTATTCACAGGCTCTGAGTTACGGTATGGACTTCTTTGGTGAGGATGGGATTATTCAGCCTGCCCCAAACACACAATGGTGTGGAAGACATTCTTTAGCAGTCACTGCTCTTGTACACTCTTTTAACAAGCAGGAACCTTTGCCCTCAATATTTAATAGGTCAATTTATACCTGGGAATCAACAACTCACTAATACCCCCTCTTTCCACAAAATCACTTGCAAATTAAGCTATTTTCTAGGATTCACAATTCAAGGTGATTTGGAGTCCTCAATAAAAGGAAAATACTAAGTCGAAAGACTAAGTCAAAGAGCAAGGGGGGAAGGAAAGACTTTGGAGAGCACACGATAAACAACATCCAAAAGACTTTATATAAGACAGTAGATAGAAACAAACAGTAAAAGGGTCATGAGCTCAGAGTACCATTTAGTTCTTAGAGACCTCACAGACGCTTAGCTTGTTTGTCAACTAAAAAGCAAAACCATTTGTCATTGATTCATGTCATTCATTTATGAATTTCCTGCCCACCCACACTTTCTCTGCTGTATTCTCCATCGATCCATCCTTCAATCACTTCTCTTAGTTAGTCCCTGTTAATATTTTTCACTCCCCCTACTACTCTAACAATATATGAGTATCCATGCATACCCGTGCACACAGGTACAGGTATAGAAGTAATCTTTCATCGGACTTTCTTCTTGTAACTAGAACAATACTAATGTTTTTGCCCTGCTGAAATGTGTAGGTACTAATCACACTTTCGAGCCACACGGTTGGGTTTCTGCAATAGCCAAACTATTCTTAGCTTCTCTGAAACAGATGTCCCATCGCTCACACCCCCTCTAGTGGCAGCCAGCCCTAGAACAGGGCTGAGCATGCACAGACTAAAGACTCAAAAAAACCTCCCAAGAACTCGCAAGAATATTTCCATGCTAGGTGTCACATCCCATGGATTGGTATAAATTTTACACAACCTTTCAAATATACAACATTCTGGCTTTGGGAGCCGTTCGCTTTATGCATTAGGCATTTACCTTTTTCCTTTAAATGACCATTTGTACTGCCCTATAGTAAACTCAGAAACAGAAACAGTGGGCACTATGGAAAAAAAATCCAAATTCAGTGAAAGAAGATCAGATAAATAAGTCGTGATACAGTCACATGATGGAATACTGTACAGCCACAAAAAATGAATGAACCACGACTATACACAGCAACACAACTGATCTTTTTAAAAATGTGTAAAAACAAAAAAAAAAAACTAGTCCTAGAAGAGCACACAAATATGGTACCATTTTGATATACCTCAAAAACAAAAACTTTATTTAGGGATACATGCATGTGATTTAAATATAAATATTCACACTTTGTTTAAATATATATTTATATTTTAAGTATATATTTATATTTTGTTCGAATATATAAACATTTATGCCTTGTTTAAATATATAAATATTTAGATTAGATTGTTTAAATATATTTAGATTTTGTTTAAATATATGAATATTCATATTTCATTTAAATATAAGTGGGGGGTTTTTTTGGAAAAGCAAATGAATGAGGAGCACAAACTTCAGGACCATGCTTGCTTCTGGCAGGCAGCAGGATGGGGTTGCAGGGGGAGCAACTGTATCAGTCCTGATTGGATGATAGGTTCATGTATATTCATTTTATTACGTTTTACAACTTACATATATATTATAAATAACATTCAATATATTCAATATGATCACTAACATGTGCCTAAGGAACATACATAGGTAAGCCGACAGACAGACCTGCCCACCAACAGAACCCAGGGATAGGTTGTTGAAAGAGAACACGATATTCTCTCGAATTCTCTCTTGTTCACATTGTCCAAAGACTACAGTTCAGATGACAAGGATAAGATTTAAATCTTATTCTGGATGATACAAAGAGTTTCCAAATCTTGAAACATTTTTGGGTTTACACCTAAGTCACCAGAATATGCATTCAACCCTGTCACTTGTACCTGGAGGCTCGGCTTTGAGCTTGCCTCTGAGCCTCAGAAAGCAAGATTTTAAGAACTTTGATCTCACCTGACCTCGGAAATTAATCATTTTTCTTCACCCCAATTCCGTGAGACTTTGTGTCAAAAGACACTCGGCCGGGCTGGGCCCCACCTGGAATGATGCTGACATTTCCGAGGCTGGAACCTCTCCGTTGAGCCTCGCTTACTTCTCTGGACTTTGTCCACGACCTTGGATTCCTATGACTGGGCCGTGCTAGTCTCTCTCCTGTAACCAGCGCCTGCCTCTCCACAGCAGCTTGGGAGCCAGAGCCCTGGGCACCCGGGTGAACTAAATGCCAGGTGCTCCTGCTTGCAGAGTGCTGAGTGCCACCTCCCCACATTCACCCTTCCTGCGGGGACATGCTCTTTTTCATTGAATGTCTTTTGTTTCTCCTCTTGATAAAAGAATGTTCGTTATAGAAAAATAATGTAATAAGGGTGAACAAAATCAGGAAAATAAAAAACACTTATATTCCCCTCACCCTGAGATAACTACATTTATGTACCAACATACAATTGTGATGTACTGCGCATATAAGTCACTGTGCTTACTTCAAATCTACAATTTTTGAGGCCAGGTGCGGTGGCCCACGCCTATAATCCCAGTACTTTGGGAGGCCGGGGCAGGCGGATCACGAGGTCAGGAGATCGAGACCATCCTGGCTAACACGGTGAAACCCCGTCTCTACTAAAAATACAAAAATTAGCTGGGTGTGATGGCGGGCGCCTTTAGTCCCAGCTACTCGGGAGGCTGAGGCAGGAGAATGGCGTGAACCCGGGAGGCCTCAGAGCTTGCAGTGAGCCGAGATCGCGCCACTGCACTCCAGCCTGGGTAACAGAGCGAGACTCTGTCTCAAAAAAAAAAAAATACAATTTTTGATACAAAATTAACAATAAAGGATGATCTTTCATGTCCCTATATATTCTTCTACAACATCATCTTTATTGGCTATATAAGATTCCACTGGTCCCAGTCACTACGGCTACATACCACCCACAACAAAATAAAACTTACTGATATAACACAACAGTCATCCTCACACAAGCCCCGGTCTTGGGGCCTTTGTGCTCCTCGTTCCTGCCACCTTGAAGCTCCTCATACAGATGCAATCTGCAACCTCACCTCCTTCAAGTTCTTGCTCAAAAATCTTCAGTAACGTCTTTCCTGAGCACCATATTACAAACTGGACTCTCCCTGGTCCCTCACCACTCCCTACTCCCTCTCCTGCTTTAGTTGCCAGTTCACCATCTAACATTATATATTGCAGTAGTTATTTTCTGACTCACTCATTAGAATATAAACTCTACAAGGACAGGGTTGTTTGTCCATTTATTTTTTTCTTTATTTTTAAGACAAGAGCCCCGCTCTGTCACCCAGGCTGGAGTGCAGTGGTGCAATCTTGGCTCACTGCAACCTCTATCTCCCGGGCTCAAGCGATTCTCCTGCCTCAGCCTCCCAAGTACCTGGGACTATAGGCGCCCAGAACCACGCTGAGCTATGTTTTAGTATTTTAGTAGAGACAGGGTTTCACCATGTTGGCCAGGCTGGTCTCGAACTCCAGAGCTCAGGCAATCTGCTCACCTCAGCCTCCCAAAGTGCTGGGAATACAAGCGTGAGCCACCACACCTGGCCTGTTGTTACATTTTTTCCTTTCACAAATGCTCAGAAGATGGTCTGGCAATAAAGGTACTCAATGAATATCTGTTGAAAGGATGGACAAATGAACAAACACATGTGTAATTCTACAAAAAGACTGCAAGAAAATAAAATTAAAAATTGGAATGTGAGTTTAATTTCTAGGTGATGGGTCTCTAAGTGATTTGGGTATTCTTCTGTGTAATTTCCTTTCTTTTTGATTTCCTAACTTAGCACTGTATTACCTTTACAATTAGGGGAAAATTTAAGTTATTTTATAAATGCTACTAGGCAAATATGACTACACGTACCAATGTTTGGGGACTATAAATAAATAACAAGGGAAGTAGATTTCTAACCACCTGCAAAATCTTAATTTATATTCATATAACTGCAACACAGGACAGGATGAGTTAAGAGAAATGTTAACTACTAATCATTTTTTCTTTTATAATTTAAACTTATTGATGCAAGTATGTTATTAGGTAACAATTATTCTAGCCTGGTTATTTTACATATTTATAAATGAACTTCACTCATTTCACATCCATAATAACTCAGGATCTGCTAACTAATCAAACCTAATAAACTTGGGGTTATGAGAATCTGAAAACACTGATAAAATCATCAGAGTTTTACCTTTCATTTGTTATCAAGCAGCTGTGTAGGCCCAAGGCACTGCCACGGGAAACACTTTCAATTAAGCAAGGATGAAGTAGCCCTAAAATAATGAAAAATGGGTGATTGAACTCATGTTCAATCAGATTGTCATACACTAACTTAAAGGAATGTCAAAACAATCCTAAACAACAAAAGTTATAAATTATAAGAAAATATAACGTTGAGTACCTTTCACTTAGGGAGTACTGAGTATTAAGTCATTTATAAGTTACCTACTGTCCACTGCTGCCAGACCCACAAAATCCTGCATCCCCGAGTTTTCTATGTTTTGACTCAACAAATCTGAATTGAAGGAGGACCTGTTACCTGTGAAAGGAATACGCAATCAGGAACTGGTCTGAAAATGCATCACCATCGTCAGCGGAGCAGCTAGGATATGATATGCACCTCTTGTTTCCTTTTATGTATTTATTTTTTTTAGATGGAGCCTCGCTCTGTCACCCAGGCTGGAATACAGTGGCACCATCTTGGCTCACTGCAACCTCCGCCTCCTGGCTTCAAGTGATTCTCCTGCCTCAGCCTCCCAAGTAGCTGGGAATATAGGTGCCTGCCACCATGCCCGGCTAATTTTTGTGTTTTTAGTAGAGACAGGGTTTCACCATGTTGCCTAGGCTGGTCTTGAACTCCTGACCTCAGGTGACCTGCCTGCCTCAGCCTCCCATAGTGCTGGCATTACAGGCATAAGCCACTGCGCCCGGCCATCACTTTACTTCTAATGCCTCAAGAAATATATCCGTTGCTGTCCTGAAGATCCACATCAATTTCCTATAGGGCTCATCCCTTGAACTTACATTCTAGGCATGTACTTACTTTAGATGGACTCTGAGAGAAAAGAGTGACCCTTAAGTGTTCAGCATGAGACTTTTTTAAAACGCATAATTTTTTATGTAGGTACACCACTGATGGTAAGAAATAATAACTACAGTTCTCCATATCCTTTTATTCCAAAATACCTTTAAAACCTACTTCTAGTCTCTTGTTTCACACTTGTCTTCGATGGATCTAATTTTCAAAGCACAACTTTAAAAAAATTAACCACAGATTAGAAACTGCATGTAGAACTTAGAGAAACTTTCAGACCAAATCCCAGCAGCTCTGGCTAAGAGCTTGCTATCAGTCAATGAATGGATCTGTTCTTTCTTCTGAGAGAGGAAGAAAAGGGCTTTGACTCTCCATTGTGCAATATATGACTGCAGAATTGTGCTCAATTATTATTTTTGAAAAAGGGAATAAAAGGCCCATTCGGGTTTTGATTTTGGCAGGATACAGACTTTCAAACTGGTGCTTAGTTCCCAGGCTCGCCTAGGCCTCTTCAGCCAAAGATTTACCCAAGCACAGATACGCTTACGTATAATACGTATGTCCAGCATATTCTGAATTTAAGTGATCCTTTTGAGGGATGCTTTTTCATTTAATCTAATTGCTGTGGTTTGAACGTCCCCTGCAAAACTCATGTTGAAATTTAATTGCCATCATGATGATATTAAGATGCGATTAAGACATGGGGGCTCTGCTTCATGAATGGATGTTTTTATAGCAGGAGTGGGTTAGTTACCATGACAGTGGGCTTGTTATACAAGTGAGTTTGAGAAAAAACAAAATAAAAAAATGAAAGAAAGAAAAAACAAAAAGAGAAATAAGAAAAAAAAACTAATGAAAAAACTAAAAGTGAGCTTGAGTTGAGCATGACAGTGCATGGCTGTAGTCTCGGCTACTCAGGAAACTGAGGCAGGAAGACTGCTTGAGTCCAGGAGTTTGAGGCTACAGTGAACCATGATTGCACCACTGCACTCCAGCCTGGGTGACAGAGCGAGACTCTGTCTCTCAAAAAAATAAAACAACAACAAAGCGAGTTTGGCCCTTTCTTGCTCTCTCGGGTTCTCCTGTCCCTTCACCTTCACCATAGGATGACATATCAAGAAGGCCCTCAAAGATGCAGCCCCCTTGACCTGGGACTCAGCGTTCAGAACTAGAAGCAATGGATTTCTTTCCTTTACACATTGCCCAGTCTCAGATAATCTGTTACAGCAACACAAAACAGACTAAGACACCAATGTATCCTTCACAGCAAGATTTTCCTTTAAAACTCATGAAGATGTGGCTCTCTGTCTAAAGCTGTGACTGAACACAAAACTAAAAAATACAGCTTTCAAAAATGATGCCTTATTAACAAGGTTCAAGTCTTACTGCACAAATTACAAGGTCCAGGTACAAGATGATAAAGTGCAAGTTACAAGGTGACTTTAAGACACATTAGAACAAATTCAAACTGTGAAGTCTAGTAGTGACAACACATGAATGTCAGAATTACTGTCACACTTCACATGGAGTGGGATTAAACCTCTTAGGCTATCAGGTAAACATTTAATGCTTTTTATCTGGGAATTCAGATCAGCCAATCTGTGGCTAATCCAGGCAAGTTTGACATAAATAAAGATATGAGTCATAAATATAAAAAATACGTTTTTCTCACTAAGTTCCATTCCTCAGAGGAGACGATGTAGCAAACACTAGATGACTTTCTACTTCTAAAAGTGACATAATGTTGTGTTCAAGGATTTGCTGTGTTAGATATCTCTGATTTAAGTGCTCCAATTTGTTCTGGGCCTATAAGCTGGGTGAACACCAACGACTTGGGTTTTACAACCAAAGATTCTTGAATCCTTTCACCCTTCCCACCTCCAACCCCTCCGCCTGCTTGAAAGCATACAACCAGCTACAGCATTTTCACTGGCCGTTTTCTGGAAGCCCACAAAACAAAAGAGCATTTCATTGCAAGAATCGGGGCCACATAACTGCTTCTCCTGAGAGTTTGAGAGAGAGACACGCTGAGGACGCCCACGATCTGATCAAGCTAGAGGCAAAAAAAAAAACCCTCATGACTCCCTTTGCTAATCCCTGCTGGCTCTGGAAAGACTGACCCTGTTGAATCTGTGCTCTGCCTCTCAAGAATCAGCTCAAGGTAAGGCCATCAGATGCAATGGCCTAGCTGCAAGCTTGGAAAGCCCCATCCACTTCCTGTAGGGAGCGCACTGCTAGGGGCATCTGGATTCCTGGAATATCCATCGGAAAATCCAATAGCTCTCAGCTATAATTTTCAAGTTTCAAGCTTTAGATGCCAAGGAAAAAATTGCTTTCTTTAAACTGGCACTAAACAATAAAACAAGATTCATGATGAGAATAACTTCTTAATCTGAGTTATAATGTACCAACTATTAAAGAAATTTTGAATGATTTGTTGTATATAAAGTTATTTCTTTCTAATTTATACATACTTGGAAAAACCTGGCCAAACTGAAAACAATTTTATGTTTTTAAAGGACGCTGTGCATACAGAAAAGGTCACACGCATACTTTCTAATTCGTTAAGAGGACTTTATTCAATCAATTGCTACAGTTTCATGCCGAAAGGAAACGCTATTATAATACTATGGATCAGGTTTCAATTCGGTGCTAGGAATGAACCATAAAGACGTCAGTTTGGTTCCGCTGACAGACAGCTCTATGTAAATCCTGTTCACAAACTGTAGGGTTGGTGTTTATTAAAGAAACAGGTCAAGCATGGGTCCTTCTCAGAACATACCCACTGAGAACCACATTTTCACAAAGGAATTTTCCAGGTACAAATATTGACATGTGAATGGCATATGATTAAAATTATCTAATGTTGATTGTTGATGAGGCCACCAGAAATTAGACTCTGGGTTTAACATTATGTTCAGTGTAACATTTGTGAACGTTATGAATACTCTTTAAACCTCCAGAAAAACCACACCTGCGTAAGTGTACATATCTACCACCATCTTCATGCTAAATTTTGAAGGAAATACTTTAAGCTTAGTGTAGTTGACAAAAGCAATTTTTCCCAAAGAATAAATGATAGCTTGTGAACTACATAATGAGCCATTAGGATTGTAGGGAAGGAAAGGAGAAGTTGCTTCTCAATGTAAAAGCTTAACAATGGCACCATGAGTGGTGAATGGCTCATTACTTAATCCACTTCTTAAACAGTGAAATTAATGCTAGGAATGCTTCTTAGGTCCTGAAACGCCATGGAAAAGAGGCTTGGTTTATCCTGAGATCTAGCCCAATGCAGAAAGAGGAAAAATTAAGCCTTGCTGACTAACCTGAGAATCTCAGCTGTGCAGCCAAAGGGCAGTTGGAGGTGATTTCTAGCTCCTGCCATGTGAGAGGGAGGTTTGAACTCAGCACCTGTGAATGTGGAGGTGAAAAACACCCTAATCCCACGTGGCTCACATGAGCAAAAGAACATCTCTCTCTGCCTACAAAGATCTACTTATCAGTCACTGTATTTTGTCCTTGAAATAAAGTGCTTTTTAATTTTTCAGTGTTAAAAATAAAATCACTATCCTGAAGACAACATATCAAATCATCAAAGAAATTCAAGGAATAAGTATTTAATTTCACATCTCCAATGTGGTAAACAGCATTACACATTGGAAACTGCAGTGGGCACACAGAGGAAGGTATCCCTTTGGTGTAACTTGGCGTAAAAAGACAACAATATGAAAGGGACACATAAATCCCTCACATTGCACCATCACGCACTTCTCAGGCTGTGTGGGATACTAGCAACAACTCACTTGCACCTCCCACTAAGCAGATGAAAAGCTGAGGCCAGAAGAGAAGTGAAGTTGGCAGGACCACGAGCTGTAGGGTTGGGACCAGGATGAAAGTCAGTTGTACCTGGGTATACACCTAGCCAATTCTAGAATGAATAAGACCCTTCCTATAAATGCTATTTCCATTAGCCTGCCTTCTCTGGGGCACATGAGCACTTCCCCACAGGAGAGAAATAGTCTAAGTCTAACAAAAGCCCTAGAATAGGGAGCTACTCGCTCTCTGACCAAACCTAACAGTTAGCAAAGTATGTCCTTCGGTTCTGCTGTGCTGATATTTTTCCAAATCATCATTAAACACTCAAACAGCTTCTGTATTAAGAGAAAGCACAGCAGAAATTCTCACATGCAAATTTTAGATGCATTCAGAAGGGTTGTGGGTGCAGGAAAAAAGGGGAGAAAATACCTTGACCAGTCAAACTGAGTCTCAGTAAATCTGAAAGAACCTTGAGTCAAAGAACACAGAGTTGCTTTTTCAAATCCATTGAAATTACACTAGTTCAGCTTGTCTAATCTTCCCCCAACCACAATTAGAGAGAAAGCCTCGATTTCCTCACCTGACAAATGAGGCAATCCAGGCATAAAAAGCTTAAGACATTGCTGGGCACAGTGGCCCACGCCTGTAATCCCAGCACTTTGGGAGGCCAAGGCGGGTGGATCACCTGAGGTCGGGAGTTCGAGACCAGCCTGGCCAACATGGAGAAACCCCATCTCTACTAAAAATACAAAATTAGCCAGGCGTGGTGGCAGGTGCCTATAATCCCAGCTACTCGGAAGGCTGAGGCAGGAGAATGGCTTGAACCTGGGAGGCGGAGGTTGCAGTGAACTGAGATCGCCCCACTGCACTCCAGCCTGGGTAACAGCAGCAAAACTCTGTCTCAAAAAAAAAAGAAAGAAAGAAAGCTTAAGACACTTACCCAAGGCAGCCCAGCATATCTGTGGCAGGCAGGACTAGGACACGGGCTCCAAACTGCCAGCCCTGAGATGGGCACATGCCTAGGGCCCGTGTGCCTTAAGGGCGCCATCTTCAGCAAACATCCAAATCCCTGGCTCCATTCTCATCAACAGCCTTCAGATCTTAATTCAGTTTCCCCAATAGATTCCCCTGCTTAAGAGAACCAACTTAGAGACACCGGACAAACACTACTTCAGCCATAACACATGTTGATGGCCTGTACCCTTGATAGGATGATAATGACATTTTACCTCTGAGATTTTTCTCCCAAAAACACATACTCCCAATCTAATCATGAGAAAAACATCAGACAAATTTCAAGAGGGGACTTCAATGACTAGTACTCCTCAAAACTGCCCATATCAACCAAAACAAGGGAAGTCCTGAAAACTGGAACCGCTAAGAGGAGCTTAAAGGGACATGACAAATAAATGCAATGTGGGATCCTAGATGGGATCCCGGAACACAAAAGTGACATTAGGTAAGAACTAAGGAAATCAGAATGAAGCATGGACTTTAGTTAATAAGAATAAATTAGCTATTGCTTCATTAATTGTAACAAACGTACCACACACACCAGTAGGATGCTATTAATTTGCGGGGGGCGGGGGTTGGAACTGTTTCCAGGGGTAGGGGCATGTATGGAAGGTCTGTACTGTCTTCTCAATTTTCTGTAAATCTAAAACTGTTTTTAAAAATAACGCCTGTGTGAGAGAACCAACTAATGCAAGATTCAAACCCATCGAACAGTTCAATTCCTTACCAGAGGTAGATCCTACTTCTCACTCATACTTACAAATCTTTGTCTTAGAGCTTTAGTTAGCAGGAATCACTCCTCAGAGCCTACACACTTCTGTAGGAACAAAGTAAATGTCTTTAATTTATTTTATGTTATTTTTTAAGACAAGGTCTCGCTCTGTTGCCCAATTGGAGTGCAGCAGTATGATCTCCGCTCACTGCAACCTCTGCCTCCTGGGTTCAAGTGATTCTCCCACCTCAGCCTCCCAACGAGCTCAAATTACAGGCATGCACCACCATCTCCAGCTAATTTTTGTTTTTTTTTTTTTGTAGAGTTAGGGTCTCCCTACGTTGCCCAGGCTGGTCTCAAACTCCTGGACTCAAAACATCTGCCCACCTTGGCCTCCCAAATTTCTGGGATTACAGACGTAAGCCACCGTGCCTGGCCTGTAAATGTCTTTAACATACATGGAGTGAGCAAACAAAAATGAGAGCCATGCTAACCCTATCCCAGTTCCTATCCCCTATCAAATTATTAATTCCTAAATTAACCAATTAGTTTAGGAAGATTTTGTCTTAGAAGATGATCTGTGTGGGTAAAATGTATTTATATTACTAGATAGAAATGTTTTCTTATTGAAAAGATTTTGAAAATTAATCTTTATTTCTATCAATAAGGCCTAAAAATATAAATCCTTTTTTCATGTATCTCAAACCTTACTTGTTGGGTTAACTAAAATGCTGGAAAAGAAAACAGGAAACTTTCTTAAATGAGTCACTGTACATATTTTATCATGACTGTAGAAATTATGTCATATCCATTGACAACATACCTTCAATTTCTGTTTCCAATTATACAAACTATTTTATTATATGAATACAAACTTTTTTGTTATTCATTTTTAAAAGAAATCTAAAACTTAAGCAGGATTTCTTGTCTGCTCTATTTATACAACTGTATTTACATATCTGCTGGGTCAGAAATGCATTTTCTGCTTAGGAATCAGATTTTAAATTCTCGGTTTGCTTTTCATTCTCTTCTTTATCCTCCTCTTTACTACTGATAAAACTCTATCAGTAAAGAAAATTATTGCCAGTGCATAATTGCAATTTAAAATAATTCTAAAACCTCATACTGGACAAACTATGTATGAAATTCCTTGTCTTCATAGATGTCTTTTACTGATTTCCAACATTACACTGCATAACTCAGATCCTATTTCCAGCTGAGACGTTCTCTTACAGTTTTTGATTTAAATGATTTCCCTAAAAGATGACAATGTAGAAAAAGCATGTGGAGCATGGAAGCAGATAGACAGCAAAACCCAAAACACATTTTAATCCACTCCAAACACATGACTGTTTCCCTATCTCAAAAGAGTAATTTAGAGTTCTCTTTATCTTGACACTCTCACAAGCAAGTTTCTTTAAAATAGAAAGAGAACCTTAACCTGCCTGTGCACAGCACACAGATGAGAGCACGGGCAAGACAAATGCCTATCAGAGACTTTGCCAGCTCCTCCCTGGGGCCAGCCCATCCCTCCCAAGCCACCCCCCACCTCTACAAGAAGCACCAGGGATCATGGTTCTCTTCTTATATCCAGTGTCACCCCTCTCTCCTGAGTCTCTTGGCAAGTCTGCATTCTGCCCATGAAAATTTGGGATTTGAAATGACGGAACAAGCAAGCAGTTGTGAACTGATCATGAAATTAACCTTTCCAGCTGAAATCAGCCTTATTTCCATAAGCACAGCTTCTAAAGGCGCATTATATAAAATACAGGGTGATTTTTAATAAGATTTTTCATGGCATTATTTTGTCCTCCTTTTGCACAATTCATTTCATGATGTCCACTTAGATACAAGTCAGGCTCCTCAGCCATCCCCGTTAAGTAATACAAATATATTTTAAGGCCGAAATTTAAATAATCAATTCCTACAAAAATTCATTTTACTGCAATATTAATTCCCATACTCCCCTCATTTTTCCGCTTCTCATACACCCAGCTGGTGGAGTGCACTGTGGTCCCCTCACTCTACCCCAGCCCTTTCCTTGTCCATTTGGAAACAGCCCCTTTACCATAGGATGGATGAATGGTGGACCTTCCATAAAAAGAGAGCTGAGCTTTGCCTCTGGCTGGGCAAGAAGCCCAGTCGCGGTCAGTATCTCCTGCACCCTAACACAACACAGCCTCTCACTCCATCTCTGTGTCTCCCCCACCCCACAGCCCTCTGAACTGACAGCATGGCTAACCCTCGGGAACATTCCAGCAGCCTTCTCCAGCTGAGTGCATGCAGCCCTGTTCTCCCAATGCAGCAGTTTTGCTCACATCCCAAAAACGAGTCTGAAAGGAAATCCCAAAAGAAAATGCCTCCCGCCCCTCCCTTCCAAATCCTCACACATTATGATTCTCACAAATTCATGTTGCCCAGTACCATAGCAAGATACACACCGCTTCCTAGAATGAGTCCCAACTTTATCCTTGGCCTCTGTTAGATGGTATTTTTCTTCATTTTCCCACTCTGGTAAATTACTCTTAGATTTAGATTCCTGTCACTAAAATTCTATTTCAGAGCTACATCTTGGTGGCTCAGTCCCCTCCCTCACCCTCCCTCCATTAAGCACAACATGGAAAGAAAGTTCCCTACCTTTCACTGAGGCTTCTCCACAACTGTGCACCTGCAACAGGGAGAAGCAAAATGTGAAACTTAACAGAGGCATTTTTCCCCTGAAATATTTCTCAACTTAGAACCAGTCCAAGCTATTTAAAGTGGAATGCTCAGATCTTTAACACTCAGGACACCATCATGTCATACAGTGTATACTGCTGGCACCATGACTAATTGAGGCAATTCGTCCACATATATTTACTGAGATCCTACTACATGTAAAACACTTGGGTGGGTACCATGGGAGATAGGACACTCTATAATACATGGACCCTGCCTTGGGGACTTCATTGTCCCCTGGGGCAGACAAAATATGCATCCAAGTAAATATGAACCAAGATAGGTGGTATAGGAACTAACTACACAAGAGGAAGGCACACACCATGTGAGTTCATGGAAGAGAGAAAATGCAGCTGCTCAAAAAGTGCCAATAATAGAAGTGGTATTTAAGGCAAGTCTTGACACGGTGCTGACGAAGGGAGATAAGACAACTGTTATTTGAAAAAAAGGAGATTTTTATCTATTCATTCTTTAGATGTTTTGACTTTTATCTAGGTGCAAATGAAATCAACATAATACACACACACACACACATATACATATGCACACCTAGATCTAACTTGGTTTCTTAATTTTCCAGTGAACGTCTTTATTTGACTACATCTTGATATTATACTCCCAGCTACCAGCTTTAATGCAGCTCAATGTAAGAAATGACCATGAGGAAGCTTCTGCATTTTCCATCTAACAAAAAGCCAAATGTGTTGTCCCTTATGTTTTTCAATATCCCCTATCAAGATCTATGGGATAAATCCTTCCTAATCTTTACTTCCAAAGTAAGTTTCTCGAAATGGCTTGCTTCTTTTTTTTCAGATAATTAGAATTGTGCAATTGATTGCCTTGGCTGCCAGTAAGCATGAGGATAAATCTGTTGATAATCAATGGTTACCATGTTAGACTCTTGCTCCTCTTCTAGACCTCTTTTGAACAGTTTTGTACTTATGTTCCAAATAAGCTTCTTCAAACGTGTTAGAGGAAGGTGGCATATAAAAACAAATGGAGAACTCAAAAGAATGGAGGGGACTGTGAGCAATAGTAAGGTTTCAACTAAAGTTGGAAAGTTGGAAAACATCAACTCAGCTTGTCATTTGACAAATCTCTAACAATCCTGGAGCCAAGAGTGGAGAAAGTATAGATGATGGTATGGGATGGGCATTTGCTTGTTTGTTTTATTATTAAAAAGTAAAGAAATGATAAGGAAATAAAGACCTTTAGAATGGTAAGGACACCATCTCTGTAATCATTGAGCATGAACCAGGTGGGAGCTGAGTAGAGGGAGGAAGACAGTCTAAAGGCAGGGCTGAAGAACAGTACAAGTGGCAAGAGACTTAGCAGGGAAAGAGTCCATCCAAGAGTCAAAGAGCTGGTTCAACCAGCACAAAAGGCCAGGGAAGAGTGGAGTGAGGGTGCACTGAGAACTAACTCGCAGACTCTGTAGGTCTTGGAGATACTGCACTTCCAAAGGCCAAGGTCAAAGATGAGGCTACCTGATAGGCAACCAAATCCAGGCCGTCTGACAAGCTATCAGAGTACAAGTTGGAATGACTGAGAATGGGGAGTGCACGAAGGACTACAGTTCATGGGCTACAATTCCTACTGAGACCACAGTTGATGGCAACCAGGGTGCTGAGGCCAGGCATCAGTGGACAGTGTAGATTTCACAGGAAGGAAAGTATAAAGCAGCAGCAGTTGCAGATGCTCCGCAGGTAGCTGTGGGGAGCCACAGGGCCAACCACTGAACCCTCCTGCCATAGCATAGGGCAGTAGCTAGAGAAGATCTTCAAGAGAGCTGGGGGCCAGGCACACTGGCTCACACCTGTAATCCCAGTGCTTTGAGAGGCCAAAGCTGAAGGATCACTTGAGGCCAGAAGTTTAAAAACCAGCCTGGGTAACATAGCAAGACCCCATCTCTACAAAAAATTAAAGAAGAAAATTAGCCAAGTGTGGTGGCATGCACCTGTAGTCCCAGCTACTCAGGAGTCTGAGGTGGGAGGATCATTTGACCCAGGAGCTCAAGGCTGCAGTGAGCTATAATCACACCACTGCACTCCAGCCTGGGCAACAGAGTGAGACCCCAATTCTAAAAAAAATAATAAAAATACATAAATAAACAGAAAAGAAAGCTGGGGGCAGAAATGACTGGTTCTATCTCAATGAGAGAGAAGACAGCTAGTCATAGAAAAGTTTCAGGATGCAGGAGGAGTTTTTCAGGCCACAGAAGAGTTCCCCAGAGTTCAGACAAAGGCATTAATGCAGGGAAGCACACACTCAACATACATAACAATGAGAGAGAGAGAAATTCATCCCAGCGAGAGGATGTTCACAGGCAATACAAAATAGACATGGGCTCCCACAGGTTTCACAAAGATTCATTCACAAGATGCTATCACTGCCTTTTTTTTTTTTTTTTTTTTTTGAGACAGAGTCTCACTCTGTCACTGAGGCTGGAGTGCAGTGGTGTGATCTCAGCTCTGCAACCTCTGCCTCCCGGGTTCAAGTGATTCTCCTGCCTCAGCCTCCCGAGTAGCTGGGATTACAGGTGCCCACCACCACGCCCAGCTAATTTTTTGTATTTTTAGTAGAGACAGGGTTTCACCACATTGGCCAGGTTGGTCTCAAACTCCTGACCTCAAGTGATCCGCCGCCTCGGCCTCCCAAAGTGCTGACATTACAGGCATGAGCCACCGCACCTGGCCTCATCCATCTGTTTCATACTAAGCACATAAGATGGTATCAAAGATTGTAACTGGGAGTTGTCAAAGTCATAGAAACAGAAAGTAGAATGGTAGCTGCCAGGTGCTGGATGAAGGGGGAACAGGGGAAAGGGGGACTTGGCTGTTCAATGGGAACAGAGTTGCAGTCATCAAAGATGAAAATGCTCTAGGGATCTGCTGTACAACAACACGCACAGGTAACAATACTGCACACCTAAAAATTTTCTGAGAGAATAAAACGAAAATAATAACTGGGGGAAGGGTACAATTAAACTCAAACTCTCAACAATAAAAGTTTCATATTTTTAGCGAGAAAATGTGGGAAGCAGAGAGGTTGGAAGAGAGGGAAGGAGAGGGGACTGCTGACTTGGTCGTCCTTTCATTGCCATTGTCGTTGCTGTAAGCCGGGGCACCTAACAAGCGCAGCTGGCAGTTCTGATTGAAGCCATGGAGTTACCGTAACTGCATCTGGATCTAACGTGAAGCCAAACTGTGCCCTGCAGAGGCTGATTCATCACAGCAGCGCTCTGCGCTAGAAGGCCTGTGGGCTGGGGTTGCTGCCAACTATTCACAGGGCTCCCCAATGGGCCTTTGTCCTAAGAGACTCTACTGAAGGAGGATGTAGCTGGCACCAGGATTTCTTCAGCACAGACAACAGAGCTCTAGGAAGACAGAGTAATCATTCCCATTTCTTTTTCTTTTTTTTTTTTTTTTTAATTTTCATGCAGTAGAAATGCTACACTCAGAGCAATGTCATCCGGTGAAGACTGAAAGCCTGTCCTTGGGCAAAGGCCTGATCTACAGGATTGCGGGAAGGCTCTGCTGGGACAGAGCCCAGCACCCAGGACGGGCCTCAGCACAGAAAGGGGCTCAACATGGACTGATCCAGGAACGCACAAACCCCATGTGGCCCTGATGACATGTCAGCTGGGTGAAGTAGATGGCTACTGTGCTGAATGCCCTTTTATTTCACGCTCTTATTGACCTCTCATAAAGCCCTGTGGTATGAGGAGGGTTTCTGCCATTTTACAAGACAGAGAGGTTCAGATGGTACAGGAAGCTGACTCGTAGCTCACAAAGACATCAAGTCGCAATCCCTGAAATCCGTGATTGTCACTTCATGTGGAAAAAGGGTCTCTGCTGATGCGATTAGGTTAACAAATGTGAGATGAGAAAATCATACTGGATTATCTAGGTAGGCCCCAAATGCAATCACGAGTGTACTTACATGAGGAAGATGGAGAGGTTTGACACAGACAGAAGAGAAGGCCAGGTGAGCATGAAAGCAGAGATTGCAGTGATGCGGCTGCAAGCCATGGAATGCCTGCAACCCCCAGGAGCTGCAAGAGGCAAGGACCGGATCCTTCCTTAGAGACTCCAGAGGGAGTCAGCCCTGCCAACGCTTTGATTTGGGCCCAGTGACGCTGACTTTGGACTACTGTCCTTTAGAACTTTTAGAGACGACGTTTCTGCTGTTTTGAAACACCAAGTTTGTGGCAATTTATTAAAACAGCCACAGAAACAAATGCAGTCTATCATGGGCTTCTCCACAGGTAGGAAATGGAATGAACTAGCTCAAAAACGAGGCTCTTTAGGCTGGTGTTCTTTCTACTCTACCACCTTAATTTTTCTAAAGGACTGAATCCTTGCAATGTAAAGGTTTCCTGCAATTTGTGAGCATGAAATTTCCACATCTGCATAAATATCAAGCCCATGAGTCGACAGTGGAAACAAACTGTGTGTGAGGGGCCAGGAGTGAGAGAAGGACCATTGTAAAGTCTTTCAGCTTTATCTTTGGCCTTCCACACATGTCTATATTCCTTATAATTTGTGCCCAGAGTAGGTCCAAATTTGAAGCACACTGAAAATATTCAGATGCTCAGTTTGCTTCCTGGGTCCACGTTTAGCTTATCCTACACGAAGCTAAAATGGTTGCAGATAAAATTTGTGAGTGGCTTTATCTTCTGAGATTTCCCTGAGGGAGTTCCTAGAGGGTGAAAATATTACAGTCTATTCAGAAAAACAGGCTCTCCTCTATCAGATATTAGTCAAGGCAGACGAATAAGAATCATCACAAACTGATCCACAGTTTGTGGCATGAAACCCTAATGCGTGGAGATGCCCCACCTCAAGGCAGCCTTGATACATGTGTGGTGAACAAGTATCACAACAAGTGCCTGTTTGGGCTGAAATTGGGGTGTTAGGTGTCTATTCCCCGAAACAGAAAAAAGGAAGGTGAAGATGGAGAGAGAGGGAAAAAAGGGAGAGAAGGAAAAGCGTGTTGAAGAATACAACTGAAATCCACAGATTCACGGAAAGCACTAAGGGCACAAAACCATATTTGTTTGCCTTCCCAGAATCCTGGGAAGGAAATATCTTCAAACCTGGAAACATACGAATGTAAAACAATGTAAAGATGGTTTATATTATGATTTAGTTTAAAAACTGTAAAGACTTAAAACATAACTGAATTTAAAGCAAATCCTCAGAACACCATGACACTAAATCCGTACCAGCTGACATCCCTGGCTTTTAGTTGCCATCAGGGAGGAGATGGGTGCCTCCCATAGGGCAGGCCTCGATATCCCTGCCAGGACTATAATCCAGGCAGTTCTGATGCACATCAATCCACACGGACCTCCACCAAAAGCGTCCCTCCATTTGGGGTGCATTTAGTGAAATTAAATGTCTCTTTGTAACCTCCTCAGGGCTATTTCTGATAAAATCTATCTTATTACATTTAGGTTTATGGGGCTTAATTATTCCCAGGAGGGCTTTTTCCAAGTTTACAAAAACTAGCTCAAACATGAGTATAAGAGGCTCCTCCAAGTATGTAAAAGGTTTGAGTCAGATTTGTAATGCAGTTAAATTACTCAAAAAGCACCTCAGGCATATTTTTTTTTAAACCAAGCTCTTGCTTTTAAACTTAAAATTAATTTATTTTTCATTATCAACTCATTCTTTTACATGTTTTTAACCATCACTTGCTTTTAAACCTTGAATTAGTTGTTTTTCTTCACTGAGGGAGAGAAAATTTTTACATAAACTAGTCCATTTTCCAGTGGCCCAGTTTCATCATGTGAGATGTAATAAATATTTAACTGTTATCCTCACTGCAGCCTACTTAAATACCAAAGTGGTATTTAAAATAGCTCTTAAGGCCAAGAGAAAAACCAGCACACACAAACCTTTTGCCCAGAAGCAGTAGCTGTAAAGACAACACCATCTCAATACATTATCATATTGAAAACAGCTAAGTCAATGCCTATATTTGCTCCTGTTCAAAGGACTAATTGGTTAATATGCCTACACAAAGATCAGAAATGCAGGCTCTAGGAAATTGAATACCATATAAATAAAAACTGAGTTTTCTTACCTCTTGTTCTAGACAAAACCATATCCTTTATTATTTGCATAATAACACGCCCCAGTATCATGACAGAAATCAGGTGATACACCCTCCATGGAGTCAATGCAAGGAACCTGCAACAGTGAAACACAAATCAGTATTTCAATTGGAGGATTTTTAACCTTTTTAAATTGAGTTTACTTCCTGCCACACAAACAAAAAATGCATTCAACAATGATTTTTTTTTTTTTTTTTTTTGAGACAGTCTCACTCTGCTGCCCAGCCTAGAGTGCAGTGGCGCGATCTCAGCTCACTGCAACCTCAGCCTCCCTGGTTCAAGTGATTCTCCTGACTCAGCTTCTCAAGTAGCTGGGATTACAGGTGTGTGCCACCACGCCAGGCTAGTTTTTGTACTTTTAGTAGAGACAGGGTTTCGCCATGTTGGTCAGGCTCATCACAAACTCCTTGTCTCAAGCGATCCACCCACCTTGGCCTCCCACAGTGCTGGGATTACAGGCGTGAGCCACTGCATCCGGCATGATTTCACTTTTTGAAATCACCCCAATGCAGTCTGACTGCACGAAAGCTATTTAATAGGCATTGGGTCAGGCGCAGTGGCTCATGCCTGTAATCCCAGCACTTTCGGAGTCCGAGGCAGGTGGATCATGAGGTCAGGAGATCGAGACCACGGTGAAACCCTGTCTCTACTAAGAATGCAAAAAATTAGCCAGGAGCGGTGGCGGGCACCTGTAGTCACAGCTACTCGGGAGGCTGAGGCAGGAGCATGGCGTGAACCTGGGAGGTGCAGCTTGCTGTGAGCCGAGATCCGGCCACTGCACTCCAGCCTGGGCGACAGTGCGAGACTCTGTCTCAAAAAAAAAAAAACAACAAAAAAAAAACACGTTATTTAATAGGCATCAAAGTCAGCAAAATGAAAATGCCTGAGCCTGCGCTCTTTTGTGCTAAGTTTTCTGCTCTACCCTCTAATTTTGGGCAGAGGATTTGCTATCTCAGGTATGGACCAAAATATTGCTCCCAGTGCTGGGCTTCTCCAATAGCCGATGGAGAATGGAATTGACCTGAAACAGAGTTAGGATGGGCTGCAGAGCCAAGCTGCAGGGCTCTCAAACAGACACCGAGGGGCTGCACTACAGAGGCCCTTTACTCATCGTCCTGTCTTATGTTTTCATTTATGCCCTATTCACTTCTCTAACTACTCCCACCCTCATCTCTTAAAAACAGCAGTTATGGACCGGGCATGGTGGCTCACGTCTGTAACCCCAGCCTTTTGGGAGGCCGAGGCAGGCGGATCACAAGGTCAAGAGATCGAGACCATCCTGGCCAACATGGTGAAACCCCATCTCTACTAAAAATACAAACATTAGCCAGGTGTGGTGGCATGTGCCTGTAGTCCCAGGTACTCGGAGGCTGAGGCAGGAAAATCGCTTGAACCAGGGAGGCAGGGGTTGCAGTGAGCCAAGATCGCACCACTGCACTCCAGCCTAGTGAAAGAGCAAGACTCCATCTCAAAAAAAATACATATATATATATATGTGTGTGTGTGTATATATATGTGTATATATGTATATGTATATATGTATACATATATATGTGTGTGTGTATATATGTATATGTGTGTGTATAGATATAGCAGTTATTAAAGATCCAGTTTGCTAACTCTTTAAGATCATGCTCCCCTTTTGCTACCTGTCTACCTCCTCTCTAGAGGGAAACAAACTAAAAATTATTGACCATGAGCAGTACACAAACCCTGCAATGCTTTTTTTTTAGTGTGTTTATAAAGAAGTGAATGGCAAAGAAGTCATGAGGAGTGTTGAGCCTTCACATGAGATTAGAGGTCTGTTTACACAAGTTAATTGGCCAAGCTGACAATGAATATTAACTTTGATAGAATCAGAACTCATAGAAAAATTAATTTAATAAATGTTTAAGACTGTTTGCAAGGCTATAAAGAGAAGAACACACGAATACCGCCTTCTGCAAACTTGCTTTCTCATCAGACAAACACAGGCCAAGCTGACAAAGTCCAAGGCAGGCAAGGCTTAGGTGCTGTCACAGAAACGTGCAGAGAACAAGGAGGGGCACAGGGAGAGGGAGAATGGATTCGCTCCAAAGCAGGGAAGGGTCTTTGGGGGTTTTTTTGGTTTTTTGGGGTGGTTTGTTTTTTTTTTTGAGACGGAGTTTCACTCTTGCTGCCCAGCCTGGAGTGCAGTGGCATAATCTCAGCTCACTGCAACCTTCTCCTCTCAGGTTCAAGCGGTTCTCCTGCCTCAGCCGCCCGAGTAGCTGGAAATACAGGTGTCCGCCACCACGACCGGCTAATTCTTTTGTATTTTTAGTAGAGACGGGGTTTCACCATGTTGGCCAGGCTGGTCTCAAACTCCTGACTTCAGGTGATCCACCAGCCTCGGCCTCCCAAAGTGCTGGGATTACAGGCACAAGCCACAGCGCCCGGCCAGGAAGGTTGTATAGAAGCAGCACTCAAACTTGGTCTGGGGAGATGGATTCAATTCCGATGAAAATAGAGGCTCCTCCAATTAGAGAATACAACATGAACAGAAGACCAGACTCAGGGAAGGGTGAAGTACCTGTGGCACGTCGAGCAATCTGGGGTGGCCTCAGCAGGAAGAGAAAGCAAAAGGAGAGGGTTGGGAGACTGGCACAGAGACAAGATTGGGGAGATAGGCTCAGGGAAGACTGTGGCAGGCAGAATGCAGCAGTAAGTCTTACGCTACAAGTAATAGAGAGAAAGCCAAAGGTATACAGCAGGGAGGTGAAATGATGGGTGATTTAGGGAAATGTCTGAAGGCAACAGGAAGGATGTGATGGGGTAGGGAGGAAGCATGGAGTCCAGACCATCTACTAGAAGGTCGTGCAGTATGTTTGGCGAAAAGCAGATCAACATGAGATGCTGGGTGACATGGTGAGTAACGCCCTCCACCAGAAGGTGGTCAACCCAAGCTCTCACTGGTTCAAATGCTGTGTGTATGGCCTGGGCCGGCAAAATGAGCAGGTGGACTAGGTCAGTGTTTCTTAAATAACTGTCTGCGACCACTGCCAGGTTGGCTGCCTGGAAAACTTGTTAAAATGTAGACTCCCAGACCCCAGGCTCCTCCTCCCAGGCCCCCTGAAACAGGTGGTATGATCACTAGTATTTGCATCTAATAAATATTTATTGATTGCCTACATTGCACCAAGCACTGTGCTACCAAAAGGGAATGGTGAATTAGGAGCATAGAAAGATGGAACAGACATAAAAGACGTAAGTTACAGAATAAAATGCCGCAGTCCATGTCTTCAGCGACAATCATTTGTTCCTCCACTAAATCTGTCCCTCCCCTAAGAAGCCACCACTTGCTCTATTTTTTGCAGCTCTTGTTTGTTTTAAGCAAGGTTGCATCCTGGTGTTTGCTTGGTTTGGGGCCAGCCTCCTTACTGTCAGTTCAGGATCCATTCTTGCTCTTGTTCATGAGCTGGACACTCCCAGTTTTCCCCACCTCACGGTGAAGTGACAGATTTCATAGTGACCCACAATAAGAAACTCATTTATATTTACGTACATATAAATGAAAAACAGGTTTTGAAAAACAATATTTTCCTTCCAGCTCATAATGCAGTTCAACGTTTTCCATTCAATTCTGTTACGTGTTTAAATGCCGACTGTGAATCACTCGCCTGACTCAGGGCCACTAATGAGCTGTAATGCGCACGCAGCTCGGCTCACATGGCATGAGACAGAACCTGCAAATGTTCGACCAGCACGCTTCCTTAGAATGGCTTTCTTTGCAGGGTCAGGCAAAGCCCTAGCAGAGACACAAAGCTCCCTCAAGTTTAAAAGTCTTTAGAGCTGGCCAGGAAGCCATTTAAGCATCAAAACCAATGAAATGCAAAACCACCTGAAGCAGTGAAGGCCGTTAGTTATTCTTTTAGTGGAAGCCACAAACTTCCAAGAATAAAGAAAAAAGAAAATTAGGTAATGCCAGGACTGCAACCCACAGGCCAGTCTGCTAGACTTCATTTGGAAGGCATTGCCTTAGCAACTCCAAAGAGCACTCGCCATGTCTGTCCATTCTGTGTCCTGGGCAAGGGCCCAGTTGGCATCTTGGCCAAGGTCTTGTTGGTCATTGAGAATCCTCAGTTAGCTGAGAAGACAAGCCCAGCAATTGCTTAGGAAGGTAATGCCAAACTGTATGGGACTAAGTATTTGATTCTTTGGTGGGTTAGTGTCATATAAACATGTTTGAGAAATGAAACCCTAAGAGAATAATCTGTATGTAGAAAAATCTGAGCACTTTTGGTACTTTAATTATTTATAATGTTTAAGATGATTTGTCTCAGGGCTCCACTTCAAAATATGTAGCTGAGTACTTTAGACTTGCTGATTGGAAATTAAAATCTTACAAACACTTATGAGTTTTTTCTTGTTTATTCATTTTTCAAGTAGTACTTAATATTTGGGAGGGTTTGGGTTGTTAGACAAAGTAATTTTTAAAAAGTTTTTGTTTTGGTAAACTTCAAAGATACACAAAAAGAGAGGCCAGAGTGTAATAAACCCAGTTTCAACAATTCTCCATTCATGGGTAATCTTGTTTCTTCCATATTTCCACCCACTAAGCTCGTCCTTCCCCTGAAATTATTTGAAGCAAATCCCAAACATCATGTAATTTAATCTGCAAATACTGCCATTTATCTTCAAAAACAGTTTTTTTCTTTTTTTTTTTTTTGAGACGGAGTCTTGCTCTGTCACCAGGCTGGAGTGCAGTGGCACAATCTTGGCTCACTGCAACCTCCGCCTCCTAGGTTCAAGCGATTCTCCTGCCTCAGCCGCTTGAGTAGCTGGGACTACAGACGCACACAACCATGCCCAGCTAGTTTTTGTATTTTTAGTAGAGATGGGGTTTCACCATGTTGGCCAGGATGGTCTCGATCTCCTGACCTCGTAATCCGCCCACCTCCACCTCCCAAAGTGCTGGGATTACAGGCAGGACCACCGCGCCCAGCCAAAAACAAGATATTTTTAACCAAACAATACCACTATCACATCTAAAAAATTACTTTAATTCTTAATGTCATATCCTATCTTAATATGATATCCTGTCAAGGTTCATACTGCCCCACTCATTTTTGTGTATGCACGCAGACACACACACACATACACACAGACTGAAACAGGATCTGAAAAAGTCATCTGCTGAAATTGGCAGATATGGATTTTAAGTGTCCTGGACCTTTATAGGTCCCCTGCTGTCTTTTTTTCTTTCTTAATTCTTGAAATTTTTTTGTGGAAGAAACAGGCTCATTTGTCCAATAAGGTTTTCCAGATTCTGGGAATCGTCTGTTGTATCCTTGTGGTTTGGTTTAACATTTTCCTTGATCCTTTGTGTAGCCTGTAAGTTGGCAGGTGGATCTAGAGGCTTGATAAGACTTAGGTTCTTTTTTTTTTTTTTTTCCTGTAAAACCCAAAGATAGGTGGTAGTGCCTGTTTCCATCAAGAGGCAAGCAGACTGGGTGTGTTGGTGGCTACACTTGCACCACCGGCAGCCACAGACAATCCCTGCCTAGTGACCGATTCCTCAGAGGCTACATGGGGGTGACGGCCCTTCACTCCTGCTTCGGGTACTAGCTGGATCACAGCTAGAAAGAGAAACTTCCCCTCATCAAGGTCCAATTACCCTGAGAGGTAGAGCTCGTCGGAAAGGCAGCATCAGTTCTTGAGTTCTTCCCTTTATTTTACCAGTTTTTTCAAGATAGTGAAGCAGTTCCCTAGTGTCCTCTAACAGTGACTGATATGGTTTGGCTGTGTCCCCACCCGGATCTCATCTTGAATTGTAGCTCTCATAATTCCCATGTGTTGTGGGAGGGACCCAATGGGAGATAATTGAATCATAGGGGCAGTTTCCCCCATACTGTTCTTGTAGGAGTGAAAAAGTCTCATGAGATCTGACGGTTTTATCAGGGAAACCCCTTTTGCTTGGCTCTCATTCTCTCTGGCCTGCCACGATGCAAGATGTGTCTTTCACCTTCCACCATGATTGTGAGGTCTCCCCAGCCATGTGGAACAGTGAGTCCATTAAACCTCTTTTTCTTGATAAATTACCCAGTCTCGAGTATGTCTTTATCAGCAGCGTGAAAACAGACAAATACGTTTTCTTATTCCTTTTTTTCCTGTTATTATGAACTCAAGAGTTTGAACATATTTGACTTGTTTCAATCACTGCAGGGTTATCCTTATTGATGCTCCAGCTACCCCGTCTTACTCAGGTCGCCTCTCAGGTCTTTGGCACAACCTTAGTTATTCTGACAATAAAGTACTTTAAAGGGATATAGAAAATACAACATTTACGAATGTACTTTAAAATGTTCAAAGGAATATAACTCAACTAACTCAACTATTTAATAAAACTAATCACTTAATAAAACAATCATTTGTTATTTAATGAAACAGACTCTCTTGAACATGTTTACAATGTGCTAGATTTATAAACAAAATAATGTTTTGTTAGCTAAAACGGAAAGTTCAAAGAAAAGGCAAGCTTTAAATTTGTAATTTTATAAAATCAAAGTTTATTCTTTAAAAAGTAATAGAACAAAATTGTTTCTAACCGATCTTTACATGGAAACTGTCCTATAAGGACATCAAAAAACAATCCCCATCTGCCGGGCGTGGGCGATCCTGACACCAGCACGCTGTGGCATCACTCAGGGAAGGACTGTCACAGAATCACAGAGCTGGAAGGAGCTCAGAGGTCATCTGATTTACTTTCATCTGATCCATGAATCCCCTCAGCTGCAATCAACTACCTCCACTTAAATAGATCTCATGCCAGGAAGCTCAACATTTCTTGCAGCATTCAATTTCCGGCAGCATCCTATTATTACTGGGGGAGGCAGGGAATTCTGTTTTCATTCCATTCACCAGCATCTGTCATACACTGGGCTAGCTGCTGGGAAAACACTGGTGACCCAATCCCAGCCTGCCCTTGCAAAGCCAGGAAAGCAGACAGGTAAATAACTGTGTTTAACCAAAGTGCTATTTGGGATGCTGTGGGGGCAGAAAACAGAGCCAGTAACTACATAAAGAAGCCAGAGAAAGCTCTAGAGAAGGTGGCATCTAAACTTTGACTTCAAAAGACATCTGATTTGGCCGGGTAGAAAAGAGACCAATGCATTCCAGGCTGGGGAACAGTGTACCCAAAGGGAACTGCAAAAGAGCCACAAGACTAGAGCCTGAATTAGAAAGGTTACCCTTAACCTTTGTCTCCTCCACTCTGAGGCGCTGGTTACAAACTGCAGAACCAAATGCAGGATGAATAGCACAGCTGATGTTCAGTGAGCACAGGACTGTTCTAAGAGACTTATCTGGAGTCACTCATTTAATCCTGTATCCCTTCAGGAAGGGATCGTCATTAAACCTATTTTACAGATGAGCAAAGAGGTTGAGAAACTTGCTCAAGGCCCCAAGACAAAGGAGACGCAGGACAAGGATATGAATCCAGGCAGCCTGGCTTTAAGCCAGCTCTTGCCATTCTGCTAAATGGCTGCTGGACACAAGTGTCTGCCTCTTAATCTGCCTGCTCCCACATGAAAAGAGCTGGAAGAACTGGCACCAATTTACAGCCTTTTCTTTTTTTTACATATTTTAGAGCAGTTTTTAGAGCATTCTACGGGTTTTGACAAATGCATAATGACATATATCCAAAATTATAATATCATACAGAATAGTTTTCTTGCCCTAAAAGTCCCCTGTCCTCCATCTATTCATCCCTCTCTCTCCCAAGCTCTTGGCAACCACTGACCTTTCGACTGTCTTCATAGTTTTGTCTTTTCCAGAATGTTCTATAGTTGTAATCACACAGTATGTAGCTTTTTCCTACTGGTTTCTTTCATTTAGCAAAATGCATTGAAGCTTCCTCTGAGTGTTTTTGTGGCATGATAACACATTTATTTTGATCACTGAATAATATTCTATTATATAATATACTAAAATTTATCCATTCACATTTCGAAGGACATCTTGGTTGCTTCCAATTTTTGGCAATTATGAATAAAGCTGCTATAAACATCCATGTGCAGGATTTTGTATGGACATAAGTTTTCAACTCATTTTGGCATGGCCTTTTAAAAAATTTTAACAGTTCCATCAGCATGCTGGCTGAAGTCGAATTCACAGGCAGTTAAAACTCCCAAGGGTTCTAATTTTCAGATACCATTTTTGAATCTAAATATGTCCTATGCAGTTTGTTCTTGTTTGACACGTCCCACATTCAAACCTATGGACTTTCGTGGTGACATCAATCACATCTGTTCTCTGGCCCAGCTTCAGGACACCATGTGTGTTCTATCTGGACATCATCAGTCCTCATCCACACTACCGATCAAAGATATTGATCAGTACTGGAGTCCTGTCACTCTCCATTAGCAGAGTGACCTAGATTACTCCTCAGCAGACAATCCAGTCTGCCACTATGTGCTTGTCCATATCATTCCATCTTATCCACAAAGACAGAATTCGCTTTTCTCAAACACCTTGCTGAAGCCTCCAGCATTCTGAAGGGCTAAGTATCTGTAAGTGCAGATTTGCCTGACTGCTGCTGAAAATTACTTTGAAGTATGTAATAGTTCTCTGCAGAAGAACTAAATACCATCAGACTCTGCCAAAAATATCATGGGATGCAGCCTGAGCCAAAGCCCCAGGGTCACCTTGCTGATCTGCCCATTCACAGAATACACAGAAACGTGTGGTAACCATGGAGGAATTCCGAAGTGAAAATAGCCACACACAGGCTGTCAGAGGATTCTTGAAAGCTGCAGAATAATTATCACGAGGGGGAGTGTGGTCCAAGTACAGGCTGCCCAGAAGACCATGAGGGCGGGGTGATTGAGTACAGACTTAGAAGAGGGAGGTCTGTGGATGTACGCCATCCTCACTAGAGGGGTGCCTTAATTTTCAAAGTGAAAATTAAGTGAAAATGCAGACACCTCACCTGGGCTAAGGAAGTCGATAACCCGCTTCCCAAACAAATGGGGGCTCCCCAAGATATTGCAACTTCCACTCCAGGCCATGTTCAGGACCTGGATCCAGGACAGGTGAGAGGCCCCTGCCTAGTCGCTGAATGCACCACGTCGCTGCCAACCCAGGTGATGACAGTCACCACCTGCCTGGCAGCTGCAGGGCACACAACCCCTCATGTTCAGGCCTTCTCAAGGGGCAGACAGACACAATGGAATACAAGACTTCCCTGCTGATGCAATTGACCGCCGCCCTGGGCAGTCACACAGGGTGGGATTGGAAGGGAGAGGCTGGGCAGGGCCAGGGCACCAACTGGCTAGAAGTGGGTGGTCAAGAAACCATCTTGGGGAATGGGGAGATGGGGAGGGAGGCCAGTGGGAGGCAGGACTGCATGTGAGCTGAGGCTCCAATCCCCCATGCATGCTCCACTGCCCCCTCACATTTCACTTACAAAACACAAATTCAAAGAACATAGTGATAAGAATCACAATTGTTGGCATTCATCCCCAAGTGACGGGCCTTCCCCAGGCCCTGCGCGGCTGCCTAGGTCACTCTCCCATTTAGCCAGCCCCACCCTCACTGGATCCTGGTTCTAGGTAAGATCTGCACCACAGTGACCAATAAAGGCTTTTTTATCGTTGAAACACTTTTTAAGTTCAGGAAAAAAAACACACACACACACACACACACACACACACACACAAAGAAAAATACAAGACCACTGCTGGCCCTTGTCTTTATCTGAATTAGCCCAGGAACTTGTGACCACATCAATGGATCCTAGAACCCAAGAGAACAGAAGCAATATTTCCACCAATCCCTAAGTCTCCAGCCATCAGAAACACCTCTCTACAGCCTGATGGCCTTTTTATAACCAATTAAAATTTTTTAAAAACCTACGATACATTTTTAAATTAAAATACCATTTATTTAGTGAGAGTTACACATTCTTTTAGCTGAATAGAATACAACCTTTTTAAACATTTTATTTGATTTAAAGTTCCAGGGTACATGCAGGATGTGCAGGTTTGTTACATAGGTAAATGCGTGCCATGGTGGTTTGCTGCACCTATCAACCCATCACCTAGGTATTAAGTCCAGCATGCATTAGCTGTTTTTTGAATAGGATACAACTTTTATTTGAAAAGCATATTTCAGACTTGGGAGACTAAAGCGAACATTATATATGACCATTATAATATACATGCACATATGATAGGTAAACATTACATATGACAATTCTATGCTATACATAAATATATAAAAGTCTGTGTGTATAATAAATACCCCATTTGTCACAGAAAGACATACTGTGTGGTTTAGCTAAAATTGGAAAGGTACAGTTCTCTAAATCACTATATGCACGTTCTTTTAGTAAGTTAGGGCCTATTTCTGCATAGTAATGTGATGACCGCTCTAAAAAAAAAAAAAAAGAACCCACATCACACAGGTGATTCATGTTTAGCTTGTGATGACCACAGCCTATATTTGATAAATGTGTCTATTTGCTTTTTTTCTTTTTTTATTTCTTCTATTTTTTTTTTTCTATTCCATTCCCAGATTCAGTAACATTATTTTGAATTTTAATCTGGTTTTCAAGTAACCAACTGCCTTATCCCACTTGGTACTGGTGGGATAGTTTATAGGACTGGTCTCTATTCAGATATCTGGGTCAGGGAAGAATTAAGATCCCATCCTTATACTCAGAGACAAAGGAGAGTGTCAGAGCAGCAGGTAAAGATGCAGAGAAAGCTTCAAAACTGTCAAGGGAAACCCTCTGCTCACAGTTAAAAAAAAAAAAAAAAAAATGGCATGGGTAATCCCCGGCTTATTTCCATATCGGAACGCACCATGATTTTAAGAGGAACCTTTTCCTATCAAATTTCAGGCTTTGACAAATATCAAAATTAGTCTGCACTGGTCGGTCAGAAGCCCCCTGAGAGTGAAGCACTCATTCCACAAAGATGCCCAGCAGGGAAAATGACGGGCTGTCGAAATAATTTACTCTTGGGTAAGCCAGTATCTTCCCTCTCTCTGCATGGATCACTCGGACCCCTGCCATTCGGCCCTTCCTTGTGCCTTTATGGATTCTTGAGCATTCCACACCCACGTGGAGCTCTGGGTGCAGCTGCTCTGGACAGACACCTGTACCTGCTCAGGATCGGTAATGCAGGAGGTCACAGCAAAGAGGCCAGGCCGACCAGAAGGCAGGGACAGGTGCTGGGCTATGTGGACAATTTACACGATGAAAAAGAAAGTGAAGGTACTCGAGTGACCTTCTGTTGACCTGCACTCAGTGGCTAACTACAAAAAATATTTTTGGGCCGAGCACAGTGGCTCACAGCTGTAATCCCAGCACTTTGGGAGGCCGAGGCAGGCAGATCACTTGAGCCCAGGAGTTCAATCAAGACCAGCCTGGGCAACAATGGTAACACCCCATCTCTACCAAAAACACACACACAAAAAAAGGATCTGGGTGTGGTGGCATGCACCTGTAGCCCCAGATACTAGGGAGACAGAGGTGGGAGAATCGCTTGAACCCAGGAGCTGGAATTGCAGTGAGTCAAGATTGCACCAGTGCACTCCAGCCTGGATGATAGAGGGAGACTCTGTCTGAAAAAAATAGATAGATAGATAGATAGATAGATAGATAGATAGATAGATAGATAATTTTTTGACTAGTTGTGTATCCATTTGACAAGGAAAATTTTCCATTACTCCATGATGAGTTTTGCAAGGCCAAATTAAATGGCTTAATAGGATAAATTTCCTACAAAGCAAAGAAAAATAGTTCATACACACACAAACCTTGTTTGGTAATGGATTAAAAAAACAAGACTTAGTTCTTTCCATGTGTAAAAACCTAACCCTCATTTCTGGGTAAAGCACAGCCCATTTTGTACTATGAAATGAATGCTGTCAACAGCTAAAACATATATTTTTTTATCTTCAAAGAAAGAACATCTATGGATAAAAGCATTGGAACTCTTCATAGTTCTTTTATGGAAATTAATCCGCATGATTTGCTTTGTAACTCTTAAAATGGAGATCCGAAAATAGGGTTTTACTTTCTTTTGCCAAAATATACATAAGTGCAGCCATAAAAAGGAAGGAAATAATGGCATTCGCAAAAACCTGGATGGAATTGGAGACCATTATTCTAAGTGAAGTAACTCAGGAATGGAAAACCAAACATTGTATGTTTTCACTCATAAATGGGAGCTAAGCTATGAGGACACGAAGGCATAATAATGACACGATGGGCTTCGGAGACTCAGGAGAAAGGGTGGAGGGGGGTGAGGGACAGAAGATTACATATTGGGTAGTATACACAGCTCCAGTGATGGGTGCCCCAAAATCTCAGAAATCACCACTAAAGAATTTGTTCATGTAATCAAATGCCGCCTGTTCCCCAAAAACCTATGAAAATTTTAAAAATTAAGATTTTACACAGAAAATCAGAATCATTGAATATGAAAGCCAGAAAGGATCTTAAAGGTCAAGTAGCAATCCCTCCATTCAATTTAAATGTTCATTAAATATTGATTGAATAAATGATTTAAAAAATGAAATATATATAACTGTAGACCTAGCCTAAACTGAGTTCTTAACGTCTCCTGGCTTTATTTAATGTTACAGTGGCTCTAATTGTGAAAGAAAATAGGGTCTCATAAGGCATAATGATTTACCAAACATTATTCAAAGTCCAGATCATCACATGTTGCTGGAAGATAATTATCTTCTCAAGAGTTAGACATACCTGCAGCCATCTATCGTAATATCACAAAATTCAGACTTTCAACTAAAGTTGGCTTTAATTTCTCCTGGCCTTTTATGCAGACTCTGCAAAATTAGCAACTGAAGATGCTGTGTGAAATTAAATTATGCACTATTAAGGAAAAAAAGCTGCCAAATAAATAAAAACCCTCTCAATTGTAATATGTATCCCATCTTCAGAGCTGTTTAAAACATGTATGTGTGTTGGCTGAGGGGGATATATTTCTTAAACATGAATACATAGTTTTAAATAATTTGGAAAGGACGGTCATCAGAAAATGGAGAAAAAGCAATAACAATTTAATTGCAAATCTGGGATTAAATGGAACTCAGAAGCCTTTTTTTTCCCCTAGAGAAGTACTTCTTTAGTTGTGATGGCCAAGAAAATGAATTACAAGCATCAGAGGAGAGGAAAAGAGGGTAGTAGGTAACAGACTTCTTTCTCTAGAGAGATGAGAAATTCTGGAAGATATCAATCAGCAGAGAAATGCTGGGTAGTAACAATCAGAGTCTGCTGCAGTGGAGGAGGGGAACGACCTTGCTCTAGGAGAAGCACATCATGATAATCCAGCGAATTCAGGGAATGTGCCCAGGTCAGCAAGGCGTGGTGGACAAACAGACGAGACAGTGGGGAGGAGCGGCAGGGAGTCTGTGTTCTGTTTGTGTTCTTGTGCCCAAAGAGTAGGAGAAACCAAGGGCATGGCTAGGATGGAATCAAGGCCATCTGAGGTCAAGGCCAAGAGAAATTGGGCATGCTCTACTATGCACCCTTGCACTGGAATTATGAGAAAAGCCATGGGTAAATCAAGTCAGGGGCACTCTAGGGCAGTGCAATGTGCTCCTTAGCTCCACCTAGTGTATAAACTGAGTACCTGCCCATTCCTATTACTTCCACCTTCTACCTGACCTGGTCACAGCAGGGAAGGGGACTTCAAGGCAGGACGGGTGAGTCAAGTTCTGCAGCCCACTCCAGCTGAGCTAGGTACTAGGCCATTCTTGCATTGCTATAAAGAAATACCTGAGACTGGGTAAATTATAAAGAAAAGAGATTTAACTGGCTTGTGGTTCTGCAGGCTGTACGGGAAGCACGGGGCCAGCATCTGCTCAGCTTCTGATGAGGCCTCAGGAAACTTACGATCATGGTGGAAGGTGAAGGGGCAGCAGATATCTCACATGGTGGGAGCAGTAGCAAGAGGGAGTGTGGGGAGGGCGTGCCACACATTTAAACTACCAGGTCTTGAGAGAACTTACTATCCTGAGAACTCAGCACCAAGCCCTGAGGGATCCACCCCCATCACCCAAACACCTCCCACCAGGCCCCACCTCCAACACTGGGGATCACATTGCAATCTGAGATCTGGGCAGCAATAAATATCCAAACTATATCAGCTAGCCATAAGTTAAATACTAACTACCAGATTCAGTCACAGAAAGGAGCTGTAAGAAGAAAAATGAGTAACAGATCAAAGTCATACACTTCAACGTTGTGCAGGATGGTAAGAGGGAAGAAAGGAAGAAACAGTGTAGCAGAAGGCACAGAGAAGAAAGAAGAAATAAACTAATGAAGGCCAGGAAGCCATGGTAATGCGAAGCTGGGTTTTTATGCAAATGGAAATCTTTGTGTCTTTTATCTTTTATGCAAATGGCATCTTTGTGTCTGCCCAGTGGGAACTTACAATATGAATGTGGGACCCTAATCACAGTTGGGTGGAGCGTCTAGCATGGCCAGTGAGAAACACCTCCACATCCTCTGCCTCGGTATTTTCATCTTTAAATTAAGGCACTCGCTAGATAAGCCCTTCCTAAAACTGCCTCATCATCATCAGAATTACTTGGGGCATTTTTTTTTTTTTTTTACTTTGACCCGTCACAAGCATTTTTAGAAATTGCAGATTCCTGGGCCCCACTCTGGACCTGGTAGGTCAGAGCTCCAAGGAGAGGTACAGGAACCTACACGCTAACAGTCAGATTTACGAACCACTGGACTGCGAAGGTGTCTCAGGGCCTTTCCCATTCAAATATTCTCTGATTCTATAAACTCTAGTTCTAGAGAATGCGGTGTAACAGATCCAAATATCAAACTGAGCTTTGGGGCCTCTTCTTTCACACATAAATACATACACATACTGGTGTTTTGGTCCATTCTAGCTGCTGTAACAAAATACCACAGGCAGAGTGGCTTATGAACAACAGAAACCTATTTCTCATAGTTCTGGTGGCTAGGAAGTCCAACACTAAGGCCCTAGCAGATTCGGTGTCTGGTGAGGACCTGCTTTCTGGTTCAGAGTTGGCAGCTTCTCATTGTGTTCTCACGTGGTAGAAGAGGCAAAAGGTCTCTCTGGGGTCTCCTTTAAAGGGCACTAATCCCATTCATGAGGGCTCCACCCTCTGGACCTAGTCACCTCCCAAAGGCTTCACCTCATCACATTGGTGATGGGGTTTCAACATAAGAATGCAGGGACAAAAGGACAAAAGAAGACACTCAGTCCTTTGCAACTGGGAATAAGGCATGCTGATATGTGCTGAAAAAGCTTCTGAGAAGAAGAGCTCTTGGGTGAGTGATGGGGCGAGAAGCAAGATACACAGTAGTAAATTCAAGGAACCTTCCTAGGCATGCCGGCCACAGAAAAAAAGTTGATGTGTAATCAAAGCACACCTTACGTAGGGTATTCTCACATCTCCATCACATGTGATGTTCCTAAACAACACGATGAATTTAGATATATGGAAATTATATATCCATAAATAGATTAAGTTGGAGCAATTTGTCTAAAATTATGGAGTCTCTAATGGAAAGAGTCAGCATATAAACTTGGGTCTTCTTGACTCAGAGTCCACTGCTCCATTTAAACATCATTTGTGGAGTTCCCTGGCACCCTGCTTTAATCAAACAATCTCGATGTACCAGACTGTTCCAGAGAGAGCAGAGTTGAAAAGTCATTGCCATGTGGACTTCTACCTTTTAAATCCCCATTCATTTGTAGTCACCCACTCATCAGTTCATGTCTACAGTCTGTTCAAGAGCCCATTCTAATATACCTGGCCTTGTCCAGGGTCCCAAAAAGGAATTCAAATATTCTACAGTTCTGAGATTGATGGCGTTGCCACACCTGTAGAAGATGATTTTGCTTCTCCAGTTCCTTTACCCCAAAAACCAAGGACGCCGAGAACTATACTCTGGCCACATGCATCCATGTGGCACCCACTCTTACCATGGGTGCGCTCAATCGTTCTGCCTGGTTCTCCCATGGCAAGCCGGATCCTTCTCACTCCCCTCTTTGTCGGAAGCCCTGCCAGGGGTCTACTTACCCAGCTCCAGCCAATCCCTTTCCAGGTGAATGAATCTTGATCACACCCTAATAACCTACTGTTCAAGATCACAGACACATACAGTGGACTGTTCCTTGCCAAGTTCCTGGGCTCCACAGTAAGATTTCATGTGTCCAGACCCCACTCCCTGCCGCTCCCGGTCTGAGACCACAGCGATCACTTCCAGAGCTGGAACTGAGGCTTTTACATCTCTTGGGCCAACTGTATTAGTTTGCAAGGACAAAACCCCCACAGACAGGGTGGCTTAAACAACAGAAGTTTATTTTCTCATGGTTTGTGTCAAGGTTGGAAGTCTAAGATCAAGCTGTCTGCAGGTTTGGTTTCTCCTGAGGCCTCTCTTCTTGGCTTGCAGATGGCCACCTTCTCACTGCATTGTCATGGGGTCTTTCTTCTTTGCATACATACCCCTGGTGTCTGCCTCTCTTCTTATAAGGACACCAGTCACATTGAATCAGGGCCAACCCATATGATATCATGTAACCTTGGTTACCTTCAAAGGTCCTATCCCCAAATATAATCACCTTTTGAGGTGTACTGAGGGTCAGGACTTCAGCATTGAATTTGGGTGACAGCACGATTCAGTCCATAACACCAAGCATCTGGGCCACTCACCTGCCGGCCCCAAGGTCACTCCTATGTCAAAGTTCACCAGCTGTGTGATGCGCCCTGTCAGCCCCACCGTGCTGGGGATATACCCACGTCCTCCCAAACTCCCTGCCAGAAAGGCAAATATTCACTCATGCTGCTACACTCAGTAAACAAAGTGAGATCAAGGCTGAAATACCTGAACGAACTGTACGAAACCATGCAGATTAGAGCCAACAGGTTATTTAAGATCAGAAAGGCCACAGTATCCTGGTATATACCGTGTCCTGGCCTACTTAGGTTAGGACAATAAATTATGTGCTCACCCTACTTAAGCTCTAAATGAACACAGGACACAGAGAAGCAACTGTCTAATGTGCTTCAAAATCCTCACATACAAAATCTACTGAGTAGTGAATTAGTAATTTTGTCTAGAGGCCACTTATCTGAAGGCTAGGATCAAGTGTCCTTTATCCGTAGAGTGAAGCTGCTCTGCCCAGCAGGCTGACCTAGGTCACTCCGCGTATGCGCACAGTACCCCTGGGCTGCACGAGCAGCCTCCTTTCACCGACATTCCTTTAGTATCTAGAGCCCCACATTCAGTAGTTGTTCCTAAAAAACATCACCCCCGTTGCTTATTCAATACCAAAATGTTCAACAAACCATAGAAAACCCACACCTGGATGCAGACTGTTGTCCCAGTTTATCTGGATACATTCAGGGGGCAAAACAGTGCTGACACTCTCGGGGATTATAATCGCACTGGGTGCAGCAGCCCTGACCAACACGGGGAGAAAGATGTTTTCAAAACTTGAGTGGTTTTTTGTTTTTTGTTTTGTTTTTTCAAAAAGGAGTTTGTAGCGTATCCAATGCATGTCTCTCCTTTTTGTTTGTTATTTGTTTGTTTGTTCTGAGACAGAGTCTCGCTCTGTCACCCAGGCTGAAGCAGTGATGCCATCTCGGCTCACTGCAACCTCCATCTCCCGGGTTCAAGTGATTCTCCTGCCTCAGCCTCCTGAGTAGGTGGCACGTGCCACCACACCCAGCTAACTTTTATATTTTTAGTAGCAACAGGGCTTCACCGTGTTGGCCAAACTGGTCTCAAACTCCTGACCTCAAGTGATCTGCTCGTCTCGGCCTCCCAAAGTGTTGGGATTACAGGCGTGCACCACTGCACCCGGACCCAATGCGTGTCTTTCTAGCTGCCAGGATGGAAGGGGAGAACGGTGGCCGTCAATTCCAGGGGAACTGCTGCAACTCCCTGCTACTCTGTGGCCAAGCCTGAGGCAGTAAAAAGCAGCGACAAATATTTAGGCACCAATACTAAGTATCAGGAAAGTCCACTCTGGCCCTGAAGCCAATGGCCACATTCCAGTTGAACTTTGATGAGCACGGCTACCTCAAGACCAGAGACTGTACTGTGTGATCCTAGGTAGGAAAACCCTTCCCGATTCTTTCCTATGGATCAAATCAAAGGAAAAGACAAACAACTAAGAGTGAGAGAGGATGTCCGCACTCAGGTCCAAGTGCACAAGCATGAGAGAGAACTGGCAGCTGCCTCATGCACTCCATTCCTCTAAGTTCCCTAAATTCTATTTCCAGAACATTCTAAACTGAGACTGAACCTCAGATGAGCATGAATGTTTTTTTGACAGCTTTCAATTCTTCAGGTTCCCCCAACGCCAGCTGCTGATCCTGGGACCTCCAGGATCCCTCAGGAATGTTTGAGGGTTAGGGCAAGACAAGCCCCTCACATGCACAGATCATGGTGCCCACACCGATGGACACCACACACCTCGACATGACAGCAGCGCCTGCAGTAACAGAAAAGCCCACAGACTACGCACCTGTACAGCCAGGTTTCCTGGGATTTACGGAGCCTACACCTCGAAGGACAAGCTGCAGGCCAGGCTTCCTTCAAGGTTCTTTTATGTGAACTGATATTCTAATGTCCTGTTTTACACTTTGATTTTTAAAAGAATCTTCAGTAAATAGCCCAAAACAAGTAGTAATATGAAACTTAATGAAATATCTTAGAAATGAAAAATTATGATTCTGAAAAAGAACCCCTAGCCTGAGTGAACTCAGGGCGTGTGTGCCGCAGAAGCCATGTGGGCCACGGATTCGAGGCGGGCTGTCTCCCAGGGCCTTGTTGTTGTTTGGTGAAGTGATGGCATTACCCAATTTTTACAAATAAGAAAACTAAAGCTAAGAAAGATTAAGTCATTGGACTGAGTTCACGCAGCTAGAAGCTCACCTCTTTCCAGAAACCCCTACTCCCCAGTGTGTGCACACACACATGCAAACACACACACGCACACGCAAACACACATGCACACACACACATGTATTTGCCTGCCTCCATGGCATTTATTTCTATAACACCTCAGCCCAAAAACCAATTGAGAGAACTTAAATATCTATCATAGCACAGAATAAACATAAAAAACTAAGGAATTTGGGCAAAGGGAAAATAAACCGAGGAAAAGAAGATGACTTAGGCTGAAGTTCAGCCCAAAAGAATTCAAGCCATAGTTGAGATGCAGGAAGACAGCCACAAATCTGGTTCTGAGATGACCTCTTTAGGGTTAAGAACTCGATACTTCATCAGTAGTGAAACCCTTTTGTAACTCAATAGGAGAAGAATACAAACTAACACAGTGAAACGTTCCACATCTTCTTAATATGGAAAGAATCAATCACTAAAACATAGCAAGCCTATAAAATAAGCAAATGTCACAGGTAATCACCCCATGCTGACTCTGAGAGCCCGAGGGCCAGAATGAGGACTTGAACAGCAGCACCACCCTAATTTGTTAAAAGTGAGTGGCTGGGGATGTTTGTTTCTAATGCTTTTCCCTGTTTGCCAAAAAGGAGCTATAACAGGAGGAACAGGAGAAAAGGTGATGAGAAGTGTTACCATCCCCTCCCAAGCCATTTACCAATTCACATGGCTTTGCTAAAAGGTGCTCCCTTTACCCAGCAGGTCCACGGTTCCGGTTCCCTACTCCCTTTGTGCACACACATGAGCAGTACACAGGGGTGCGAACAACCCTAACAACTTTCTCTAATTAAACAAGGGGGACGAAGCCCTCCCTTAGCACAGGCCCTAACCAAGTCCAATGGAAAACATCTGTCTCTCCTGATAATTCCACCTGTGACTTCCAGCACCATATTTACTCTCCAAACAAGAAAGACAAAGCCCATGAAAAACAATGCAGGGAACAAGAATAAAAGAATAGATAATAAGGGAAGGTGGCAGCTCCTCAGCAAGCTCTCCAAAGGAGTGCCGCAGCGTCTGTGTTTGTAACATTTGACATAAAACACCAACAATAAAAGAAAATGCCTTGGCCGGGCACAGTAGCTCAAGCCTGTAATCCCAGCACTTTGGGAGGCCGAGGCGGGCGGATCACGAGGTCAGGAGATCGAGACCATCCTGGCTAACACGGTGAAACCCCATCTCTACTAAAAAATACAAAAAACTAGCCGGGCGAGGTGGCGGGTGCCTGTAGTCCCAGCTACTCGGGAGGCTGAGGCAGGAGAATGGCGTAAACCCAGGAGGCGGAGCTTGCAGTGAGCTGAGATCCGGCCACTGCACTCCAGCCTGGGTGACAGAGCGAGACTCCGTCTCAAAAAAAAATAAATAAATAAAAATAAATAAATAAATAAAAATAAATAAAATAAATAAAAATAAAAGAAAATGCCTCACTTCAACCACATGACACCGGTTCATAATCAGCACTGTGAATCTGGACTAGAATAGAGTCTACAACACAATCCTAAGCTTATATTTCAATCAGATGAGAAGTGAATACAGAGGTAAAAATAATAACAAAGAAATGCCCTCGGTCGAGCAAGTCTTTTAAAAATAATCCCAATCAATTCAACTACATCAGACTTCAAATCCACTGTACCAAAAAAGAATGAACCATTTTGACAAATAAAAACATGGGTTCTTCCCATTAAAAAGTGGGCAAAGGACAAGAACAGACAGTTTTCAAAAGAAGACATACATGCGGCAAGTACTGATCATGAGAGAAAGGCAAATCAAAACCACCATGAGATAGCATCTTACACCAGTCAGAATGGCTATTATAAAAAAAGTCAAAAATAACAGATGCTGGCAAGGTTGTAGAGAAAAGGGAACACTTGCATGTTGTTGGTGGGAGTGTAAATTAGTTCAATCACTGTGGAAAGCAGTATGGCAATTCCTCAAAGAGCTAAATACAGTACTACCATTCAACTCAGCAATCTCATTACTGAATATATACCGAAAGGAATATAAATCATTCTATCATAAAGGTGCATGCACGAGTATGTCCACTGCAGCAGCACTCACAATAGCAAAGACACAGAATCAATCTAAATGCTCATCCATAGTCTGGATAAAGAAAATGTGGTACATATATACCCTAGGATACTATGTAGCCATTACAAAAAAAAAAAAAAAAAAAAAATCATGTCCTGTATGGGAACATGGATGGAGCTAGAGGCCATTATCCTTGGCAAACTAACGCAGGAACAAAAAACCAAATGCCACATGTTCTCACTTATAAGTGGGAGCTAAACAATGAAAACACATGGACACAAAGAGGGGAACAACAGACAATGGGGCCTATTGGAGGGTGGACGGTGGGAGGAAAGAGAAGAGCAGAAAAAATAACTATTGGGTACAAGGCTCAGTACCTGGGTGATGAAATAATCTGTACAACAAAGCCCAAACTTTGACATGAGTTTACCTATGTAACAAACCTGAACTTAAAAGATTTTCAAAAAAAAAGAGAAAAGGAAATGTGGATTCTTTGACAAAAGGCGTTTGCTTCCTAAAGCTTGGCAAAGGCACAACAGTGAACCCCTGACTCACCATCCCATGCCCAGTGGTCACACTCAGCAAGGAAAACTCCACCCAGTCTCCTTAGCAGCCTGCTGTCAAATTAGGTCACCCCACTGCTCCCCGCAAAGTGATGCGTTTTCCTTTCAGAGCAGCCTTCTGATTCCCACTTGTATGTTGGTTTGCTTGGCCATTTGTTTCCCATCAGTCTGTCCTTCACTACCTCAAACTACAAGCTCTGCGAGGAAAGGGACCCATCTCTCCTGTTCGCCAATGTCGCCCAGGCACTAGGTCTCTGCATGGCCAGTCACAGGCACTCAATAAATACTTCTTTGTTTGCTGCTGCTCATTCGATATTTGTTGAATAATTCAATTAATGTAATTAATTAACCATGCATGTAATCAATATAATCATTAATCATGAATTCCTTAAAGCACATTATAATAATGACAGCTTGCCAAATTGTGGGGGGAAAAAACTATGGGGAACATTAAAATGTCTATACTATTTTTATGAAAGACCCTTTGGTAAGCATCAGATAACATGAATGACCCTTGGATATCTGCTTAGACAGATCTTATTTCTTCTCATTCAGAAGACCTGGCCTCTGATAACCAACAGAAGTAAATCTGGCTCTCCTAATTTGCCCCATACTAAAGTCATGTTGCAATGGCGTGACTCAGGTCAAAGAGAACGGTGCCCTGCTGACTCATGTGTCCCCATCACCAGAGGAGCTACAGCAGATGCACCTCCCTCAAATCTAAGCAGCCGTGTTTACTGTGAAAGCCATACCAAATCCAAATACGAATGTCTGGCCTTCTTTCTAGACATCTGGTAATTCCAACAAAAAGCCAAAGATCATCAGTGACATTCTGGGGATGGTAGCCCATGATTGGTTCTTTGGCCAACAGCCATTGTTTTTCAACGTCACAAGCCCACAGCAAACGTGTTGGATCACAGTCTCACGATCTTAAGATATAACCTGTCTGTACCAGGCAAAACCCACACACAGCAGAGATTTGATGGGCACCATCAGGGACGAAAGCCGGCACGTACACAGAATTAAATTTCTCAGTCATACAGCACATCAGTGTATAAGCGTGCTGAACCCTTTGGCTATATTCAGTGATACGATTAAGAATCAAAATTTCTCCTGATGCCCAACTTTCATTTTGATAAACGAAAGCTACAAGTTCTCAGTGTACTAGATTTTTAAATGTGACTGAATGAAAATGAGCCAAACGTGAAATGTCACTGTTAAATATATTTAAATACGTAGATAACTTTTATAAGAAAAAAAGTTAAATGCTTAACATAGCATTTTTCAGTTGGGCGTAGTGGCTCACATCTATAATCCGTGCACTTTGAGAGGCTGAGGCGGGTGGATCACCTGAACTCAGGGGATCAAGACCAGCCTCGCCAACATGGTGAAATCCCATCTCTACTAAAAATATAAAAATTAGCTGGGTGTGGTGGCGCACGTCTGTAGTCCCAGATATTCGGGAGGCTGAGGCAGGAAAATCGTTTGAACCCGGGAGGCAGAGACTGCAGTGAGCCAAGATCGTGCCATTGCACTCCAGCCTGGGCAACAGAGCAAGACTCCAACCCAAAAAAAACAAAAACAAAAACAAAAAACCACAAAGCATTTTTCATAGACTACCATCACAAACTGGCTAAAAGTCTCTCACTAAAGATTTCTGATGTTATAGATGACATAATGATGCAAGATGTTGTTTTCAATTTATCCAGGAGGTATTTGGAAGTTAAATTCAGAAGGTAGGCCAGGAAGACATACATTCATTCCTAAAACAATGAAGAAAGAGATGAAGTAAGGTTTTCAGACTGCAGTGAATACCCCAAGATATACCCATCCAGGTTACGGGAGCTCAGTTGCAGAAGAGTTTCATATAATACTCTTCCTTCAGCTTAGGAGCCATTTTCTCCATGTGCAAAGATGGTATTTGGATCTTATGCAACTCATGAGCAACTGAGCCCCAGACCAGAAACCATGAAGCCATCTCCTGACTCATGGTGACATTGCCGTCAGGGTGGCGGTCATGTGCAGTCTTGTACACCAGGCCCCCTAAACCTTGCTGTTCTAATAGACGTCTTCAAAGGGCCTTGTTTTTATATTTTGCTTTTATTCCATAAGGAAGATCTTTTTTTAAGCACCGAGTGCATGTATGTTTTGTTTGTAGACACCCTGTATTACGTTTAATAGCTACAGAAGAGCTTAATTAAAAGAGGTCAACAGCTCTTTTAGAGAGATTTTATTAACCAAAAAAGTTGCTAAGTTGTGTTACGATTACTAATTTAACTACCGTATTAAAGTGACCATGTCCATTTTAACAAGTCTTGGTGTTGTTTTAGCAGACACAAGTAATAACTTGTTAGTTAAGAGCATACAAAAAAAATGCTTCCTTTGAATAGTAAATGCATTTTCAACTGCCAAAAATTCCTCCTATGAAAAGTTTTCTGGAAGGAGTTACTCTCATCATTTCAAAGAAGGCTGCACTACCATTAGCTGAATATTAAACACCTGTTTCAAGTAGATGTGCTCAAACACAAAGTATTACTACTAAGAGCAAGAGGAAGCCCTCGACTGCCTCCTTATATCAAAGTGACTTTTAGCAAACTCTGGCTCATTTGTCAGCAGGGCAGGAAGAGATGTGAAGTCTGAGACAAGGGCCTGAATCTCACAGCTAAGAGCTTTTCAGGGTTCTGGAAGATCAGGAGGAGATCCGTCAATACTCCAGACCCTCAAAAGACCCCCAAAGACATGGTTGGGCCAACACAGTAAAGTTCCCACACCGACCTGCAAAATATAATTAGTGATTCTGACACTTGGGAACATTATTATTTTGCCTTCCTAAGTTTCATCAGGTTCACTGTCTCAACACTTAGCGCATGTGGTTTAAAAAAGGGGTCAGGAGACTCTGATATGGGTCATGATGTCACCAGCTGAGGGACCTTGGGACTTAGTTTTCTTCATCTGTAACACGAGGTGGTTAAACTGGAGCAAAGATTTCCTCTCCTTTCATTTCATCATATGGATGCCTTCTTTTGAAAGGTTTTAGCTGCCAACTAAACAAATGATATGGTTTACTAGGTCAGAGCTGGTGCAAGTTGATCATAGAAATAATTATGTTCCATGATGTGACTGAAATATTGAAAACAGATGAGCGGCTTCGAAGAACTGGGCAGCTCTGGGTCCTATATGATTTCGATATGATTCTTTTGCTGAAATCTGCTACTCCAGAGGCACGTTTCTTTCAGTGCTACGCAGACTGGCAAAACACATGCAAAAACTGCCAGAGTGGCTTTTTGGAAGCTGACAAGGGGAAACTGGCACCCATGTAGCATTAAGCATTACACTCGAAGCCAAACCTAAAATGTAAGCAGCAGTGACGCTCTCAACTTGATGCATGCTGGTCAATCACAGGCTAGAATATTTGTTTTGAAAGTTGTCCTGCTGAGACCAAAGTATGAATTCTCTTTTCACTCAGTTAAAGCACAGCCTATTCTAGGATCCGGCAGTTCCCACAAAGCCAGGCCAATTACCTGGCCTGACCGCACCCTTCAGGGCAAAACTCACAACATCCAGTCAGGTAACCTCACTGCAACTCCAGGGAATGCCACTCACACTGTTTTCTGTGTGAGTGCCTGGAGACGTGTGACAAAGAAGCCCTGTGTCACACCTAGACAATTGTCCACCTAGAGAATGGACCACAAAAATCATACGCAGCTTCTATACGCAAGCAGATGTTGGGCTTTGGAAGTACAAAAGGCAAAAAGAAATGCTTTCAGCTTGCCCTGAAGATCTAAAGCATGAGAAATAATAGCACAGGAGTCCGGCTGATTCTCTGTTTGCCTATGTACTAGAAGTCATCAGTCAATAGTTAGACTACTGACATTTGTCAGACCACAGAGAAATGCATCTACACCAAAGGACATGGAAAGAATCCTGAACAAGTAGGCTGTCAAATGTATTTAATGGGCAAAATAACCCAGCAAGGAGAGGATAAACTATAATCAGGCCGCCCGGGTATAAAACAGTTGCAACCACACATGAGTGTGGCTGTGTGCCCCTGGTAAGTCATTTGACTTCTCTGTGCCTCAGTGTCATTGTGAATATTAGTAATGACACCTACCTCCTCAAACAGTTGCTATGTATATGGAGTAAGAGACACTACAGGTGAACGGCCTAAAATATCTGGCACGGGGTAAGTGCTCCACACTCATTAGTTCTGAATTGTAACATTATCCTTATTCTGTACCTTCGTCATTAAAGCCAAAAAGCATCATAAATCTTAATAACCCCTAAATCTTGGCGCCACAAAAAGCACATTGCCTTTCTCTACTGGACTGAGTACCCATGGGGAGCCCGGGAGTCTCTCTCAGGATGGCATTCTGAGCTGGGCCAGGCCCCACACTCAGCCTGAAGTCAGCCACCCTTCCAGAACCCTCCCGGGGAGAAGGGCACTTCCAATCTGCACTGCCCTCGGACCTCCCCCACCCACAAGGGTGACCCCAGCAGTGGGTTCCTACAGAAAACAGACTTCCCCTTGCTGCCCCAGTCTCAGCCTCCAACATGTCTCCCACCCGCCCCTCCTCACTGCGCCTCAAGTGCTTTCTACAAAGAATCAATCCATCAGGGCCAGGGGTTGTTTATAATGGCCCATCGGTTCTCCAGGCCTCAAAGAGGTCCCAGTCCTGGAACTAGTGCCCAAGCCCTTGAGGATCTGGACCTGCCTCCTTTCCAGCCTCACCTCCTGTGACCACTGGCACGACTCCCTTGCCCCAGGGGTAAGGAACTACACTGGAGGGGCCTGGGCAGCCCCTGCTTCTGACTGCATCAGGATGAAATCCAAACCCCTCCACTCCAGTACCAGGCTCTTCACTGTGCCCTACCTACCTCCCGCCCTGCCTCACCCCCTCCCCTTCCATGTCCCCACCTCCCGACCACACGGAACTCCCTGTACCTTGTTGGCAGTCCACACTCCTCCCTCTGGACTTTCACACACGCTGCTCCCTTGGCTGGGAACAAATCCTTCCCCTGCACACCCCGGCAACCTGGCCAACACCTACTGACTCTTTAGGTCCAGCTAAAATGTCACTACTTCTAGGTCTTTCCTGACTACCAACCACCATGGCTGCCCCTCCTACATACCACTAGCATGGCACTGATGAGAATGTGTTGGAAAGGATCTCTGACCTGAGTTTCCTCCCCAGATTGTGAGCTCCATGAGGGAAGAAGACACCGTATCCCCAGTGTCTAGCAGTGATTCTACCTACCATGTTCCCAGTATTTGCTAATGAAACAAACCAGAGCCATGTTATTCACTGTCACCCTTGGAGCCTTCGTGACTCCTTCAGCCTGGAAGGCTCTGCTCATGTTGATTCACCCAAACCACTTCTACTTAGCATTCACAACTCACAAAAGCGTGACCTCCTTGCAGTCACCAGATTCGGAGGACTTCTGTTCCTTCCCACAGTGGCAGCGGCCTGGGTACCTGTTACTCATATTTGTCATATCGAACTAGTTGCTGCTTTCCATGTCATCTCTCCCAAGAGATTGTTAAACACTAAGAACCATCTTTAACCATCCTTTATAACCATCCTTTGTAAGTGACAGACCCCACCAAGTCCTTTGAGGCCCACTACAGTTAAAGTTCAATGTCAGATCAAGGTAGGCTGAAGACACCTAGGATTTAGAGTTTGATACTGGGGGCCTTTCATTCACAAATCATGCTCTATTTGTTTAAATTTTACAGGCTGGGTACAGTGGCTCATGCTCACAATCCCAGCACTTTGGGAAGCTGAGGTGGGAGGATCACTTGAGAGGTGCGAGGATCACTATGTTACCCAGGCTGGCTCAATCAGGAGTTGAGTGAGACCCCAGAGTGTGTCCCCATCTCTACAAAAAATGTAAAAAATTAGCTGAGTGTGGTGGCACAGACCTGTAGTCCCAGCTACTCAGGAGGCTGAGGTGGGAGGACTGCTTGGGCCCAGAAGTGGAGGTTGCAGTGAGCCAAGATCACATCACTGCACTCCGGCCTGGGCAACAGAGCAGCACCCTGTCTCAATAAAAAAGAAAAAATAAATAAAGTTTTTACAAATGAAAAGAAATGCTGTAATAAAATGCCATTCTCATGCTTTAGTGAGACTAGCTAGAACTAAATATACTCCATTCACTAATAGTCTACTTAGTAAACTTTTCAAAATCTAGACATATATTACTACTCAGTAATAAATTATCATCATGCCAATTTTTAATTTAAAATCTACAAAGTGCTGCACTTGGATTGGATAGGAATTATCACAACCACACAGTATTTTGGAAAAGAAATGGGAAAAGAGCAGAAATTCTTCTTCTCAAGGGAGGTGAGCAGGGAACTTGGCCACCTTTCCCAAAAGTATGGGAATCATGAGGAAGTGGATGAAAAAGCAGAGGGTGTCACTGAAGTTTTACCCATTCAATTACTGAGCACCTACCATATGCCACGGTGCTGGGATACATGGCTGAAGCAACAGACTGCTCTCTGCCCTGCTGGAGGCAGCATTCAGGTGGGAGCCAGCCCTATGGTCAGGCATAGCACACTGAACATGCATATCTTTCTCCTCTTCCTCCCCAAACCCCGCCAGAATAAAAAGTAAAAATACTGACAAAGATATGCATGCAGGAGGCTAAAAGAAAGCAGGAAAGGAGACAACGGTGGGGATATCAGCAAACGTCTAGAAGATGGAAAGCAAGCTCCAGGGTGAAAACTGAGCAAGTAGCAGGAAGAGCGCTGGGAACTGCAAGGGTGCAAGGGGATGGCCCCCAAAAGCACATTCCCCTGAGCTGCAGGTCCCAGGAGAGCTTGGGAGTAGAAGGCACTAGGAGGACAGGGGCCAGGACAGGTGTGAAGATGTCACCCAGGCTGGCGTGCAGTAGCATGACCTTGGCTCACTGCAACCTCCACCTCCCATGTTCAAGCAATTCTCCTGCCTCAGCCTCCCGTGCAGCTGGGACAGGTGCACACCACCACACCCGGCTAATTTTTGTGTTTTTAGTAGAGACGGGGTTTCGCCATGTTGGCCAGCCTGGTCCTGAACTCCTGACCTCAGGTGATCCACCCACCTCGGCCTCCCAAAGTGCTGGGATTACAGGCGTGAGCCACTGTGCCCAGCCTACAAATCTGTATGATGAACAGTTAGAACTTCAGATCTTTACCCACCCAGCAAGGTCAGGAGAGAGGACCCCTCCTCCACCCTGACAGAAGTAGGAGGTTGTTCTCTGAAAAAATTAAAGTGGAAGGGCTTCAGACGCCGGGGGTAACAGGACAGAAGAGAGCAGAACAGAGGAACCACGCTGAGAACAGGGAGCTGATGCCAGGCACATTCTGATGGGGACCCCCACGTGTTCACCATCTCCCTGGCACAGCTCCCAGAACACTTGGCGTCAGGCTTCCCCTCCCTGCCCCGCCCCCACAGGAGAGGTCAGCATGCTGATGACCCACAGTGAACGCTGTGAAGTGGCCACTCCTCAGCCCAGCACACTGTGCTAAGCCTTGGAGCCCTTTACTGTGAAACAGGAACAGGAAATCTGAGGACCCCTTAGAACACCTAACAGAGACAAAACACACGGAAATAAGGAACTCGGGACACACACAAGAAAACCTCGAATACACTATCTTCTCCTTTTTATTAAGGAGGAGAAAAATCTAAGAATCAAAAAGCTAAGAATCAAAATAAGTGCATCTAAAAGGAAAAAAATCAAAAATGAGGAAAATGTCTTGGAACTAAAAATGAGACCAGAAATTTTAAATCAGTAGAATGCAAAAGATACAGGAAGCTTCCTGAAAGCAGAACAGAAGACCGAGATGAAAACAGAAAAACTGAGAAAATCAGGAGCAATCTAAGAAGTCCGATGTTTGACCAGTAAGCTCTCCAAAGAAAAAAAAAAAGAAAACAGGCTGGGCGTGGTGGCTCACGTCAGGAGGTGGAGGCCAGAGGATTGCTTGAGGCTGGGAGTTAGAGACCAGCCTGGTCAACACAGCAAGATCCCATCTCAACAAAAATTTTAAAAACGTAGCCAGACATGGTAGTGTATACCTGTGGTCCCAGCTACTCGGGAGGCTGATGTGGGAGGATCGCTTAAGATATGATCTCCTCACTGGACTCCAGCCTGGGTGTCACAGCGAGACCCTGTCTTTAGAAACAAAATATAAAAAAAGAAGAGACAAAGAGGAGGAATTTTCTTTTTTTTTTTTTTTTTTTTTTTTTCATTTTTTTTTTTTTTGAGATGGAGTCTTGCTGTGTCACCCAGGCTGGAGTGCAATGGCGTGATCTCGGCTCACTGCAAGCTCCGCCTCCCGGGTTCAAGCGATTCTCCTCTCTCAGCCTCCCAAGTAGCTGGGATTACAGGCATGCACCACCATGCCCGGCTAATTTTTGTATTTTTAGTAGAGGCAGGGTTTCACCACGTTAGCCAGGCTGGTCTTGAACTCCTGACCTCAAGTGATCCACCCGCCTCAGCCTCCCAAAGTGCTGGGATTATAGGCATGAACCACTGTACCTGGCCAGGAAATTATTTTTAAAAGACTTTAAGAAAATTTTCCAAAACTGAAAGACGTAAGTTTCCAGTTGAGACTGTTCATAAAACCAAGAACAATAAATGAAAAAAAGGTCAACAGAGGCCTATCAGTCTGAAATATCAAATATCAATAATCAAGAGAAAACCCCAGAACCTTCCAGGGAGAAAAACCAGGTCATCTATAAGAGATCAGGCATTGGCAGGCCTTTTGTCAGCTCAAGTGCAACACTGGAAGCAAGTGAGGAGACAAGGAGGCAATGCTTCCAATTTCTAAGAGCAATTCTTCCCAACCCAGAACTCTAAAACAAGCCAGACGAGAAATCCACAGCAAGGGTAGGATAAAGACGTTTTCCCATACAAGTTCTCAAAACATGTATTTCCTCTGTACTCTCTCAAAGCTAGAGAATGTGCTCTCCCCATATAGAGGAGTGCACCAAGGAAGGCTTCAGGAACGGAGGAGAAACAAACAGAAATCAAGAACTCGGGACAAATGTGAAGAAAACCTTACACTCTCATGAATATTCTCAAGAAGAAGAAATGGGGGCCTCCCCATTCAGGATGTTGACTTTGACCTGACCTCCTGTTTTAAGCAAGGGTCCAGTATCAGGGGCTCCATCAGAGGAGAGAAAGAAAACAATGATGACGGGCATGTTTTAAGTGGACAGCAAGCTCAGTGGGGCATCGAGGAGACCAGAACAGAAGGAAGGGAACTGAGAAGAACTAAGAGGCTGCGTTCCTGGGAACTCTGGGACTCTTCCCAATTCACTGGGAACCATGAGGCTGAGAATTCTGAGAGTAACGGCAAAATAACGTTGAACAAGACAGGAAATGTAAACATGATACTCTACTTAGCTCACATATGAACAATACTACATAGTCATAATGCTTCAACCAAAACTGGTGATATCATTACAAGGGAAGGGGGATGAGAAGAGTGTATGTGAATCAGGGTGTCGGAAGAAAATTAATGTCTTAGATTGCTGAATCAAAAACCAGCATTTTAAGAATTTTACTTAGAGGCTGGACGTGGTGGCTCACACCTGTAATCCCAGCACTTTGGGAGGCCGAGGCGGGTGAATCACCTAGGTCGGGAGTTCGAGAACAGCCTGACCAACATGTAGAAACCCCGTCTCTACTAAAAAATACAAAATTATCCGGGTGTGGTGGCATATCCTGTAATCCCAGCTACTCAGGAGGCTGAGGCAGGAAAATTGCTTGAACCCGGGAGGAGGAGGTTGCAGTGAGCCGAGATTGTGCCGTTGCACTCCAGCCTAGGCAACAAAGAAAGAAACTCTGTCTCAAAAAAAAAAAAATGATTTTTACTTAGAAAAGTCTATATAGAGTCAAGAGCATAATAAACAACAGTCATTCCTAGAAACAGGTCTGGAAAGTAGGCTGAGATAGGGTAAGAAATTGCTGCATTTTAATTAAAAACCCAGTGGAATTAATTGACATTAAAGATGTATGTGTGTGTGAGGGAGAGACTGATCTTCATACACAGTATTCTCTACATCATTTACTATATAGTATGTAATTGCAGCTTTAATTTTTTTCTTTGACCTAAGGGATACTTAACAGAGTTTTAACAAGGCTTTAAGAATTAGAAAAACAAACACAGAGAAAAATTAACAAAATACCTTCAAGTTACACCAAATTCTCTGAAGAATATTTGCAGATCTGAAACTGAAATTAACAAGCAAGACCTAGATGGAGTCTAGGCTGGAGATAATCTCACTGAAGAGGTGACAGGGGGCCTAATGACAGGTAAGGGACAGAGCAGGAACCAGAGATGCATGGGGTCACAGTCCTGGTGGGAGAGGGGCTACCCACAGAGCACGCAGCATTGCAGAGTAGGCGAGAAGAGGCACGGGTGGGTGTGGGCTATCCTGTGCTCCCTCTATAATGGCGCCATGCCCCCCAGTCCCCCAGCCCAACCCCACCCTCGGAGTGGCAGTAGAGCTCCTTCAGCACAACATGTTGGTACCCCAAACTCTAGATTCACCTGGGCTCGCATCCCACATCGCATATTTCATGCAGCACTCTACACCACAAAGCAGTGCAATCAGCTAAGAACAGGCCAGAACCCACATGACATCTTACCTGTAGGGAAAGTGCCACTCGCCCCCTGACCCCAGGTCAAAAGAGCACATACAAAAGGGAACTGAAATATGATGAGATTGGGCCACTTGACAACTCAGAGAAATACACACCCTGCTTTGGTAATCAATGCCTAAAATGGAAAACAAAGGTGGCAGGGTGGAATGCTCTAAAGGGATGAAGCCACGGTTGGTGCCGAAATTTTACTTGGAAAAATAATTTAACCTTTTTCCATAAAGCAAATGGAGATAGCAAGCTCTGTGAGTGAAAGCTGATGGTTTGATCTGAGAAAGAAATTAACTCTGTCTTCTAGAAGCAGAGGGAAGAAGTCATATTGAATTACGCTTTGATTGTACCCTGCAGCCTCCCTTGCCGTCCAGTTTATTGGGGCGGGGTGGGGAGCAGAAACCTGATAGGAATCCCCATTCTGCCAAATACCATCACCTTGGGACAAGTGACTTAAATCCCTTGAGCCCCAATATCCCCTCTGCCAAATGGGGCAATGATACCTTGCGGTGTGGTGTGATCATTAAATAAGGAAACTCCACCAAGTGCCTAGCAAAGCAGGAGCCCCATAAATGGTCACTGCTGTTATCAAGGATCACTGCAGGAATCCAGGAAATTATGCAAGGCCACAGAAAGTGTGCCACAAAATTGTCAAAAGAAGAATGGCTCATTACACAATAGCCACAATGGTTTATCTAGAAACCCAGAAAGTCCACGTGGCCACAACTCAGGAGAGCTCCCTCTGTCATCTGAGTTCACCTTTCAGGTGAAAGGTCTGGTGAGTGTCTGGGAAGAGATGGGAGGCCAGCCTCCCGCGGTGGCTCTTTCTCCCAATCTGGGATTACCATCAGGAGCGTGGAGATGGCCACACCTCATCCAATGTGTTTTCACTTAGGTGTTGCCTTCTTCATCCCTGAGACAAAAATCTTTCCAAAAACTACAATCAGCAGCAAACAAAGAGCACTACACTGAATCATCTGGCAAAACATTTGAAAATACTTCACAGCTGCATGCTTCTAAAAGTACGTTCGAAATTGCACATGGATATCTTGGACTCATTTTATCTTTAGCAAATGGGAAATTTCTCGTAAGATATTTATTGTTTAACATAGTATAGCAGTGACTACAATACTAAAATTAGTAGTACTCCATTAAAAAGGCACCTTGGGAAAAAATGGTCAATGAGGACAAAGATGAAGATACAGGAGCCTGACATAAAATGTCTGCACTGAAGAAATGGCCAAACATAAATTAAACAAAACAAAGCAAAACAAGAGTAATCTAGCATTTTCCCCCAGTCATTTGTGCTTCCCCACTAAAGCCTACAGCCAGTCTCTGCAGGTGCCTTGTCCTGCCTTAACCTCCTCAACTGCAGTGGATTACAACCCTCCTTCAGAGAGAAATCAGACAACACATGTGACTCCTTGCCACTTGGACTACAAACTCAGGAAGAAATGGGAGATGAGCACTGGATGTTGTCAGGATGGAGAGACTCTCCCAACTCACACTGAGGGTCTGTTTTGGGGACAGAGAATTAATCTCGGGTGTATACCCAAAAGGTATAGCCATCTTTCCCCAGAAAAGGTGTCCTTCTCACCCAGCCCCTTCGGTCCTCCCCAGAGCTTCACGCTGTCACATTCCCTCACCATATAATTGACCTTGCCTCTCCATTGTCCCTTTCCCCACAAATTCTAGTGTCCTTTGGAATACCTACCCAGGCATCTCCAGGGATCTAGAGAATGGAATAAGAATGGGAGGGAATAGGATGTTAAGACTCTACAAAGGGAATGAAAATAGAAACACTGGTGAAATGTAGCTTCTGACATTCAAACTAAGGTATCTCATCGGGGTGAAGGCCAAGCAATAGAGAGAGGGTGCTTAGTCCACTTGGGTTGCTATAGCAAAAATATTATTAACTAGGTGGCTTATATATAACATAAACTCATGTCTTACAATTCTAGGGGCTGGGAAGTTCAAGATCAAGGCACCGGCATTTTTGGCATCTGGTGAGGGCTCACTCTCTGTTTTGCAGATGGCACCTTCTTGCTGTGTCCTCACATGGTGGAAGGAGTGAACAAGCTACCTCTGACCCCTTTTATAAGGGCACTAATCCCACTCATGAGGACTCCCCCTTCATGACCTAATAGCCTCCTAAAGCCTCCACCCCTTAAAACTAAGGCACTGGGGAGAAGATCTCAACATATGAAATGTAAGGGGACACAAATATTCAGACCATGGCAGAGAGAAAAGATTTCCTAAACTACTTGAATTCCTGTTGACCGAGTCAGGAGCCAGCCTGAGAACCAAATCACAGAGAGGCCCAGAAATAGAGTGGATAGCTGTGTCCTCCACTGAGCCACAATGCTGCAGCGAGGAGGTGGTGCCACGGAGAAAGGAAGAGTGTCCTCCCCTTCGGGTGTGATTGGAGACCACCAGGCCCCTATAGAAACTGCTACAGCTGAGGCCAGAAAGGAGCAACTACAAATCAAGTACTAGATGACATTCATGATTGCCACACTGGCTGCTCCAGAACAACCCTCTCCTGGGACTCCCCTCTGCTGCCCCTCTCCTTCCCAAGGTGCTCTTTCTGGTCACCCACTGTGGTAATTCAATCTCCCCAACACTCTCCCCCAGCTTTCCCCAGGAAATTTCACATGTTCCCAAGGCTGCAATGACTAAACTCCAACACATACAACTCCATACTTCAAACTCAACCTGCACTCTGAGCGTCAGTCTGTGTCTAACACTGTAGTGACACGTGGGTAATTCACCTGGTGAGCTACAGGCACGTCCGATGCAACACTGCCAAACCTGGGCAACCCCAGCCTGCCACAACCTCAGCCACCCTTACATTGGTTAAGGTCACTACCAGGCACTCCTCATCTAGCCCATAGCCTAAGTCATCTAGCCCATAGCCTTTCCCCCTACCCACCAAATCATTCTGTCCTCCTGATTTTATCTCCAGAGTTACCCAAATCCATCTCCTCTTCCCCACCCCCACTACCTTGGCTCAGCCTCTCTGCACCACCATGTGCTCCTGCAATGGTGTCCTAGCTGGTGCCTGGCCCCAGGCTCTTGCTCCCCTAATTCATCCAGAGGGGCTGGCAGAAAGCTGACAAGTAACCTCTGGCACAGCTGTAGCATGAAGTTCCAAGCTGAGCAATCACTGCCTCCCACTTGCTCACCCAGCCCCAGCCACAATGGCCTCCTTGCCGCCCTGCAAACACCCCAAGGCCACTCCCATCCCAGGGCTTCTGTGTGTGCCATTCCCTGTGCCTGAAACATTCCCCTCCAGAGTGTTTGGATCATTCCCTGACTCGCTCCTCAGGTGTCTGCTCAAGGTCCTTTCCTGAAAGGCCAATGATGACCACTCAACAAAGTAGTCACTTCTGTCCCTCTCTAGCCCTTGTCCTTGCTTTAGTTTTCTTCATAACATCCAGCTCCTTCTGGCATTTTGTACATTTGTTTATTGCCTTTTTTCTACCACTTTCACCACTAGAATACAAGCTCTGGGAGAACAGGGATCTTATCTGTTTGTCCACTGTTAAATCCCTTGCACCGAGAACAGTGTCAGCATATAGCACACCCTCAAGAAATATTTGTTGCATATTTTGGCCAGGCATGGTGGCTCAGCTGGCCGAGACGGGCAGACCACCTGAGGTCAGGAGTTCAAGATCATCCTGGCCAACATGGTAAAACCCTGTCTCTACTAAAAATACAAAAATTAGCTGGGTGTGGTGGCAGGGGCCTGTAATCTCAGCTACTCGGGAGGCTGAGGCAGGAGAATCGCTTGAACCCAGGAGGCAGAGGTTGCAGTGAGCCAAGATCACGCCATTGCACTCCAGCCTGGAAGACAGAGCAACACTCCGTCTCAATTTTTAAAAAATAAAGAAAGAAAAAAGAAATACTTGTTGCGTATTTTAATGGAAGTCCTGAAAGAAAGGGAGGAATATGATGGTATTCATATTAAGGTAATAGATGGGTATTGCTTATTTGATGTCATCCAAATTCCTTAGCATAGTGCAATAGTAACCTCTTCAAAACTTGGCCCCACCCTTTCAATCTGCAGCCTCGCCTCTGGGTATTCCCCTTAGCAAGCACATAAACCTCCCCTGCCATCCACTCCACTCTTACTGTTTTTATTATTTATCTTTTTTTTTTTTTTTTTTTGGAGACAGAGTCTCACTTTGTCACCTAGGCTGGAGTGTGGTGGCATGATCTCAACTCACTGCAACCTCTAACTCCTGGCTTCAAGTGATTCTCCTGCCTCAGCCTTCCAAGTAACTGGGATTACAGGCGCATGCTACCATGCCTGGCTAATTTTTATATTTTTAATAGAGATGGGGTTTCACCCTGTTGGCCAGGCTGGTCTTGAACTCCTGACCTCAGGTGATCTGGCTGTCTCAGCCTCCCAAAGTGCTGAGATTACAATTGTGAGCCACCGTGCCCAGCCCACTCTCAGTCTTTAAATAGCCCCACCTTATTCATCATAGGAGAATATCCTCTAGTCCAGCTTATTTCACCAAATCTTTTTTAACATCTACAATGTTTCAGACCTCATGTGGATCCGGCAACCCAAGATGAATTCTCTGTCCCCAAAACAGACCCTCGGTGTGAGTCAGGAGAGTCTCTCCATCCGGATCACATCCAGTGCTCATCTCCCACTTCTTCCTGAGTTTGTCCTACGTGGAAATCCCTCACCATTAACCTCACTTTTAAAAGTACACCTTTTCTTCTAGCTTTATACAATAAATCTCACGAGACTTTCATCAGCTATTCCAGACCTCCCCCATCCCCACTTTGTCCCGAACTGTAAAGCCCTGGAGACCGTGACGTGCAATTTAGAACTGTGACATACTCTCTCAATCAATTCACCAAATCAGCTGTGTCTCCTAAACCAGTGCGTAGGCTAAGTTCAGGCACTGGGCTTCCGGTATACCCCCTGGGCCCAGGTACACCCCCTTGACCACACTGGGCAGGGAGCAGACACTCATTCACAGGTCCCCACTACTCAGACAGAACACAGATAAGGCAAGGAACTTGGAGCAGGCTGGCTGACAGTCTAAAAAGATCCTTCCCATTCATGCAGAAGCAACCCTCTCCCAATATAATTTTTTTCACTCTGTGCTGAAATCATTAAGTGTAACTCTGTAATACTGAAAAAAGTAAGCCCTAATAGTCTCCTATTGTTCTTTAGAGAGATGGGGTAGAAAAATCATTGAATTTAGGGAAAATGGACGCTGCTTCATTACCCAGCATCAGCCCTTATCTAAGACTGTGCCAACACAGCAGCTACTAGCCATGTGTGGCTATTTAAACTTACACTTAAATAAAAGTCAAACGGCATTCCGAGTCCCACTAGCCACATTTCACATGCTCAACAGCCACAAGAAGCTACCATAACAGGTGGTGCAAAGGCAGACTATGTCCATCACTGCAAACATTCTATTAAACAGAACAGGTCAACGTCAGCTTTGGTGTTCAGTTAACTTCTCTGGGCCTCTCGTTTCCTCCTGTGTAAAATGGGAACAACACACACCTCACTGGGTTCCTGCAAGGTGTAAATACGATGCTACATGTGAACACCCTTTATAATAACGTCAGTAAAGTTTGACAAACTGTTAACTATATATAACTATACATATAGCCATACTTTGACAAAGCGCTAGATGATATATATTTACTTATTTTTAAGAGTCTAACAACCAGCAACAGTAGCATCTGTAAAAGGGAGTTATTGTCAACTGTGGTAAAGAAATTCTATCTCAGGCTCTGAGGCTAGAACGACGCCATCCAGGAGGAAGGGAGAGAGTACACAGTGGTCAGGCCACCTCAGGAATGCCGCATTCCAGGCAGAATACAGATGAACTGAAGCCCGGCCAGAAGGATCTGCAAAGCAGACAGGACAGCGGTGAGTGGAGGCGCCCAGGATTTCTCAGCCGGGGAAGAGAAGACTCAATGGGAACTAAGAAGAGAATGGATTTTGAAACAGACAAAGGGCGGTCCTGGGGAAGGGCCTACATCCTGGGCAGCTGCGAGACAATCAAGCAATGGCCTTCATGTAAGGAAAACACCAGTGAGTGCCGCCCAGCAATGGAAATGCTGCCTTATGGAGAAGATAGCTCCCAATTCCAGAACGTGCTCAAACATAGAGGTTCTCAAACTGGAACATGTATCAAATCACCTGGAGAGCTGGAGAAAACCCAGATGCTTTGGGCCCACCTGCAGACATTCCTGTTCAGTGAGTGTGGAGGAGGCCCATGATTTTGCATCTCCAGGTGACACTCGTATGTGGATGCTGCTGGACCAGGACCTCACTTTGAGAGCCATGGCTCTATCACAAGCTGGGGCACCCCATTCATGCTGGCAGAGAAGGGCGCTTGACATTAAGTGGGAGGTTGAACCCTGCAACCTTCCAAAACAATTTGATAGACAGTGCTCCAAGAACTCTTGGGAGGTCCTGCTGGCATTCAGGACTGCCTGGTGCCTAGCCTGAGACGCCTGAAAAGTCAGAGTGCCCCAGGTCTCCTGCCAGGGGTGCCCCTGTGTGGTCACCTCAGGCAAATCACTTTCTTACAGTTTTAGTATTTATACCAATAGAAGGTAATGCCATCGTCATGCAATGCCACAGGCACTAAGGAAAAAGGCCTACGCATGGACTTTTCTAAATGCCATGGTCTCCAACCATGGGTTCAAACCCAAATCACATCACAGACGCTTTCTAGGCTGCAGAGGTAACATGCCTAAAAGAGGAGCTGCATCATAAGCCACTAAATTTCAATACGACAGTCAGCAAGACTTAGGAGACAGACCTTTTACTCCATTCTGTGCCTATCCAAGGCAACCATCAGGATTTACCACATTCCTCACCAAAAACAGACACTTCACACAAAGATTTCTACCTGATGCTTTCCAATAGTTTTATTCATAATAGTCAAACATGAAAACTACCTGAGAGAACATCAACTAGCAAATGGATAAACAAAGTGTGGTACATCATCACAAAACTATGCTGAGTAAGCAAAGCCAGACACAAGAGAACATCACACACTTCAGGAGGCCGAGGCAGGCGGATCACCTGAGGTCAGGAGTTCGTGACCAGCCTGGCCAACATGGTGAAACCCCATCACCACTAAAAATACTAATATTAGCCAGGCGTGGTGGTGGGTGCCTGTAGTCCCAACTACTCAGGAGGCTGAGGCAGGAGAATCACTAGAATCCAGGAGGTGGAGGTTGCAGTGAGCCGAGATCACACCACTGTACTCCAGTCTGGGCGACAGAGTGAGACTCCATCTCAGGAAAAAAAAAAAAAAAAAAGACATTACCCTAAATAACACAATAACACGAAGCTTTAGGGAAGTCCAACCTAGTCAACAGTGACAAAAACAGATCAGTCCCCAGGGGTGGGTGCTGACAGAAGAGGGATGCAAAGAAGCCTTTAAGGGTGATGAAATATTCTAGCTCTCGACTGCTAGTGCGGTTACACAGGCATATATAGCATATATAATACATATGACTGTATACTTACAGTATGTGCATTTTATTGGTGGTAAACCACAAAAAGTTGATATTGTAAAAAACAAAAAAAAAAAAACCAACATTTTCTATTACATTGGGCTCAGTCTATTTCAGGATGTGCTTACAAGTATAACATCAGTTGCTTCTGAGAGGAAACTGCGTAGACAGGGACAGGCGTGGGAAGACATCAAAATGTTTACCCTTTTGTACATTTAAACATCTGAACTGTAAGGCTACGTTAGTTAATTTTTAAATAAATAAAATTTTAAATGAAGGAAAAAATTCTAAAAACATGCTCTTCATTGGTGAAATGAGTGAGATATTATTATCTGAGGCCCCTCATCGCCACAAAACTATGCGACTCTTGCCCAATCTATTTCAGTTGTGGGAACCCTGCTTTTTGAGACAGGCACTCTACGTGGCCTCTATTTTACCAAACCCCTCTGAGTTCTCAGTGAATATCGTTTTTTAGCATTTTTTCATATTTTAGTATTTTTCATAAAATACATCATAGATAAGAATGCATATGTGTGTGTCTGCCTTATGTATCTGATTCGAGAATGTCTTTTATTTTCTTTGTAGTTTTATCTCGTATGTGTGTATCCCTGACCAATCCTGTTCAGTTTCTGCACCATTTAAAACTTAATTGAATCATTCAGCATATATTATTCTGTGCATCTTTTGACCAAAATTACATTTGTAAAATTCATCCCTGTTGTTGCTAAAGCTGTATTTTCATTGTTTTATGGTATCACAATGTATAATAAATAAATGAACCACAATAAACTTATCCATTAAATTATTTGTGGACACTTCTGCAAAGTATTGTTTGGGTCCCTGTTGCCTATAGAAAAAACAAATCCAAACATACAACATAGCATCTGAGGCAACTACTGACCCCACAAACCACCTAGCCAACCTTATCTCCCACCACGTTTTCTACCAACCCATGCTGCCATTGCATCTGCACACTGTGTGGTGGTTGAAACATTAGGTACACCTTCAAGATGCTATTGTGTTCATTGTATTCCTCAGGGTTAGAATGCTCTTGATCATGTACTAGATCTCCCAGATCATTCCTGTCCACTGAGGTCTGGTTCAAGCATGATCTTCTTATCAAGAACCCCACAATCTCTTCCATCCACAATACCACTGTTCCCAAAAACCATATCAAAACGAATTATCCTTTCCCGAATCTTCCACCTCACTTAATTCATGCAACTTTGAGTTATACCCGTTGGTTACGGCTGTGTCATAATTTTTGCCCAAAATCTTGCAGATAATGGGCAGATAATAAATGTTGAAGCTTTTGAGTCAAATTCAGACTCCTAAAACCCACTGCTAATGCCAGTCATTAGTCATTATTTTTGAATGCTAAATCATTCAAAAATATCTCTTTAAAAAGTTTATTTCTACAAAACTGAGATAACATCAATTGAAGTGAAAACAACATCCCATTGCTTAAGACAGATTTGGTTGGGTTCCTCATAGTTTTAAAACTGATTTTTTTTTTCTCATAGAAAATACAGTGCTTTAGAGTTCCCAAGACACGGAAGGTTAGAGTATCATATAATTTAAGATCAGTTGAGAAGACACACATTATTTAAAAAAAGTAATGTCCCTGAAAATCATTTTAACCCCCAGAGCAACAAATAAAAGGGAAAAAAACACAAAACTTTAATGACATTAATAAATGGGTCATAAATTCCAATGAATTATAATGCAAAAGCAACAAGTAATTCTGAATTTAAAGAACAGGACAGTCATTTTTGTCAAAGAAAATACATGCATGGAATGCAGATGCCACAAACAGGAGATGAAATAAAACAGATAAGGAGAAGGCTGTATCTAGGTGGAATGGCTGGCCAATGTTTTCCTCTCCATCAGTCATAAATAAAATGGTTGGTAGAAAACACCCCTGAATACTACCAAATATGCCTTTCAATTATTTTATGCAACAACATTATTTTCAATAGGTGTCATTAAAGAAAACATCATAGAAAAAAAAGTTTGCAACTCATGTTACGGAAATTAGGCTAAAGTCTTTAATATAAAAACAGCTCCTATAAATCAGTAAGGAAAAGAACAATGGCCTACTTGAAAAAATAGGTTATTTATAAACAAAAATGCTGATAAAAGGTAACTGTAGTGGTTATTAAACATAAGATAAAATGCTCAGAGAATTGCAAAATAAAAACATTTTGGGATAGTCTTTTTCACCTATCAGATTTATAGGATCAAAAAGTTTCATAAAATATTCTTGGCAAGGGTGTAGCAAAGTAGGCAGTCACACACATTGCTGGTGGGAGTATCAATTGTTAGAATCCTAAGGAACTGCATGCAATATGGTGATAGCCATCAAAATTACAAGTACACATGCCATCTGACCCAGCAATTCCACTTCTGGGAAGTTCTCTAAAATGCCTGCATACATGCAAAATTATGCATGTACAGGGTCATTAGCTATAACGCTGAAATAGCAAAAGCTTGGAAACATTACTGCCTCAGTAGGAGACAGGTTAAGTAATTTGAGACATCCTTACAATAGAATTCTGAAGCAGCTGAAAAAGAACAAGGAAGCAATCACCAAGAAATACTAGGAAAAGGGAGAGCTCATATGGTATTCCACAATTTGCATAGAATATGGTGTATTTGCTGAAATGTGCACTATCTGGAAAGAGACACAGGAAACTAGTAACATTGGTTGCCTCCGTGAGGTAACTGGGCGGCCAGGGACTGGGATGAGAAAGAGATTTTCAAAATGCTTACCCTTTTGTACCTTTAAAACTTTTGAACTATGAGACTGTATTCGATTTTTAAAGAAATAAAATTTAAAATTAAGAAATAAAATGTTAAAAACATTGAAAACATTAGTGAGACACAGCCCTAAGACTATTAGACTATTGCCCAATCTAGCATAAGACAATATGTCCTTCTTATTTGAGTGCTCGCATAACTCCATAATAAGATAGATTTGGAATAAACTCTAGAAACACAGGTAGCTAAGAGACCCAAAGTTAATCCACTTTCAGGGACCTCCGACAAGACAGAGCTGGTTTTAAGAGAAAACACCAGGACGAGTAGAGATCTGCAGGAAATATTCACCTTGCTCAAGTTAACCTAGAAAATGACAGGCTATTTTGTGCAATTTATTTCTCAACTTTAAGGTTCAGAAATCTCTGTCCTGTAACAAGGTATCTGTCACCGGAGCTCTGATTATTCTGCACCGTGTGGGTCATGTTTGTTATGAGAACACTTAGAAAACAAAGAAAGCTTTTCTCCGCCCTCAATAGCGTGGTAACGGATGACAGGACGCCACTTTCAACGAAGGAGACAGACACTTCCCTGGCCTTCCTGGTGAAGAGCGCCTTTTGGAGAGACAAACCTGTTGCTCAAGAGCTGAGCATTCCCGTGTATTCTCCCTGTACTTCACCTAAAAATATACCTGTTTTCCACACTAGGCACACCCGGGAGTGGGTGCTGGGCATACTCCACCTGCTTGTTTGCCTCCCGTTTTCTTATCAGGGAATAAAGACAGTAAACCTAACCCTTCAGGGGAAGGAAAACCAAATCATTCGGGGCCCATCTCAGGTGACTGATGAATACGGCACCGTTTTGAACGTGTACCTAATCTGGTCCAGATATGCCTGCTGGGGCCGCAAGAACCAAGACACGTTCAAGCACGTTTGCTCCGGCAAGCTTGGGCGAGCAGGTCAAGACCTTAGAGTTTTAGAAAGCAGGGGCGAAGTTTTCAAGTACGATGGGAACACCTGTAGGTGCAGGTGCCTGCGGGTCGGCCGACCACCTCGCATCTGAGGCTGGATCCGCACACGGAGGACGACAACTGCTCATAGGGACGTGCGTCCGGAGGAAAGTTGCGGTGAGTGTCTACCTGTTCGAGACCGGTGGCCGAGAAAGTGGGGCAGTGCTGACAATTCTTCCTCCGCAGTGTCCCGCGGGCTCCCCCTGCACTGGGTCCCCGGGGCCCCGGGCGCCCCAAGGTCACCTGCCCTCCTGAGCGCCCCCACCTTGCCCAAGCTCTCACCAGAACAGCAGGTTGGCAGCGACGAAGCCGAGCAGGCTCCGCAGCGGCCTCTTCCAGCTCAGCAGCTCGTCGGCGCGGCAGCCCAGCCACAGCACCGGCTCCCCAAGTAGCCAGGTTACCGCGGCAGCCGCCCGGCCCGCGGCCTCCTCCACCTGCAGCCCCCCGCCCTCCGCCGCCCCAGCCTCCTGCGCTTCCTCCTCCTGCTGCTGCCGCTCTCCCGGGGGTGCCTGGGGCGGCGGCGGCGACAGCGGCGCCTGCTCTTCGGCTGCGGGAGCTGGGCATCCCTCCGCGGCGTGCTCCGGGGGCGCCGGGCTCGCCATCTTCAGCTGGGCTTCCAGGCGAGGACGGGGCCGGGCGCGCGCGCGGGCGCGCCTGGGTGTGGGCGCCGAGGGCGGGGCGGCGGCGGCAGGTCCCGGAGCGGGGCGCGCACCGCGGGGCGCAGGCGGCTGGGGGCCTTGTGACGTCACAGGCCTCAGAGGGGGCGCCGCCCGGGGAAGTGGGTGCGGCCGAGTTCGCGCAGGGGCGGGGCCGGGCGCCGGGGCTGGGCGGCGTCCCCGGGGGGCTCCGGGCTCCTCGAGGGCCTCTCCGGGGACACGAGGAAAACGACCTTCTTTTCCCTTGCAGCGGCGGGGGAGGGCCAAGTGGAGGACCGCTGCTCGGTTCCGTATCCAAAAGGGACCCAAGGCTACAGGCAAAATAGATTGGACATTTTCACTTTCTCAAGCCAGGGCCACCGGTCGCCCAACCAGCAGCCACTAAGGGTGGTATCGGGGCGCCCCTTCCCCTGGCAGCGTATTTCAGCCCCCAAAAACATCCCCCACCTCGGCCATCCCCAGCGCCTTTGCAGGGACAGCAGCACAACCATAGCAGAGGTCTTGGGCACCCTGGGAATAATGTGCTGGTGTAAATGTTGGATTGAGAAATGAAAAAGCATTTGGGATCAATCTGGGGCCCTCTCGTTTGGCACAGGAGGAAACACCAGGCCGCAGCGTTGGGGGAAGCTGCTTCCTTTCTCTCTCTTCTTTCTCTTTCTCTCTCAGGTGCTTCCTTTCTCTCTCTCTTCTCTCTCTCTCTCCCTCCTTGTGGCTAGGTGATCTGGCTCAGACTCTCTCTCTCTCTTTCTCAGGTGCTTCCTTTCTCTTCTCTCTCTGTGTGTGTGTCTCTCTCTCCACTTCTCCCCCTTTCTCCCCCTCCTTGTGGCTAGGTGATGTGGCTCAGACTCTATCTCTTTCTCTCTCTCTCAGGTGCTTCCTTTCTCTCTCTCTTCTCTCTCTCTCTCTCTGTCTGTCTCTCTTCCTCCTTGTGGCTAGGTGATCTGGCTCAGAAGTGCACGTTGGTCCGCGCCTGCGGGGAGCTGAAAAGCAAAAGAATGGACCTGTGCACGTGTCAAGCAAGGTTTGGCCTGCTTTGAAGACAGTGATTTCAGAGCCACTCCGGTCTCTACGTCACAAGCAAGCATCACGGCAGTGGTGGGGCAGCAGGTGATCCTGAGACCTCCTATGCCATCTCTTTGGCCCCGGTGCTTCTGGGTGAGTGTGGGGAAAGAGGAAAAGAGTTCATGGTTTATGCTTTTCACCATTTGCATTTTTAAATTTTTGTTTTCTTTAATCTTCCTGGCCTTACTTTTACTCTAGAATGACAGGTCCTTCCCCCTCATCCTAAGGGTTCTATCTGCGGATGAATCAGGGCATCTCATATCCCTTTACTGGCAACCAGCCTGCCTGCACAGGATGGAAGGGAGGGCAATTAAATTCCCTGGGTCAAGAGAGCCTCTGGGGGAATGTTCTGTAACGCTCCTCTGGGTGGCCATTGTAAACCTCTGTGTATACACATGCGGAATCCATTGATCTGTACATTCACTGCAGGTTTCTGTACTTTACTGTATGTTGTACTTCAAAGGGGGTATATTCCCAGAGTCCATGCAAAGGCTTACTGAGCACCTACCGAGTACATACAGCATTGCTAAGCTCTGTGGATGCAGCTTCTGCCCACAGGAAGCTCCCAGTCTGATGAGGGTCTAATTACAATTGTGATATCTGCCACATCAAAGAAGCAATCGCTAAGTGCTAACAGATCCCTTAAACTGTGCATCCAAAATTAGGGGAGGAGTGGAGAGATCAGGTTTCAAGAGGGTTTTGTAATAAATGGCCTCTGCCCTAAATTGTAGGGCCCCCATTAGTGTGGGGATTGGGGACAGGGGCAATAACTGCTGTTGGGAATTCAACAGGAGAGGAGGCCTGGGGTTGCAGGTGGAGACGCACAGTGCCTTAAGTAACTCCCAAAGGGAATAGTGGACCTTGAATGACCCCTAGTAACAGGAGGCTTAGTTTTTAACTAAAGGTGATACAGAACATCTGGCACTTCCGACTTCTCTTCTTAGGAGTATCCTGATAACCCGATGGAAAGTGGCCTGGGTGGTAAGAAAAAAGCAACGTGGAAACAATTCAGGTTTCATCCATATAAGAAAGATAGTTTTTTCCCAGGTGTGGGTCCTCCCTCTTGGCAGTAGCAGAGAAGTTTTTGAAAGATAAATGATGCTTTTATTGTGTCATTTGGCCTTTGTTTGGCGCTTGATACAGCCCAGGGTTTGCTATTCTAAAATCTGTCACTAGACAGATGTGTGCTGCAGCCAGTGTGGAGAACATGGGGCAGGAGAGAGGAAGAACCAGGTGTCCCCATGCCCCAGACCAGTGCTGATGTGCTACCAGAAACGGGTTTGCAAGATTAAGCACCCCCCTCCTGCTTCCCCTGAATTCTAATTATTGTTGCGAGGATCTGTTGAAGTAGTAAAAGCTGCTGGCAACCAAGACACATAAAAGCTAAACTCCAGTTGCTGTGTGTAGTTTCCAACACTTATTTATTATCTCTATTTAATAATAAACCTCCCTACCCACAGTTATGTGTTGTAAAGTCTATCCTTTCTCTCTCTCAAAATTACTATGGAGAAAATGCTACGCAAATAGTTTTGCATAGACGGCTGGGCTAATTAACCTGTCCTTTTCACCTCCGACCTCTAATAGTTACTAACAAACTGTATGACACAAGTAGACACTGGAATAGACATACAAATGGTGCTGCTGGGTGGAATTTCATTGTTGTTGTTGTTGTTGTTTGATGATATTTGTGATGCTTGAGTAATTTATTCATGGCTAAGATCACAGAAACATAATGCTAACAATGGTTGAAATCAACCTCGTCCTCTAGTTTTAAGAACACGCCACATTCTTGAACTCCTGCAGGTAACCTTACTAAGATTCTCTTCTGAATTTTTATTGCTATATATTAGGAACAGAGTGATTAACACTAGTGAGCTAGATGATTTGACAATATATATCTGAGAAAAGGAAACTGGAAATGCATCTGAGAAAAAAAAAAGTCCACAGCCGCTGAATCTGAGACAGTTTAGAAAATGAGACAGCTCCAGTAAAGTCCAAATACACGTAAGAACTCTCTAACAGAGGCCACTCACCTTTCTCATGTAAGAGTATGTGGAAAGCTTGTAATAGGAGAGAAAAATAATGAATAATTAATTCCCACTACAGGAAATCTCCTAGGGCAAAATCAAGTTAAGACTTAAAACGATGGGGAAATGCCCCCCAGGCATAATATTTTGGGGAGATTTCTTTTCTCTAAAATATTATATATTAGAATCTTACAGTAGCTCCATGATTCCTTAAACAAAAGAAGGCTGCTTGAAATGGTTTGGCTCTGTGTCCCCACCCACATCTCACCTTGAATTGTAATAATCCCCACGTGTCAAGGGTGGGACCAGGTGTAGATAATTGAATCATCGGCGCCATTTCCCCCGTGCTGTTCTCGTGATACTGAGTTCTCACAAGATCTGGTGGTTTTATAAGGGGCTTCTCCCTTCACTCAGCTCTCATTCTCGCTCCTGCCACCCTGTGAAGAGACGCCTTCCGCCATGATTGTAAGTTTCTTGAGACCTTCCCAGCCATGCGGAACTGTGAATCAATTAAGCCTCTTTTCTTTATAAATTACCCACTCACAAGTGTTTCTTCATAGCAGCATGAGAATGAACGAATACTATACTTGTGTACATGTTGTATTGTTTATTAGCCTGCAGATAGCATTTTTTGTGTCGATAATTTTATGAAACCGTTTCTACCCTCCTCTCCTTGCTATATCCTCTGTTCCTTATTCCTAAATTTCCATAATTTTCTTGTCACTAAGAAAACCTGGATAGTTCACTCTAAGCACGGATAAGTAAGAGTATCACACAGCATCAGCAGCAACAGAGCAGTTGCTGGAAGGAAGGAAGTTCATCTCCCAGGTCTCTAACCCGACTTCCAAGGCCCAGCCCAGTGCCTGGTTCACAGAAGGAATTCACTGTTTCTACTTATGTTGAATGTCTGTTGTGCATATACAAACTGAAATATGCAAACTAGAATAGTCTGTGTTTGACAAGCATTCTGTAAGGGATGTGCTTACCAGAAAGATAATGGCCAAGATGTTGGCCACCCAGATATCACTTGGGGTAATGCTTCCTAATCCCTAAAAGGAGTTTTTTTTAAGGCTTCAAAATGGTTACTTGAAAAGAACTAAGGTCACATGACAACAAGTATATTCCCGCCCCCTCCCCCCAAGGAGGCCTACCTGTCTATCCCCAGGTACACACATAAACATACGCACACCTATGATCCACAGGGGTGACTGCAGGACATTAACTTCCAACCCCTTCCCAACAGGAATCTGAACCAGCAGACAAAGTACTGCCAGGTCCTTGCTGCAGCCTCTTCCCCCACCCCCTTTGATGGTCCTGGTTCTGCATCATTGTACTTGCATATCATTCACTCATTATTTCTTCAGTGCTTCATTCACTAGTCACCAGACATTCCTGAAAGGCTGACTGTGGGCTTCTGGTAAGATGAAAAGGACTGCTTATTTCTCTCACAGTGCTTAGGGCATAGACAATGGATAAAGACCCTGAAGAAGGTGCTAGGCAAAGGGAATGGGGAAGCATGACGTGCACAGTCTGGAAGCAGGAGAGGAGCCAGCATAGCCCTCAGTGGAAACCTGGAGGAGATCTAAGCTGGAGGATGGGGTGGGAGGAGCAGGAGGCTACTCACAGTGGGGCTCCTCCTGTATGATGCTAGAAGCTTCTGCTCTGTCCTGAGAGCAACAGGGAGCCATGGGTGGGCTTGCAGCAGGAGACAGAGGGGCTAGTCTGTGTTTCAGAAAGATATCTCCAGACCTTGGAGGACATAAAGCCTGGCAGAGGGAAGGCACTGTCAGAGACTTTTCCCTTGTCATTCTCTAGAATGAGGGAGGAGGAAGAACCAGTTTGGAAGGGAGGCTGACAAGTTTCATTTTTGAAAATGGATCTGCATTTGGATATCTCTGGAGATGCCAGTAAGGTTGTCGGGTACAGGGTCTGCAGCTCAGAGACCAGCAGGCATCCTGAACAAGACAGATCCAGGCAGACAGAATGGCTTGTAGGAGAACTTGGCAGAGGGCATGACCAAGAAGAGTTCAGAGGCACTGGCCAGTTCCGTGCGACTGCATGGCGGCATGGTACGTGATAAGACTTTTGGATAAATAGATCAAATAAAAGAAAGTTTTAAGTATCAGTAACAGAATTTTAGAAAAAAATCCTGTGAGCAGTAGAGAATTCCTGGAGTTTGTGGGTTTCTGTGTTGTTGTTGACTTTTACCAAGGAAGTGATAGAATCAAAGCAGCAGTGTCCTGAGGTCCCGGGAACTCCAGGCTGACTTCCATCCTCAAAGCAAAACTGTGTTGTGATTCTCTCTAAATCCAGGTCTGCAAATCAGGCCTCCAGTCTCAAGGGGGTATCCTCCATGCTAAAAATAGATGAGTGGAATGCAATGGAATAGCTATGAAAGTGACATCGCACAACCCTTCCAAGTGTGTATTTGGCTTGTCACCTGTTACTAATTTTAGTTCATTAGAAATCAGGCACAAAATGTGGCGACGCTTGAGGCTATGAAAATGGCTGCAGGCCCTGCAGTCAGACCATGTCACACGTGCCCTCTTCAGTTATGCATACATGCTGCAGTCGGGTGCTTGCTGCACAGCCAGTGGTGTTTCTGGGGACCCATTAGCACTATGAAACCCTAATGTCTTCTGACCCATTCAAGAAATATGGCTCTACTTATTATAGTTCACAGTTCAGTATATTTGCTTGTAGGTTAATTCACTGAAAATGGATGCTTTCTCTACCTCTTGCTAAATAAAAATTAGAGAATGATGGCCAGGTGCGGTGGCTGGCACCTATAATCTCAACACTTTGGGAGGTGGGCAGATCGCTTGAGCCCAGGAGTTGGAGACCAGACTGTGTAACATGATGAAACCCCATCTCTACAAAAAATATGCACCTGTTGTCCCAGCTACTCAGGAGGCTGAGGTAGGATTGCTTGAGCCAGGGAGGTCGAGGCTGCAATGAGCCATGATCGCGCCACAGCACTCCAGCCTGGGTGACAGAGCAAGACCCTGTCTCAAAAAAAAATATATATATATATATATATGTGTGTGTGTGTATATATATATGAGGCCATTGTTTGTTGCTGTTGTCATGCGTGCAGGAGTGAGAAGGGTGGAAAGAGTAGAACAAGGGGTTTGATCTGTAACTGACTGCTAACAATCAATTGAGGTAAGTCACTACCTTCAGACTAGTCAGGAGGCTATTGTTTTGGACTAGGCTCCTGCACTAGGCCCCAACAGACTAGACCAAAAATCAGAATGAAGTCATTCATGCTGACGTTCCACATTGCCAAGCCAAACCTGAGTTGTTAACCGACCTCCAGAGCAGTCCAGAACAATCCGGAGACAGAGAAAGCCAAGTTTCAATCTGCATGGTAACGAAGTTCCCTCTACTCTCTCCCTTCCAAGGGAAAGTGACCTGATGTTAACCAATCAGTTATTTCTCTACTGTTCTGTTCCTCATTTCCACCTTGCAAGGAAAGTAACTTTGAAATGACCAATCAGCTTTTTGGTCTTTGTCCCTGCTTTCTTCAGCCCTTCTCTGTATGAAACCACCCTCCTCTACTCAACCCATTGGAACACTTCTTCTATTTCATCAGATGAAGTTTGCTGGATTCTGGAATTACAAATAAAGTCAATTAAGATCTTAAAACTAAACCTGTAATAAGGTTTGATGCTCTGAAATATTTTTACTCCCAATACTTCTGGCACCAAATATGTGGGTTTTTCCATACCAATAACCAGTTCTCTAATTGTCTATACACCAGCTGGGTATCAAACAATCCACTTCTGACACTACCTGGTCTAACCCAGCAGATCCCATGGGTTAAGGGATCAGCCCCTTAAGACTACCCCCATTTCAAATGCTAACCACAAGTCCTGGACCTCCCATACTTATAAATCAGAGGTTTCCATGACTGAGCTTGATTGATTTGATTGATAGAGAGACAGACACACATACACACACGCAAAGAGAGTCTCACTCTGTCACCCAGGCAGGAATGTAGTAGCATGATCATGGCTCACTACGCTGCCACCTCCCGGGTTCAAGTGACCTCCCATCTCAGCCTCCAGAGTAGCTGGGATCACAGGCGTGTTCCACCACACCTGGCTAAACTTTTATTTCTTCTAGAGACAGTGTCTCCCTGTGTTGCCCAGGCTGGTCTTAGACTTCTGGGCTCCAGCAATCCTTCCACCTCAGCCTGCCAAAGTGCTGAGATTATAGGCCTGAGCCACCGCTCCTGGCTCAAGTTCAGTAATTTGCTAGAACAGCTCACAGAACTCAGGGAAAACAGTTTACTTACTATTGCTAGTTTATTATAAAGGAAATTACAAAGAATATGAGTGGACATGCAGATGAAGAAGTACATAGGGCAGGCAAGGTCCAGAAGAGTCCTGAATATAGGCACTTCAGCCCCACTGGGGAGTTGGAGTGTGCCACCCTCCTGGCATGTGGGTGTGTTTGCTCACTCGCCCAAAAGCTGCTTGGCAGACCCCTTCGTGTAGGAGTTTTTATGGAGGTTTCATTATATGGGTATAATTGATTAAATCTGTGACTGTTGGTGATTTTCAAAACCTCCAGTCCCTGTCCTTTCCCCAGGGGGCCTAAGGGTGGGGCCAGATGTTCCAACCCTGTAATCACAAGGTCAGTTCCTCTGGCCACCAGCCCCCATCATGAAACCATCTAGCGATCAAGGAAGAATAATCTCATAAGTGTAAACTCAAGCATGGTTAAAAGGGACTTATGAAAAATAAATGATGCTCTTCTCATTTCTATCACTCAGGAAATTCCAAGGGTTTTCAAAGCTCTGTGCTAGGAACCAGGGAGGATGACCAAATATATATTTATTATATCTCAATATCACACTTCCCAGTGTTCACCCTCACTCCTGCCCCCCCTCTGCCCTAAACCAAGTACTTCAATGTCACAAGCAGAACTATGCCATAAAAGGCCCGTGGGGGCTTGCTCTGGGTTGCTTGCCTGGACAAGGTCCTGGATGGGACTGAAGGCCTTTCCTCTTTCTCCAGGGAGAAGAGATGCACTTAAACCCAGGGTCCCACAGGCTCAATGGGTCTTCTTCCAAAACCAGATTCCAATGAGCCCTCAGATTCTCCAAATACTGGGCAGCTGGATTTCCCAGACACTGTCCGCAATCTGAGGACATCTAATATACCTGTAGACTGTTCTCCCACTGAAAAGGTGGTTCTTGCTCTTGTCCATTAAAGAAGAGAGGTGGCAGAGAGTTGGAGGAGAGAGCCTCCTTCCCTGGCATGTCCACCCAGGGGTCTCCAGGAACATCCCGGCTGTGGCCCACACCTCTCTGTGTGGTTAAGAGGAGTATCGGATGCCTTCTCTTTCCAACCTTTACTTATAAGTTTCCCCCAGGAAAGTCTGTGCCTTCACCTATACCATGTGGGCTGTTTGATTCCTCACAGCTGCTTCTGGGAAGGATGGGAGAAAATCAGAGATTCTCCTTGTACACGAAGTGGCATTTGCAACTGCTCTGTGAACTACAGTAACCCAAAGTCCCCCAAACAAGAAATATTGGAGCAGTTTTGATTCTGATCTCTCCTTCATTCTCTCATCGGCAGTAACCAACCGTTTATCAAATTTGCCCAAGACAGTGCTGGTTGATACCCACCTTCTGGCATGGTTATTAATAGTGCTTCACTTTCTTTCTCAGAGGTGTCCGGGTTTGGATGAGAAATTATATGGGCTCCCTGTTCATCTCCAACCTGTCAACAGTTGCTGAGAACTCCTCCTCTGAAGTGTTCTCACCTCGCCTAGCCCTTTTTTTTCTCCAGTCTCAGGGCTGCCATCCCTGTTCAAGTTTCAGTGCCTGTTGCCCATCTAAACTGCGTCAGCCTCATGTCTCTTCCAATCCTCCCTGTACACCTCTCCTTTAAAACAGTGCTTTCAACCTGTAGCATCCACGCCCAAGCGCTTACAACGATGCCCGGTCCCCTAGAACTGCTAGACCTAAAGAAATTGCCAGCCGCCTTCTAAAGCTGGTTCATCCGGCCAGTCTCTTTCTAAAAGCCACATTTCTCACTGCTCCCAAATGTGAACACTTGGCTATTGTCAGGCTAGCTCATCTCTGAGTTCGTACTCCAAGCAAACGTTCATGTCCACGCTGTTGCTCATGCTGTACTATCTTTCCTTGTCTTTTTCAACCTCCTGGAAGCCCAGATCTTCCATCTACAGTTCAGCTTGCTCTTCTTGCACTAACCCTTAAGTAGAAAAAGCCTGTGTTTCTTAGTCATGAGGATCTGAATTTGACCTTAGATCCATCACTGCCCACTGTATTTCACTGATTATAAGACATATACGTATTTTTTTTTCACTTTTAGCGTACCTGGAAATGGAATGTACTTTAGAATCTTAAGCATCTTAGATTCAACAAAGCATAGTAGCCTGTGACTTTGTGTTATGTGACACAGACTCTGTGAGTCTTGGTGACCTTGTCTTCAAAACAATTAACATTTTACCGTCGACACTGCTGTGGGAATTACTTGGAATAACCGCAGTTGAGACCCAGTGGGAGAATATCTCCATGAGAATCTGGATCCTGAACCCAGGCATTTTATAATGACTTTCTTTTGAGAAGGCCTGGGCCGCATGGAAAAACTGTTGCAACCGATACCAAAGTTTGTGTCATCAAATTTCAGAACAATTCTCTGCAGTGTACAAAGCCAGAAAGAGAAATCAGTCCCATTCATGGGTGGTTTAACCACAGCTCTCTACAGAGAACTCTGTTCAGAGGAAATAGCTAAAGGGGCCATTTCTCCAGGGGTCATGAGCCAAGTAGCTTTCTGTTGGAAAAGTGTCATTTGACGGACAAAGCTACAAAAGCAGTTTTGTCCTTAATTCTTCAGTAAAAAATCTTCAAAAGCTGATTTTATGTTAAAAGTCCACAGGTAGGTTTCTGAAGAATTGGGTCACAGGTGCATGTTTTAGTAACATCCAATTGGACAATTTCCATCTTCTTTCTGTATAAAAGTCTGCCCACTCCAAGAAGGTGCTAGCAGCCAGATGCCTGAGGTACAATCAAGCTGATTGGCAAGGGAATCTTTCCTTCTACCTCCCTGTGCTGCTCCAGTGGGTAACAGTCCCAGCTCCAAACTCAGACCATTGAGGATTGTGTTTACCTCTTGCTTTTAATGTGGGTTTTCAGTGAAGGGATCTAGAACATAAGATGGGGGAGGGAGGGCAGGTGGTGAACCCTGCAGTGTAGGATTTGAATTGGAGCTATCAGTAAGTGGGAGATCATGATCTGATATTCTAGCTGTGTCCCTGAAAAAGCTTAGAATCAATAATACCTCATAGCAATAAGCTCGTGTAGGAACCAGGTTTTGGTTTCTGAATACTATTGCCTGCCAAAAAGAACCAGAGCTCCTTAGAGAATTGGCAAATATTAGGTCAGAGTTAGGAACATCTTGTGTATCAGAAAGCAAAGATGTGTTCACAGACCATTTAAAAGTCCATGTCAAAAAAATACAGAAGTCAGCTTGGAAAGGATCTCACTGATCAAATCTGAGAAAATTTGAGGATAAAAAAATAATCCTGGGAAACGACTGTAATGCATTGTATTTTTAACATTTCACGACTCTATAGTGATTCTCTAAAGACAGAAAGGACCAGCCTGGGCAACATGGCAAAACCCTATCTCTACAAAAAATATAAAAATTAGCTGGGCGTGATGGTTATGTGCCTATAGTCCAGCTACTCAGGAGGCTGAGGTGGGAGAATCACTTCACCCTTGGAGGTCGAGGCTGCAAAGAGCCATGATTTCACTGCTGTACTCCAGCCTGGGTGAGAGTGAGACCCTGTCTAGAAAAAAAAAAAAAAAAAAGCTCTTTTTTTTTTTTAATTTTTTTGTTATACTTTAAGTTCTAGGGTACATGTGCACAACGTGCAGGTTTGTTACATATGTATACATGTGCCATGTTGGTGTGCTACACCCATCAACTCGTCATTTACATCACGTGTAACTCCCAATGCCATCCCTCCCACTTCCCCCCTCCCCACAATAGGCCCGGGTGTGTGATGTTCCCCTTCCCGTGTCCAAGTGTTCTCATTGTTCAATTCCCACCTATGAGTGAGAACATGTGGTATTTGGTTTTCTGTTCTTGGTGATAGTTTGCTGAGAATGATGGTTTCCAGCTGCGTCTGTGTCCCTACAAAGGACACAAACTCATCCTTTTTATGGCTGCATAGTATTCCATGGTGTATATGTGCCACATTTTCTTAATTCAGTCTGTCACTGATGGACATTTGGGTGGATTCCAAGTCTTTGCTATTGTGAATAGTGCCGCAATAAACATACGTGTGCATGTGTCTTTATAGCAGCATGATTTATAATCCTTTGGGTATATACTCAGTAATGGGATGGCTGGGTCATATGGTATTTCTAGTTCTAGATCCTTGAGGAATCGCCATACTGTTTTCCATAATGGTTGAACTAGTTTACAATCCCACTGACAGGGTAAAAGTGTTTCTATTTCTCCACATCCTCTCCAGCACCTGTTGTTTCCTGACTTTTTAATGATTGCCATTCTAACGTGTGAGATGGTATCTCATTGTAGTTTTGTTTGCATTTCTCTGATGGCCAGTGATGACGAGTATTTTTTCATGTATCTGTTGGCTGTATGCATGTCTTCTTTTGAGAAATATCTGTTCATATCCTTTGCCCGGTTTTTGATGGGGTTGTTTTTTTCTCATAAATTTGTTTGAGTTCTTTGTAGGTTCTGGATATTGGCCCTTTGTCAGATGAGTAGATTGCAAAAATTTTCTCCCATTCTGTAGGCTGCCTGTTCACTCTGATGGTAGTTTCTTTTGCTGTGCAGAAGCTCTTTAGTTTAATTAGATCCCATTTGTCAATTTTGGCTTTTGTTGCCATTGCTTTTGGTGTTTTAGACATGAAGTCCTTGCCCATGCCTATGTCCTGAATGGTATTACCTAGGTTTTCTTCTAGGGTTTTTATGGTATTAGGTCTAACATTTTAAGTCTCTAATCCATCTCGAATTAATTTTCATATAAGGAGTAAGGAAAGGATCCAGTTTCAGCTTTCTACTTATGGCTAGCCAATTTTCCCAGCACCATTTATTAAATAGGGAATCCTTTCCCCATTTCTTGTTTTTCTGAGGTTTATCAAAGATCAGATGGCTGTAGATGTGTGGTATTATTTCTGAGGACTCTGTTCTGTTCCATTGGTCTATATCTCTGTTTTGGTACCAGTACCATGCTGTTTTGGTTACTGTAGCCTTGTAGTATAGTTTGAAGTCAGGTAGCCTGATGCCTCCAGCTTTGTTCTTTTGACTTAGGATTGTCTTGGCAATGCAGGCTCTTTTTTGGTTCCATATGAACTTTAAAGCAGTTTTTTCCAATTCTGTGAAGAAAGTCATTGGTAGCTTGATGGGGATGGCATTGAATCTATAAATTACCTTGGGCAGTATGGCCATTTTCACAATACTGATTCTTCCTATCCATGAGCATGGCATGTTCTTCCATTTGTTTGTGTCCTCTTTTATTTCAGTGAGCAGTGGTTTGTAGTTCTCCTTGAAGAGGTCCTTTATATCCCTTGTAAGTTGGATTCCTAGGTATTTTATTCTCTTTGAAGCAATTGTGAATGGAAGTTCATTCCTGATTTGGCTCTCTGTTTGTCTGTTACTGGTGTATAAGAATGCTTGTGATTTTTGCACATTGGTTTTGTATCCTGAGACTTTGCTGAAGTTGCTTATCAGCTTAAGGAGATTTTGGGCTGAGACAATGGGGTTTTCTAAATATACAATCATGTCATCTGCAAACAGGGACAATGTGACTTCTTCTTTTCCTAACTGAATACCCTTTCTTTCTTTCTCTTGCCTGATTGCCCTAGCCAGAACTTCCAACACTATGTTGAATAGGAGTGGTGAGAGAGGGCATCCCTGTCTTGTGCCAGTTTTCAAAGGGAATTTTTCCAGTTTTTGCCCATTCAGTATGATATTGGCTGTGGGTTTGTCATAAATAGCTCTTATGATTTTGAGGTACGTTCCATCAATACCGAATTTATTGAGAGTTTTTAGCATGAAGGGCTGTTGAATTTTGTCAAAGGCCTTTTCTGCATCTATTGAGAGAATCATGTGGTTTTTATCTTTGGTTGTGTTTATATGCTGGATTACATTTATTGATTTGTGTATGTTGAACCAGCCTTACATCCCAGGGATGAAGCCCACTTGATCATGGTGGATAAGCTTTTTGATGTGCTGCTGGATTCGGTTTGCCAGTATTTTATTGAGGATTTTTGCATCGATGTTCATCAGGGATATTGGTCTAAAATTCTCTTTTTTTGTTGTGCCTTTGCCAGGCTTTGGTATCAGGATGATGTTGGCCTTATAAAATGAGTTAGGGAGGATTCCTTCTTTTTCTATTGATTGGAATAGTTTCAGAAGGAATAGTACCAGCTCCTCCTTGTACCTCTGGTAGAATTCAGCTGTGAATCCATCTGGTCCTGTACTTTTTTTTGGTTGTTAGGCTATTAATTATTGCCTCAATTTCAGAGCCTGCTATTGGTCTATTCAGGGATTCAGCTTCTTCCTGGTTTAGTCTTGGGAGAGTGTAAGTGTCCAGGAAATTATCCATTTCTTCTAGGTTTTCTAGTTTATTTGCATAGAGGTGTTTATAGTATTCTCTGATGGTAGTTTGTATTTCTGTGGGGTCAGTGGTGATATCCCCTTTATGTTTTTTTATTGTGTCTATTTGATTCTTCTCTCTTTTCTTCTTTATTAGTCTTGCTAGCGGTCTATCAATTTTGTTGATCTTTTCAAAAACCCAGCGCCTGGATTCATTGATTTTTTGGAGGGTTTTTTGTGTCTCTATCTCCTTCAGTTCTGCTCTTAGTTATTTCTTGCCTTCTGCTAGCTTTTGAATGTGTTTGCCCTTGCTTCTCTAGTTTTTTTTTTAATTGTGATGTTAGGGTGTCAATTTTAGATCTTTCCAGCTTTCTCTTGTGGGCATTTAGTGCTATAAATTTCCCTCTACACACTGCTTTAGATGTGTCCCACAGATTCTAGTATGTTGTATCTTTGTTCTCATTGGTTTCAAAGAGCATCTTTATTTCTGCCTTCATTTCGTTGTGTACCCAGTAGTCATTCAGGAGCAGGTTGTTCAGTTTCCATGTAGTTGAGCAGTTTTGATTGAGTTTCTTAGTCCTGAGTTCTAGTTTGATTGCACTGTGGTCTGAGAGAAAGTTTGTTGTAATTTCTGTTCTTGTACATTTGCTGAGGAGTGCTTTACTTCCAACTATGTGGTCGGTTTTGGAGTAAGTGTGATGTTGTGCTGAGAAGAATGTATATTCTGTTGATTTGGGGTGGAGAGTTCTATAGATGTCTATTAGGTCCGCTTGGTGCAGAGTTCAATTCCTGGATACCCTTGTTAACTTTCTGTCTCGTTGATCTGTCTAATGTTGACAGTGGGGTGTTGAAGTCTCCCACTATTATTGTATGGGAGTCTAAGTCTCTTTGTAAGTCTCTAAAGACTTGCTTTATGAATCTGGGTGCTCCTGTATTGGGTGCATATATATATTTAGGATAGTTAGCTCTTCCTGATGAATTGATCCCTTTACCATTATGTAATGGACTTCTTTGTCTCTTTTGATCTTTGATGGTTTAAAGTCTGTTTTATCAGAGACTAGGACTGCAACCCCTGCTTTTTTTTTGTTCTCCATTTGCTTGGTAGATCTTCCTCCATCCCTTTATTTTGAGCCTATGTGTGTCTCTGCATGTGAGATGGGTCTCCTGAATACAGCAAACTGATGGGTCTTGACTCTATCCAATTTGCCAGTCTGTGTCTTTTAATTGGACCATTTAGTCCATTTACATTTAAGGTTAATATTGTTATGTGTGAACTTGATCCTGTCATTGTGATATTAGCTGGTTATTTTGCTCATTAGTTGACGCAGTTTCTTCCTAGCATTGATGGTCTTTACATTTTGGCATGTTTTTGCAGTGGCTGGTACTGGTTGTTCCTTTCCACATTTAGTGTTTCCTTCAGGGTCTCTTGTAAGGCAGGCCTGGTGATGACAAAAATCTCTAAGCATTTGCTTGTCTGTAAAGGATTTTATTTCTCCTTCACTTATGAAACTTAGTTTGGCTTGATATGAAATTCTGGGTTGAAAAGTCTTTTCTTTAAGAATGTTGAATATTGACCCCCACTCTCTTCTGGCTTGTAGAGTTTCTGCTGAGAGATCTGCTGTTAGTCTGATGGGCTTCCCTTTGTGGGTAACCCGACCTTTCTCTCTGGCTGCCCTTAACATTTTTTCCTCATTTCAACTTTGGTGAATCTGACAATTATGTGTCTTGGAGTTGCTCTTCTCGAGGAGTATCTTTGTGGCATTCTGTGTATTTCCTGAATTTGAATGTTGGCCTGCCTTACTAGGTTGGGGAAGCTCTCCTGGATGATATCCTGAAGAGTGTTTTCCAACTTGATTCCATTTTCCCCCTCACTTTCAGGCACCCCAATCAGATGTAGATCTGGTCTTTTCACATAATCCCATACTTCTTGGAGGCTTTGTTCATTTCTTTTTGCTTTTTTCTCTAGACTTCTCTTCTCGCTTCATTTCATTCATTTGATCTTCAATTGCTGATACTTTCTTCCAGTTGATTGAGTCAGTTACTGAAGCTTGTGCATTTGTCACGTATTTCTCGTGTCATGGTTTTCATCTCTATCAGTTCGTTTATGGCCTTCTCTGCATTGATTATTCTGGTTATCCATTCTTCCATTCTTTTTTCAAGATTTTTAGTTTCTTTGTGCTGGGTACGTAGTTCCTCCTTTAGCTCTGAGAAATTTGATGGACTGAAGCCTTCTCTCAACTCATCAAAGTCATTCTCCGTCCAGCTTTGATCCATTGCTGATGATGAGCTGCATTCCTTTGGAGGGGGAGATGTACTCTGATTTTTTTAATTTTCAGCTTTTCTGCCCTGCTTTTTCCCCATCTTTGTGGTTTTATCTGCCTTTGGTCTTTGATGATGGTGACGTACTGATGGGGTTTTGGTATGGGTGTCCTTTCTGTTTGTTAGTTTTTCTTCTAACAGTCAGGACCCTCAGCTTCAGGTCTATTGGAGTTTGCTTGAGGTCCACTCCAGACCCTGTTTGCCTGGGTATCAGCAGCGGAGGCTGCAGAGGATAGAATATTGCTGAACAGCGAGTATTGCTGTCTGATTCTTGCTCTGGAAACTTCATCTCAGAGGTGTGCCCAGCTGTGTGAGGTGTTGGTCTGCACCTAGTAGGGGATGTCTCCCAGTTAGGTTACTCAAGGGTCAGGAACCCACTTGAGCAGGCAGTCTGTCCATTCTCAGATCTCAGCCTCTGTGCTGGGAGACCCACTGCTGTCTTCAAAGCTGTCAGACAGGGTCATTTACATCTGCAGAGGTTTCTGCTGCTTTTTGTTTAGCTATGCCCTGTCCCCAGAGGTGGAGTCTACAGAGACAGGCAGGCCTCCTTGAGCTGCAAGTGGGTTCCACCCAGTTCGAGCTTCCCAGTGGCTTTGTTTACCTACTTAAGCCTAGGCAATGGCGGGCGCCCCTCTCCCAGCCTCGCTGCTGCCTTGCTGTTAGATCTTAGACTGCTGTGCTAGCAATGAGGGAGGCTCTGTGGGTGTGGGACCCTCCTGGCCAGGTGTGGGATATGATCTCCTGGTGTGCCGTTTGCTGAGACCCTTGGTAAAGTGCAGTATTAGGGTGGGAGTTACCCGATTTTCCAGGTGTTGTATGTCTGTTTCCCTTGGCTAGGAAAAGGGATTCCCTTCCCCCTTGTCTTTCCCAGGTGAGGCGTTGCCTTGCCCTGCTTCAGCTCTTGCCAGTCGGGCTGCACCAGCTGACCAGCATCGATTGTCCGGCACTCCCCAGTGAGATGAACCCGGTACCTCAGTTGAAAATGCAGAAATCACCCGTCTTCTGTGTTGCTCGCGCTGGGAGCTGGAGGCTGGAGCTGTTCCTATTTGGCCGTCTTGCTCTGGGACCTTTTTTTTTTTTTTTTTTAAAGACAGAGTCTTGCTCTGTTGCCCAGGCTGGAGTGCAGTGGTGCAATCTCGGCTCACTGCAAGCTCTGCCTCCCGAGTTCACACCATTCTCCTGCCTCAACCTCCTGAGTAGCTGGGACTACAGGCGCCTGCCACCATGCCCAGCTAATTTTGTGTGTGTTTTAAGTAGACACAGGGTTTCACCATGTTAGCCAGGATGGTGTCGATCTCCTGACCTCATGATCCACCTGCCTCAGCCTCCCATAGTGCTGGGATTACAGGCGTGAGCCACCATAACACGCTCTTCTTTTATAAAAAATTATAATCCAGTTATGTGTAGGCTAAATTTTAGGAAAGCACCATTTCATAACTCAATGTAATGATTGATTCAAGCGATGATCATCAATGAATAATATGACCCACTGGGAGAAAAGACTAGAGGGAAAGGCTGCTTACAGAATGTCACAGGTTACTGATTAATTACAAAGGCAAAAGCTTGCCTTTGCATTGCTATCTATCAGTCTTCACCTCATCTGCCTCCCATTGTGCGTGCCATGACAGTTAGTGGAGCAACCTAACCCTGTGAGTCCCTGGTCTGATGCCATAGGAGGGACACTCATAACAAAATTTGCTGGAAGCATCTGACCTGAATCAAATCCTGGCCAGATGGTCAGAGCACTCCAGAATGTGGGATTTTTTTTTTTTGAGACAGAGCTTTGCTCTGTCCCCCAGGCTGGAATGCAGTGGCGCAATCTTGGCTCACTGCAACCTCTGCCTCCTAGGTTCAAGCAATTCTCGTGTTTCAGCCTCCTGAGTAGCTGGAACTCCAGGCATGCACTACGACGCCCAGGTAATTTTTGTATTTTTAGCAGAGACAGTGTTTCACCATGTTGCCCAGGCTGGTCTTGAACTTCTGACCTCAAGTGATCCTCCCACCTCAGCCTGCCAAAGTGCTGTGATTACAGGCGTGAGCCACCGCGCCCAGCCAGGATGTTCTGCAGGTCTTCAAAGAGTTGGAGTTCAAGAACAGAGGCAGAGTACAGGGAAAATAGAAACAGAACAGCCAAATCTAGGTGTCAACCTTGATTGGATTCTGGGTCAAAAGCTACCAAGGACATTCTGGAGGACAATTAGGAAACTTTGAGTCCAGATTGCATGTTAGATCACTCTGTTGAATTAATGTTGATTCTCTTATCGGGGTGAGGATGGCTCTGTTCTGAGTGATGCAAGATCCAACATTTAGGCATGAAATGCCATGATGACAGCTGCCTACTTTAGCAAAAGGGAAGGGGTATGTGTGTGTGTGTGTGTGTGTATATGTGTGTGCGTGCATATAAATAGAGGAAGTAGCTGCGGCTAGATGGTGAATCTACGTGAGGAGTATCCAGGTGTTCATTGTACTGTTCTTTCAACTTTTCTGTGGGTTTGAAAATTTTCAAAACAAGACAAAAAATGTTTTTTCAAAGACCGTTCAAGAGGATAGGAAATAGAAATGAGTCTTATTAAAGAGCCATTTAAAAGACTGTTTCCTTCTATTTCCTTTTGCCCACGACTGTGACCCTCAGTGCTAGCGATTTCTCCTTTCCATAAACTTTTGTTTGACTTAAAATCATTGTGTCACCACTGAGCAGGGAATCTCAATAATGGCTGACATATCTGGTAGCAAAAGGAAATGAAATATTTTTATTTTCTCAGAGAACTAAAGCTTATCTTCCAAATCAAATTTCTTTTTTTTTTTTTTTTTTTTTTTTTTTGAGATGAAGTCTCGCTCTGTTGCCCAGGCTGGAGTGAAGTGATGTGGTCCTGGCTCACTGCAACCTCCATCTCCCAGGTTCAAGCAATTCTCCTGTCTCAGCTTCCCAACTAGCTGGGACTACAGGCACGGGCCTCCACACCCAGCTAATTTTTGTATTTTTAGTAGAGAAGGGGTTTTACCATATTAGCCAGTCTGGTCTCAAACTTCTGGTCTCAAATGATCCACCTGCCTTGGTCTCCCAAAGTGCTGGGATTACCAGCATGAACCACTGTGCGCAGCCTCAAATTTCTTTTTTTTTTTTTCTTTTTTCTTTTTTTTAAATTTATTTATTATTATTATACTTTAAGTTCTAGGGTACATGTGCATAACGTGCAAGTTTGTTACATATGTATTCTTGTGCCATGTTGGTGTGCTGCACCCATCAACTCGTCAGCACCCATCAACTCGTCGTTTACATCAGATATAACTCCCAATGCAATCCCTCCCCCTTCCCCCCTCCCCATGATAGGCCCCGGTGTGTGATGTTCCCCTTCCCGAGTCCAAGTGATCTCATTGTTCAGTTCCCACCTATGAGTGAGAACATGCGGTGTTTGGTTTTCTGTTCTTGTGATAGTTTGCTAAGAATGATGGTTTCCAGCTGCATCCATGTCCCTACAAAGGACACAAACTCATCCTTTTTTATGGCTGCATAGTATTCCATGGTGTATATGTGCCACATTTTCTTAATCCAATCTGTCACTGATGGACATTTGGGTGGATTCCAAGTCTTTGCTATTGTGAATAGTGCCGCAATAAACATACGTGTGCATGTGTCTTTATAGCAGCATGATTTATAATCCTTTGGGTATATCCCCAGTAATGGGATGGCTGGGTCATATGGTACATCTAGTTCTAGAAATTTCTTATATTGAGCTTCAACTATGCAAGATCCCATGAGAGGAATGATATACCAAGATGAACAACAATATGGTCTCTGCCTTCAAGGGGTGTAAAATCTAACCCATACAATTGGGCTCCACAAGCATTTTTTGAGTGGTTATTATGAGCTAAACAAAACACTAGGACTAGAGATCCAGTTATAGAACAAGATACAGGGGCCATCAAAAAGTCCCTTATCTTTTGAGAAATATGAATAGATTAATTTCAGTATATTGCATAAAGTTTATAAGACCATTATCATGTTCTAAAAATTATCATCAGGAATCTAGCAACAGTTTCTGAACAAAGAGTACCTCAGAGCCATGGCTTGGATTAAAGTTCAGGATATTTTTCAGACAAAGCAGTAGGCATTGCAAGCAGATGGAATAGAGCATGCAAAAGCATGAGGGCGTGAAATGAGCATGAGGTCTTTGGGGGATCAACAACTAGTTAAATATGGCTGGAGGGGGTGGGTACTTGGGGCAGTAAGAGAGACAACTCGGAACTCCAGCTTAACTTGGGCTGGTAGATAAAGAGCTTCCATCCTATCCTGAAGAGTTTGAACTGTATCCTGAAGGCAATAGGAAGCCAGGAGGAGACTTTGGAGATAAATAATATGATCATCAGGTGCTTGTCTTAGAAAGGTAAGTCTAGTGGTGGAGTGGCAGGAGATTTGGAAGGAGATGAGCCAGCAAGATTGGTTAATACATTTTTGTAATAGTGCTGGTGAGAGATGCTGAGCACCTAAACCAAGACGAAGTAGAGACAGAGAAAGGGTGGATGCAAGAGACAGTTTGTAGATTACAAAAATAGGGCATGGTGACAGAATGAATGCTAGGAAGTGACACAGAGGGGTCATCAGAGATGATGTATTAGGATTCTCCAGAGAAACAGAACCAATAGGGTGATTGTGTGTGTGTGTATTGAGAGAGAGAAAGGAGTTCTCTATTATAAGGAAACTCCATCGTGGGTGTGCAAAAGTCCAAAACCCGCAAGGTAGCTCACAGGCTAGAGATTCTATCAGAAGTAGATCTTGCAGTCTTGAGTTCAAAGGCAGGTCTGGAAAGAATTCCTTCTTCCTCAGTGGAGTTTCAGTGTTTTCTCTTAATGGCCTCCATTGATTGGCTGAGGCCCATGTATCTTACGGAGGGTAATCTGCTTTCCTCGAAGCTCACCAGTTTGAATGTTAATCGTACCCTAAAAAATACCTTCACGGTGACATCGAGACAACTAGACAGCCTAGCCAAGGTGATACGTAAAATTAACCATCACCTTTAAGACATTGGTTGTATTTGGGTGCCGTTAATAATTAATAATATATGGAATAGAGGATAAAAGATCAGTTGAGGGGAGAAAAAGAACATCATTTCGATGTTGAATTTCAGCTGGCGATGTCCAGTGGTCACTTAGGACAGAAACTCGGAAGATAGATTTTTCTAATGAACTCAATTTAGACATCTTAGTGGATCCACGTGGTGGTGGTGGGTTCGTTAATGCATTTGCCGCCAATTACCAGATGCTGGCTGGCTTCACTCACACTTCTGGCGGTTGGCAAGTGCTGCTGGCTAATGTGCCTCAGTTGTCCTCCACGTAGCCTCTCCCAGCTCAGCCTTCCTCACTTGGCAGCTGGGGTTCCATGAGGGCAAGCCTGATGTATACGCATGTATCAGCCTCCGCTTGGGCCACATTTTCTAATGATCCCATAGCCAAAGCAAATCATATGGCTAAGCTAAGGTTGACGTTGAAGGGGGCAACACACAAGCCTAGAATTCATTAAAATCCATTAACATAACAATGGAACACATGTTGGCCGGGCTTGGTGGCTGAGGCCTGTAATCCCAGCACTTTGGGAGGCCGAGAAGGGCGGATCACCAGGTCAGGAGATAGAGACCATCCTGGCTAACACGGTGAAACCCCATCTTTACTAAATACAAAACAATTAACTGGGCGTGGTGGCGGGCGCCTGTAGTCCCAGCTACTCGGCAGGCTGAGGCAGGAGAATGGTGTGAACCTGAGAGGCAGAGCTTGCAGTGAGCCGAGATTGCACCACTGCACTCCAGCCTGGGTGACAGAGTGAGACTCCATCTCAATTTAAAAAAAAAAAAACAAAGCATGGAACACATGTTAAACAGTCTAGAATTCATTAAGATCCATTAACATAACAATGGAATACATGCTAAATGGCAATGAAGAAAAAGAGAATAGAGTAACAAGGCAGATAATTACATTGGAAGAGAAGGCCGTAGTAGACAGGGTGGTCAGAGAAGTGACTTTTGAGCAGACACTTAAATGAAGTAAGGCAGCCAGTCATGTGAAATTCTGCAGGCAAGCCCATGCCAGACAAAGTGAACTGCAGGGGTTGAGGACTGTGAAGCCAGAACCAGCTTGAAATGCTCAAGAAACAAGAAGAGCAGAGTACACCAGGGCTGGGGGTGGAAGAGCAATGGAGATGAGACTGGAGAGGTGGCAGAGAGGACCACAGTGCAGGGCTTTGCAGACCATGGAAGGAGACTCAATTTTATTCTAAATAGTGATGAGAAACCAATGAAAGATTTTGTGCAAGAAGGGACTTGATCCAATTTTCATCTTTATTTATCTTTTCGAGGCAGAGTCTCACTCTGTCACCCAAGCTAGAGTGCAGTGGCGCGATGTTGGCTCACGGCAACCTCACTGCAACACCTCCTGGGTTCAAGCAATTCTCTTGCCTCAGTCTTCTGAGTAGCTGGGATTACAGGTGCATGCCACCACACCTGGCTAATTTTTGCATTTTTAACAGAGAAGAGGTTTCACCATGTTCACCAGGCTGGTATTGAACTTCTGACCTCAAGTAATCCACCTTCCACCTTCCACCTTCCCAAAGTGCTGGGATTACAGGCATGAGCCACCACGCCTGGCCAATTTTCATCTTTAAAAGATGGTTCTGATTACTGATGAGGCAACATGCATGGAGACTGGGCGATCTGGTAGGGGCTACTGCAGTAGTCACAGAAAGAGAGAATGGTAGTGGTGGAGGTGCCAAGAAGTGGTTGAATTTGGACGACCAGAAGAGGTAGAAACATTACATGTTCATGGAGTAGATGTGAAATGTCAGGGACACAGAGGGGTCAAGAATGATGCCTGACAACTGAGCAAGACAGGAAATAGGAGAGAAAATCAGGCATTCTTTTCTGGACATGCTGTATTTCACCTGCCTAATACATATGCAAGTGGAGACACCAAGTAGAAGATCAAATAGGAAGACCTTAAGCTCAAGGGAGAGAAAGTCAGCATCTAAATGGCATGATGGCCATGAGAGTATGTGGGATAAATTGGAAGATGTCGTAGAAGATGCAGATGTTCTCTGCCAACCATTAGGTTTTCACAATGAAATAAGAAGTGATGAATAGAAGGAATGGCTGCAGGGAGCTTCGAAAGAGAGGAGTTTTGAGAAAGTGGTTTTAGGTCAGGATACAAGAGACTGAATTCATTAGGGAAGGGTGGCAGGATGGATGTGAAGGGGCTGCCAGCTTCTGAAGACTGTGATAAAGTGAGAGCTATATTGGTTGTGTTTCTCCAGCAGTATTCAGCTGCTCAAATACAGGGCATTAGTCAGAGGTCCTCAGAGAAACAGATCCAATAGGATATATGTGACCAGAAAGAAACAGATTATAAGGCATTGGCTCACATAATTATGGAGGTTGATTATGGATACTTGATTAAGTCCCACAAGCTTCTGTCTGCAAGCTGGAGACCTAAGAAAGCTTGTGATATAATTCCAAGGCCTGAAAGCCAGAGAGCCAATGGTGTAGATTCCAGTCCGGGTCAGAAGGCCTGAGAACCAGGTGTTCCAAGGACAGGAGAAGATCAATAAGCCAACTCCAGCAGTCAGGCCGAGAGTGGACTCAACCTTCCTCTGCTGATAGATTGGATAATGCCCACCCACATGGCTTTACTCAGTTCACCAATTCAAAGGCTTATCTCTTCTGGATACACCCTCAGAGACCACCCAGAAATAATGTTTGAGCAGTTATCTGGGCTTCCCATGGCTAACTCATGTTGACACATAAAATTAACCATCAAATACAGACTTAGAGAGTTGGATTTAGCTGTGGGTGGGATTTTTGAAGACAAATGGAGGGAGGGAAGGGATGAGGGAGCTGAGGGTATATACAAATGAAATTATACTTATGGACCAGAGATTCTAGACTGTGGAAGGAGGGAGCAGGGGGCATTGAAGAAAGTGGTGGCCTCACTGGTTTGGAAGTCATCATGGGGTAGCGTTGTTGGAGAAGTGTCACTAGAGGGACTGTGCTGAGAAAAAGTGGAAATGAAATAGTTTGGGAGCAGCAGGCCAGAGTTTGGTTGGGAAGATTACTAGGAGTAAGGAGGTCAAAGGACCCAAGAAGCCAGGGCGCTGGATGGACTGTCTATGAGAGGGAAGTCTCCAAAACAGTGGTGCAGAGAAAGACAGCCAAATGCTTGTATGAGGAAGGGCGAGGACAGTCTGTTCCAATAGCACCGCTTCAAACAGTGTGGGGTTTTCAGAAAGGAAGGAAGAGCAAGGGTCTGGAGGGGCTAAGAGAATAATCACCTCACCCCAGGCCCAGTGGCAGAGAGCTGGGATCCAAACAACCCTCACTTGAGAAGGTTGCTGGGAACACAATGGTTTTCAGTTAGGGGTAGAAGGTCAGAGGAACTTAAGAGGTGCAGGTGACAGACCATTCGCTGCAGAGGGCACAGGCCAATGAGGAGAGAGGAGGACGCCTGCTGAGCGTAATGAAAGGGAGGATAATCTTTTCTGACCCTTTTCAGGCACAAATGAAATCAACAAAGCTCACACGAACAGTTAGGAGTTACTCACATGAATCCAAGTTTTGCTTCCTCCCAGATTCTTACCATGTTTTGAATTACTGAGTTTGCCAAATAAGAACCATGTGAAAATTAGTTATTATAGGTAATATCATTTATTACACTTTAATTATATAAGGCTCTTTGAAGAAATAGACATATCTTACAGGTTTCATCTGTCTTCAGACATCAAAGTTATATGTTCTAATTCAAGTTCATTAGAAATTAGTTCAAAAAAACGGGATTCCAAGCAAGAATGTATGTTAAATCACATGTAACATCCACTCAGGCCAAGCTATTCTGACCTAGCAATGATACCGCACCTAACACAGCAGTTGCAATGGTGACTACTGCTTGGTTGAGTTTGCCATGGACCATTGTCATCCTCCAGGATCTGTCTTTTTCCAGGGCCCACGCTTGTGAATTAAATGGCAAAATGATGGGGTCCATCACCCTGCATCTTCTGGTCCTTCAGGGATGACACTAATTTCTGCCATTCACCTTGGAATGCTGTATCACTGCGGATTCACTGTCTATGGTCATAGAGGGGATTCATTTCAGAAGATTCCCCTTGGTCCTCTCTATGATGATCGTCTTACCCTAAGCCTGGGAACCAATAAATGAAGCATGTCTATTTCCATTATACATTTGGGGTCCAGAGAAATGACCACTGGATGAGTCTGCAGACGCAGTGGACACATCATAAATAAGCAGGATCTGGGCCATCTCCATGTTTTACCTACTCGAATATTCCCCGCTCTGATGGGGGCACCAGATGCTGGTTTGTGTCTCTAGGTATTAATGCTTACTAAGACCTCGTGCAGCAGTCACTCAAATGTTTGGATAACCCTTGATATTCAGTTACCCAAGTAGATCTCTTTGGTAAAGGCCTGGGAGACCCAGGACCTCACCCTCTTGCTGTGTGGTTTTGCAGGGCTCTGCCTCCTAGGGCCACAGTCTTGTCTTTAGTCAGTGCACCTGGGGCCAAACAGTGGCTCAAGCCCAGAAACTGACTTCTTATTGGTGACTCTCAGGTTCCCGATCAAGCATCCTTGATTTCTTTGGTTATACAGACTGAACAATCTCTTCTTGGCTGTGCCCATCTGTTTTGTTCCTACGGATGCAGTAACGCAATAGAATTTTCAGTTAACTCCCTTGAGTGTTATTTTTGGCCAGGGGAAGAATTTTCTGAATTTGGAGAGAGAGTCTTTGTGAATATTTCTTGGCCAGAGAGGCAGACTGTGACAGTGACAGCTAACTGTCCACCAAAGCATCATTCTCCCCTTACGTATGGTATAGTTGCTACTGAAAGGGCAGTTGTCCAGCCTGAAGCTGCATTTCCCAGCAGCCACTGCATCCATTTCTCAGCATCCCTTGCATGTAAGTCATGCCACATGATTAGGTCTTGCTAGTGGATTGGGAGCAGAAGTGAAGTCACTTCCAGGCGGAAAAGGTTAAGAAGTGAATGTCCTTATTCACCGATTCAATGGACTGTTTGTTTCCTTTCTGCCAGCTCTGCCCAGCTCCACCCAGGGAGATCTTGGAAGCTAAATGTAGAAGAAGGCAGATCCCCTGTCAGTCTGGGTCCCAGAAGAGCCACAGGGAGTAACTACCACTCTCCCAACATGACGTCGATGTTGGACTGTTACAGAAGCAAAAAATCATCTTTCGTTATATTAAGTGGTTGAAACATAGGAATTTGTTGGCTAAAGCAACTAGAGTTACTCTAATACATACTCTATAAATTCTATATCAAATATAAAAAAATTGTTTCTGTCTAAATAGATTTTTCTCTTTTTTTTTTTTTTTTTTGAGACGGAGTCTTGCTCTGTCGCCCAGGCTGGAGTGCCGTGGCACGATCTTGGCTCACTACAACCTCCGACTCCCTGATTTAAGCAATTCTCCTGCCTCAGCCAACTGAGTATCTGGGATTACAGGCATGCGCCACCATGCCCAGCTAGTTTTTAGTAGAGACGGGGTTTCACCATGTTGGCCAGGATGATCTCAATCTCCTGACCTCATGATCCACCCGCCTCGGCCTCCCAAAGTGCTGGGATTACAGGTGTGAGCCACTGCACTCAGTGATTTTTAACAAATTTTAAAGGTGTATTTGTGATGGTCTGACATAAGAGTAGAGACGATGTGACATGAAATTCACTCTGAGGGGCCCAAGGGATGTCTTATGAGGCTCAGCAGTTATTCCTTACAACAGCTGAAAATAACATTCAAAGCCAGCCCTCTGGACCTGTGGGTTCCACATCTGTAGATTCAACCAAGCAGACTGAAAATATTTGAAAAAATGTTGCGTCTACATTGAACATGTACAGACATTTTCCTTGTTATTGTTCCCTAAACCATAGAGTACTACAACTATTTACATAGCATTTACACTGTACTAGGTATTATAAGTAACCTACAGTATGTATAGGAGGATGTGTCATTATATATCAGGGACTTGAGCATCCTCGGATTTTTGGTATCCATGGGGGGGTCCTGCAGCCAATCCCCCATGGATACCAAGGGTTGACTGTTATAAAAGGCAGTGATAATACAATCAACGCACACACATTTTCTCTGTCCACACCTTGTTAATATAAGTGGTTGTTTTCACTATGGGTCCCTGGATGCTGCCTCTCTTACCTGCCTCCTTAGGTTCCTTGGCCTCCTCCATCCCCCAAGCTCTTGGAAGCTTGGTCCACTCAGCACCAAGACAGTCAACTGACTCCACACGGGCCTTGTATTTTCCACCCCTGAAGACTAACCAGCTGTGTATCTGGAGTCTTAAGATCCTCCCGCCAGAGATTTCCACGAAATGCTACCTTCAGGGCATGTGAATTTGTTTCCTGTTGCTGCTGTCACAGGTTACCGTAAATGTGGTGGTTTAAAGCAACAGAAGTTAGTTTTCTTACATGTTTGGAGGTCACCGTCTGAAATTGAGCTTCATGCTTCTAAAATCAAGGTGCCAGCAGGGCTGCTTTCTCCCGAGGGCCTCCTGCCTTTCCAGGCTTGCAGAGGTTGCTGGCATTCCCCGGCCTGTGGCCCCTTTCTTGCCTCACTCTTACTCTTGCTTCCATTGTCACATCTCCCACCCGTGCCTCTGATTTTCTGCCTCCCTCTTTGAAGACCCCTTGGGATTGCAATGGACCCACTTGGATGACCTAGAATAATTGCTTCATCTTGAGACTATTTATTTATTTATTATTTATTTATTTATTTATTTATTTTTGAGACAGAGTCTAACTCTGTCACCCAGGCTAAGTGCAGTGGTGCAATCTTGGCTCACTGCAACCTCTGCCTCCCAGGTTCAAGCGATTCTCCTGCTTCAGCTTCCTGAGTAGCTGGGACTACAGGCACACGTCACCATGCCAGGCTAATTTTTGTATTTTTAGTAGAGACGGGGTTTCACTATGTTGGCCCAGCTGGTCTTGAACTCCTGACCTCGTGATCCGCCTGCCTCCGCCTCCCAAAGTGCTGGGATTACAGGTGTGAGCCACCGCACCTGGCGTCAAGACTCTTAATCACATCTGCTGAGTCCCTTTTGCCATAGGTAACATTCACAGATTCTGGGGATTAGGATGTGGTTATCTGTGTTAGGCCATTATTCAGCTCACCTCTGGGTAGGATATAACTTCTTTAAGTGGCTTTGAAAGGCATCAGGTAGGCCAGGCACAGTGGCTCACATCTGTAATCCCACCATTTGGGGAATTGAGGCAGGAGGATTGCTTGAGGCCAGAAGTTGGAGACCAGCCTGGACAACATAGCAAGACCCCATCTCTACAAAAAATTTGAAAGCTGAGTGTGGTGGCATGCACTGGTCACTCTAGCTACTTGGGGGGCTGAGGCGGGAGGATGTCTCGAGCCTAGGAGCTGAGGTAAGCTATGATCATGCCACTGCTCTATAGCCTGGGCAACAGAGCAAGACTCTGTTTCTAAAAAAATAATAAAGGTACCAGATGGCATGGACATGTGTGGGAGCTGACTCCCCAGGTAGTGAAATTCAACCAGCGGGAAACAGGAGACAGGACCAAGCCAGGAAGATACATTTCTTCCCTCTGGAGGACTGCTCCAAGGCAGGACTTTCCTGCACAGCCTGTGCAGAGACATCCCACAGAGCCAAGCAGATGCTCCACTGAGCAACTGGCTGGATCTCTTTCTGGCTCACGGTGAAGAGGGTTGTCACAATAAAGCCTTGGCTGGCATTGACTCCCATCCGTTTCCGCCTCGCTCCCGCATCCTTTCTACCCCGGGATTGCATTTCTCAAAGCATCAGCAGTTCATCTCTGCCTTCCTCTCACCTGGCGTGTAGCCCAAATTGAAAGTCACACTTTATTCCTTTATTTATTGAAGAAATCATCACTAAGAACCTACTCTATTCAGATACAGTTCTGATTAACAAAGTGACAGTTATAAATATGAAAAAATTTCTGCTCTCATGAAGCTTCCATTCTAACTGGAAAAGACATACAATAAACAAGAAGACATCATTTAGTGACAAGTGATATTTAAAAGATGGCGATGCAACAAAGGCTAATTATTTTATTAATATATTTGGTGGTGAGGAAGGGCCTTTCTGGAGTTGACATGTAACCTGAGGACTGAATGACAAAGAACCATTTATGCAGAATCAGGAGAAGGGGAGGTGGTGGTTTTTTTTGTTTTTTTTTTAAACAGAGTCTCACTCTGTCACCCAGGCCAGAGTGCAGTGGCGCCATCTCAGCTCACTGCAACCTCTACCTCCCCGGTTCAAGCAATTCTTGTGTCTCAGCATCCCAAGTAGGTGGGACTACAGGCACAAGCCACCACGCCCGGCTAATTTTCTGTATTTTTAGTAGAGATGGGGTTGCGCCGTGTTGGCCAGACAGGTCTCGAACTCCTGACCTCAGGTGATCCGCCTGCCTCGGCCTCCCAAAGTGCTGGGATTATGGGCGTGAGCCACGGCACCCGGCCAGGGAGGTGATCCTAATAGCAGGTATCAATGTGCAATCAGTGTGCTTCTCACATGGATGCTTCTAGATAGGTGGTACACTCAGGTGAATAGCAGCAGAAATTTACTTTGAAAAAATTCATAATTCGGCCGGGCGCGGTGGCTCAAGCCTGTAATCCCAGCACTTTGGGAGGCCGAGACGGGCGGATCACGAGGTCAGGAGATCGAGACCATCCTGGCTAACATGGTGAAACCCCATCTCTACTAAAAAATACAAAAAACTAGCCGGCCGAGGTGGCGGGCGTCTGTGGTCCCAGCTACTTGGGAGGCTGAGGCAGGAGAATGGCGTGAACCCGGGAGGCGGAGCTTGCTGTGAGCTGAGATCCGACCACTGCACTCCAGCCTGGGCGACAGAGCGAGACTCCGTCTCAAAAAAAAAAGAAAAAATTCATAATTCTACCATGATGTAAAATATAAATCTTTCAAGCAGACGCTCTCTACTGACCAATAAATGGGACTTCCTCTTGGTCGTGAAGGAAGGTATTTTATTTTAGAAGTTAGATTTTCTTACTATGTTTTACACTTAGCATAATTTAGAATAAGGATGATCAAAGTAGGAGTTATGAAGCTTTAGCTTTCTCAGCTGTTTAACAGACACATTAGGGTATATACCCCTGTTTACTTCCATCGCCAACATATTTTCGCCTCTTTGGTTGGCTATTTGTAGCAGCCATTTTCCCTTCTCATTTCATATGTTTGGTGGATCAGTTTACATCTTGTTCAGACTGTAGCATCAGGAAGAAGTCATGGGCTTTGACATCAGATAATGCACTATTTTCTTTAGATTTTCACTTTCTCTTAGATATTAAATGTTTTTAATAACATCATAGAAGGTATTTTTACATTTTTCTTTTATAATTCATTGTTGGTCCTATATAGAAACGCAGTTAAAAAAAAACTGACTTTTTATCTAGTGATCTTGCTAGAATCACTCATTAATTCTAATAGAAAATCCAACATGATCAGTCAATAAGTGAGGGGCTTCATCGTATCAGCTGTGAATAATAACAGTTGTATATCTTTTCCATTTCTCTTTCTTTTCTTTCTCTTTCTGGCTTGCTGAAGTGGCTGGAACCCCCTTAGTGAGCATAGCATGTCTCTGTTCCCCTTGGCATCAGTCGAGGCAGCTTGAAGGCTGGAGACTGGAATCATGTGAAGTACCTTGTGGTTGGTACTAGGAAGACTTAAATAGATGGGGGTTGGCAGAGCTGGGATTCCTTGGGTATCTTTCTCTTCACCATGGTGGCTTTAGGGCTCCAAAAGCACATGTCCCAAGAGAGGAGAGACAAGCAAAAGTTATGGTGTCACCTTCTATGACTTGGCTCTGTAAGTCACGCAGTATTATTCCTGTCACATTCTATTTATCAGAAGTGAGTAACTAGAGCTGCCCCATATTCAAGGAGAGGACAATTAGACTCCACCTTTTCGTGGGAGGAGTATCACGGAATTCATGGATATATTTTAAAAGCAGCACAATCGATCCTCTAGCCCAAATTATTTACATTTCTCCTTCATGCAAAATACACTTGCTTCATCCCAGGACTTGCCAAGTTGTATCTATTAAGAGATCAGGTTTAGGTTTGAGACCCAGGCTGTTGTCATGTAAATCACGTTCCCACATGGGTGAGGCTCCTCGTGGGCAGTTCCTTGAGTGTAGATCATTGATGATCTTTACTCGAACTGAAGATCTGTGTACTAAAGAGACAAGTCTTCTGTCCCGCGCATGCCACATGCAATGGTGGGTCTGGCATAAGATAACTGCTATAGATCCTCTAACTCACTCAGTGGGGGGAAGAAGCACACAGAACCCCTTGGTCCACGGCACTTCTGAAATCCAGCTGAACACACATGGCCAGTCCACTGATGAAGGCTCAGTTCCAGCAAATGGGAAAATGGGAATCATTCTCCACGGGTTCTTGGATCTATCCTCTGAGTCATCTTTTCTTTTTCTATAAAATGTAGCCATGTTTGCAGCCGATTAGATTTTTCAGTCTGTGTCCTGCCTGTCAAAGTTTTGTTTCATACAATTATCTTACAACGTTTTGGATTTACTATGTAACCTACTGGAATTTACTCCATTAAACAAAAGCCTCATCTGTGTATCTCAAGATAAGTATTTTTCTACATCAGGATCCCTGAAAGGTGACTCTGGAATAATTCATTTAAGATTCTTGGCCAGGCGTGGTGGCTCATGCCTGTTATCCCAGCACTTTGGGAGGCTGAGGCAGGTGGATCACCTGAGGTCAGGAGTTCGAGACCAGCCTGGCCAACATAGTGAAACCCTGTCTCGACTAAAAATAAAAAAAATTAGCCAGTCTTGGTGGCATGCACCTGTAGTCCCAACTACTCAGGAGGCTGAGGCAGGAGAATTGCTTGAACCCGGGAGATGGAGGTTGTGGTGTGCTGAGGTTGTGCCACTGCACTCCAGCCTGGGTAACACAGTGAGACTCTGCCTAAAAAAAAAAAAAAAAAAAAAAAATTCTTAGAAGCCCAAGTTGTGTAGTGGGAAGGATCTACCCTGACAATCTCTAGAGAACTTCGATTTTAATTCTAAGAACGTCACATAGAGTTTTACAGTTGCACCTTTGGGTTCATCTTTAGACTATGTTGTCCTGACAGTGCCCTGCATTTGATATCTTCCGGAAACCATTTCTTAATTTTAGCAATCACTATGTCAATTGGAGAAACTAGGAATGAAAATCAGTTTTATTTTCAACTCAGAAAGTCCTGGCTCCTTTATATTTAACAGTTCTTTCTTTAGCTTGTCTATTTTTTATAGTGAAAAGAAACCGGGTGGTACTTTCAACACACTCTCTGGAAATCGCCTTAGCTGGAACATGTAGCTCATTAGGTGCTTTTTCTATTTCCCACATTGCCACAGGCAACGGTGTTACTAAACTTCCTGCTATTGCATCATGAAGGTTTTCTTTTTTCCAGCTTCCAATAATATTTTCCTCACTTTCCTGTAAGTCCTCACCAGCAGTCCCCCAGAGGGCCATCAAGCCTCTGCTAATGATTTCTTTGAAGTCCTCGATGTTTCTCTAACATGTTTCTTAAGTCCAACTTCTTCCCACTGCTCAGTGCCAAAGCCACATGCTTTAGGTTTGGTTATGGCAGCACCTCAAGTCTAGAGTGCCAAAATATGTCCAGTTCTCTACAGTTGTGAAACTAACCACCCCTGAACTTAGGGATCATTTTAAACAACAGTTATTTTGCTCATGAAACTGCAATTTGGGTAGATCTTAGCAGGGAGAACTCAGCTCTGCTCCCCTCAGCTTAAGCCGGGGCAGTTCAAAGCTAAGGGCTGGAATAATCTAAAGACTCACTGACTTATCTTATGGCCGAGGTCGGGAAGTTAAACAGCTGAGGTATGGTACATCTGGGGTGTGTCAAGCTTTTCTCTCTATGTGGCCTCCTTAACATAGTCTATTTGGCATGGTATCTTTAGGTTAGGAGACTTCTTACATGTCAGAGAAAGAGTAAGTAAAGATGTACCACGTTTTATGACCTAGGCTTGTTAAGTCATGCAGTATCATTTCTTCCACATTCTACTCATTAGAAGTGAATCACCATGGCTGACCCATATTCATAAGAATTAGACTTCACCTTTTTATGGGAGAGCTATCAGGAAGTTGAAATATGCTTTAAAATGGCCACACACACTAAGCTGCACGTGAGGCTGGGAAATGTATTCTGTGGCTAAGCATGCATTGCAAGCCAAAACATAGGGGGATTCTGTTACTAAAAGGTAAAAGGAGAGAAAGGCCAGATTGTTGGGTGTGTGTTAGCAGTCTCTGTCACAGGCAGCTTTGTGTAGAAATTAAAACCTGAACCAAGTTATCATGGATGAAGAGAATGTGAATAGAGAGAAAGGTCACTTCAAGCAAGAGAAGAATATGAGCAGAAGCTTGGAAAAGGGAATAATACAGTGGGCATGTATGTGTGTTTATGCTGAAGGTACATGTTCTAATTAAAGGAAGCTGGTGATGGGATGGTAAATTATGCCACATAGAATGGGTGTGGTCCTATCAGGAGGCCAGTGAAAAATAGAGAAACTGCTTGGATTTGGCATAGTTTTGTGATGAAACAGCAATGTGTTAGGCCATTTTTGCATTGCCAAATAAGTACCTGAGACTGGGTAATTTACACAGAAAAGAAGTTTACTTGGCTCGCTGGGCGCGGTGGCTCGTGCCTGTAATCCCAGCACTTTGGGAGGCAGAGGCGGGCGGATCACAAGGTCAGGAGATTGAGACCATCCTGGCTAACATGGTTAAACCCTGTCTCTGCTAAAAATACAAAAAACTAGCCGGGCATGGTGGCGGGCGCCTGTAGTCCCAGCTACTCGGGAGGCTGAGGCAGAATGGCGTGAACCCGGGAGGCAGAGCTTGCAGTGAGCTGAGATTGCACCACTGCACTCCCGCCTGGGCGACAGAGCAAGACTCCATCTCAAAAAAAAAAAAAAAAAAAAAAAAGTTTACTTGGCTCATGGTTCTGCACGTTCTTCAAGCATGGCACTGGCATCTGCTTGGCTTCTGGAGGGCTCAAGGAGCTTTCAGTCATGGTGGAAGGTGGCATGGGAGCAGGCACACCACTTGACAGAGTGGGAGCAAGGCCAGTGGGCAGATGCTACACTTTTAAAAACAATCAGATCTCATGAGAACTCACTCGCTATCGTGGCACCAAGCCATGAGGGATCCTCCCCCAGGATCCAAATACCTCTCACTAGGCCCCACCTCCAACCTTGGGGATTACGTTTCAACATGAGATTTGGAAAGGGACAGATAACCAAAGTATATCAAGTGAGATTTGGAGACGGATGACCCTGGACCTCAATTCCCTGTCCGTAATAGTATTGTGATTTTCAGCAAGTGCTGTAGATTACAAAAGTGGCCACGATTCTCCAACCTTTTGCTGAGTGACTTTGCAGCAACTTCCATGAAGTTATGGAGTCTATTTCCCCACCTCCTGACAGCGGCCTGGCATTATATCTTGCTTTGACCAGTAGAATGTGGTGGAATGAACAGTGTGCCAGTTTTGAATTTAAATCTCAAGAGGACTTGCCTGTTCCCATTTGTTCTCTTAGGACCTTGCCAAATGCCCCATAAACCGGCCAAGGCTAGTTAACTGGAGGATGAACACACACATGGAGTGGAGCTCAACTGTCTCATCTGAGGTCCCAAATATGAGAAAGCCAGGCAAGGTCAACTTTGTTCACCTCGCTATAGTTGAACTGAAGAGCCATGTGTGGGCCCAGCGGGGAGGGACTGCCTAAGTGAGCCAGCTCAAACTGACAACCCCTTGAATCATGAGCTAAAGAAGTGGATGTTAGGCCGGGTGTGGTGGCTCATGTCTGTAATCCCAGCACTTTGGGAGGCCAAGGCGGGAGGATCACCTGAGGTCAGGAGTTCAAGACCAGCCTGGCCAACATGGTGAAACCCTATCTCTACTAAAAATACAAAAAATGGCTGGGCGTGGTGGCTTACGCCTGTAATCCCAGCACTCTGGGAGGCCGAGGCGGACAGATCACCAGGTCAGGAGATCAAGACCATTCTGGTTAACACGGTGAAACCCCGTCTCTACTAAAAAAAAAAAAAAAAAAACTAGCCAGGTGTGGTGGTGGGCGCCGGTGGTCCCAGCTACTTGGGAGGCTGAGGCAGGAGAATGCCGTGAACCTGGGAGGCGGAGCTTGCAGTAAGCCAAGATTGCGCCACTGCACTCCAGCCTGGGCGACAGAGTGAGACTCCGACTCAAAAAAATAAAAATTAACTGGGCATGTTGGCAGGCGCCTGTAATCCCAGCTACTCAGGAGGCTGAGGCAGGAGAATCGCTTGAACCCAGGAGGCAGAGGTGATAGTGAATCAAGATGGCCCATTGCACTCTAGCCTGGGCAACAAGAGCAAAACTCTGTCTCAGAAAAAAAAAAGTGGATGTTATTTTAGCTACTGAAATTGGGGGAGTTTTGTTACACAGCAAACCTGTTACAGCAAGTTAAATAAACTGCTTTCTAAATGTCAATAGCTTCACTATAAAATAGATATTAAAATAGATTATAAATAGCATCTATCTCACGGCAAGGACAAAACCAGATGCTGATGGCAGCACACTTGGTGCCAAGCCTGAAACGTGCTGAGTAAATGGTAACTAATGCCATTGATTACATCAAAGAGAGAATATTAACAGAATAACAGGAAGAGTTAGTAACAGGAAAGGAAAGAGAGTGTAAGAAAGAATTACTTTAGATCATTGACCATCAGAGAAATGCAAATCAAACCCACAATGAGATATCATCTCACACCAGTTAGAATGGCAATCATTAAAAAAGTCAGGAAACAACAGGTGCTAGAGAGGATGTGGAGAAATAGGAACACTTTTACACTGTTGGTGGGACTGTAAACTAGTTCAACTATTGTGGAAGACCATGTGGCGATTCCTCAAGGATCTAGAACTAGAAATACCATTTGAGCCAGCCATCCTAGTACTGGGCATATACCCAAAGGATTATAAATCATGTGGCTATAAAGACACATGCACACGTATGTTTATTGCAGCACTATTCACAATAGCAAAGACTTGGAATCAACCCAAATGTCCATCAGTGATAGACTGGATTAAGAAAATGTGGCACATATACACCGTGGAATACTATGCAGCCATAACAAAGGATGAGTTCGTGTCCTTTGTAGGGACATGGATGCAGCTAGAAACCATCATTCTGAGCAAACTGTCACAAGAACAGAAAACCAAACACCGCATGTTCTCACTTATAGGTGGAAATTGAACAATGAGAACACTTGGACACAGGGTGGGAACATCACACACCAGGGCCTGTCGTGGGATGGGGGGAGCAGGAAGGGATAGCATTAGGAGATATACCTAATGTAAATGAGTTAATGGGTGCAGCACACCAACATGGCACATGTATACATATGTAACAAACCTACACGTTGTGCACATGTACCCTAGAACTTAAAGTATAATTTTAAAAAATTAAATCCACATTCTGCTCATTTTTACCTCATGACTTTTCTCCATTCGTTGGTTCCACTGCCCTGGCCTGTGCTCACTCTGTATACCACAAATCTGCATCTGGGGGTTAAATGTTCTCCTACCTTCAAAACTTCCCTCTGAACGCTTTCTTTCTAGACCCCTTCAACACAAATCCAGATGGTCCACATGCTCTGTTAATTGTCTTATTGCCTTATATATTTATATCTTTTACTAACAACTAGGCTCTAAGCAACTTAAGATGGTTGGTGTTGATCCTTGGGGTTATCTCCAGTTAAGAGGCCTATTAAATTTCCTGAATGCCGAGTCATTCAGTGAACTCAGAGAACTATTCCCCCAATAGATGGCATTTGTAGGAATCACTGAGTATTTTCCCCAGCATATCATGAGGGAATGATGAGAACTCGAATGTAACAACTGGTTCCCACCAAGCAAACGTCTGAATACTTCAGGGTCCGTAGATCCTGTTTATGTCTCAAACTGCTTATCAACTGTAACCCAGTTATTACTTGAAAGTAAAAATAGAAGTCCCTGGGAGAACTAAAGATGGAAACAGATCCTATACTACATTTTTAATTTTCTCACCTTAATTACACCCCTTATCGAAACAAACTGCTTAAGGCTTTATAAGTGTCTTCTTTCTACTTCTTTCAGAGGTTGTCTTCTGAACCAGCAAATACCATTTTTAAATTTAAACAAAAGACATCTCCTCTCCATTGTGTTTTATCAGTGGGGTGCAGGACCTCTGGCTCCTACCAGCTTGCCGGAGGTGACTGTGCGCTGTGTGCATCTCATTCCAACTCCACCTCCAGTGGTGACACTCTGGAGCCTGAAATTAACCATAGTGGGGATATTTACACCATGAAAATCAGCAAATTCTATGAAGCAGGGTTTTGCTTTTTGTTTTTTGTTGTTTTCCCCAGAGATCAGTTGGTAAGCATTTATCAGCACATCATGGCCAGACCTCCATGGGCTTAGAAAGTACAGCTCCCATCACCAGGAAACATTCATCACCTTCGTCATTGCAGAATGCTCTAAGTTGTGAGACTGATAAAATGGGAACTCAACGAAAGCATGACCAAGACAAATGCTGCTAAGCCACAGCCAGTCCAGCTGGAATATGAGTGAGGTAGAGAGAGGCTTGAGACAAGGCTGGAGGGGCACACAGAGTCAGAAAACACAGGGCTTGCCGGGTGCAGTGGATCACGCCTGTAATTCCAACACCTTGGGAGGCAGAAGTGGGGAGATCACAAGGTCAGGAGTTTGAGACTAGCCTGGCCAACATGGTGAAACCTCGTCTCTACTAAAAATATAAAAATTAGCCGAGTATGGTGACGGGTGCCTGTAATCCAGCTACGTGGGAGGCTGAGGTAGGAGAATCACTGGAACCTGGAAGGCAGAGGTTGCAGTGAGCTGAGATCACTGCACTCCTGAGTGACAGAGTTGGACTCCATCTGGGGGAAAAAAAACATAGGGCTCTAAAGGTATAAATATTTATGTTGCGGTGGTATGGAAAGTTATATTAATATTTTGCATAGGAAATAAATATATTTGGGTTTATGTTTTCTAAAGATCTCCCTAGGTATCTGGTCTGTGGAGAATAGGATAGACACATGGTGAGAGGACAAGGGTGGAAGACCAAAGAAGACACTATTTTGGATCAGGACAAGGGAACCCCAGCATGTCTTCTGACCTCTGCCTTGCACCTGCCCCATGCCCATCTCCACACCCCACCTATGCTTGTGCTCCCAGCGCTCTCCACCAGGAATCCCTTCCTCTCCCATCCCAAGTCCTGCCATATTGCAAGACCAGCTCAAGGTCCACACCCCTGCACCTTGCATCCTCCCCCGTCATCCCAGTCACATCAATCTACTAGCCTTAGCACCTGGAATACTACTTCCTGATAATCGCAAGACTTGCTGTGCTACCTTGTGTGGTCATTTCACATTTTATGTGCATTTGTCTGATCTCCATAACTTGCTTAAAGTTTATTATGGAGATTGGTGGTGTGATCTATGGCTAAATTGAGCCCCCAGAACATTCCAAGCAGGCACAATGCTAGATATCTTGGGGCATGTGGAGGGAAGATAGAATCTGTCCCAGAGAAGCTTTCGTTCATCTGCAGATTTATCAAATACAAAGTCAGGTGATGCTGAGCCAGTTTGCACTGATGAGGAAATGCAGGGAGGGAGGAGATTCATGTAAAACAGTGGGTAAGAAACACTTAAAGCGCCGGGCGCGGTGGCTCAAGCCTGTAATCCCAGCACTTTGGGAGGCCGAGGCGGGCAGATCACGAGGTCAGGAGATCGAGACCATCCTGGCTAACACGGTGAAACCCCGTCTCTACTAAAAAATACAAAAAAACTAGCCGGGCGAGGTGGCAGGCGCCTGTAGTCCCAGCTACTGGGAAGGCTGAGGCAGGAGAATGGCGTAAACCCGGGAGGCGGAGCTTGCAGTGAGCCGAGATCACACCACTGCACTCCAGCCTGGGCAACAGAGCGAGACTCTGTCTCAAAAAAAAAAAAAAAAAGAAACACTTAAAGCAACTGTCTCAAAACTGGGGACTGTATTCCTTGCATCACACATGGAATCAAAATTCTAACTGTAGCTTTGCTTCTAAAGGAAATATTATACTTCTATAATTACCATAATTACCTGCAACAGAGGTCAGCACATTCTTTCTATGAAGAACCGGAGAGTAAATATTGTTAGCTTTGTGGTGGGCCTCTGTTGCAACTACTCATCTCTGCCGTTGTGGTACAAATGCACACATAGACAAACTATCCACAAATACACAGAGATCTGTTTCAATAAAACTTTATTCACAAAAACAGGTGGCAGGGTAGATTTGGTCTCTCTACTGTAGTTCACTGACCCCTGACCTAAAAGATTACATACTTTGAAAATAGCAATGCCAAACCTTGAATCCAGGTCCGATATTTTCCAGCAATCATGATGCTTCTCTGATCAACCGAACAAAACAGTTATAAATGTACTGGCTAAATTTGGCTTTATGCACTTGTCATGTCCCCTATTACAGTATAAGCTTTTGGTGAGTAGGGATTTTCAAATTATTTAAAGCACTTATTTTTATACGCAGTACACACAAATACAGAACTTTACTATAGCAGATTTTTGACCCAATTTAGTGTGCTACCTGAATAAAAAGCTTAGTAACTAAAAAATTGCCCTCTTAGATTTCTGAACTATTTTTTTTTCTTTTTTTTGGAGACAGGGTCTCGCTCTGTCACCCACACTGGAATGCAGTGGTACCATCATGGCTCACTGCAGCCTTGACCTCCTGGGCTCAAATGATTTTCTCATCTCAGCCTCCCCAGTAGCTGGGACTACAGATGCGCACTACCACACCTGGCTAATGTTTAATTTTTTGTAGAGACAGGGTCTTGTCATGTTGCCCAGGGTGGTCTTGAAATCCTGAGCTCAAGTGATCCTCTTGTCTTGGCCTTCCAACATGCTGGGATTGCAGGCGTGAGCCAGCATGCCTGGCTGAAACTATTTTTACAGAGAACTTATGTGGTGCTATGGTTTGGCTGTGTCCCCACCCAAATCTCATCTTGAATTGTAGCTCCCATAATCCCCACCTGTCATGGGAGGGACCTGATGGGAGGTAACTGAATCATGGGGGCAGGTTTTCCCATGCTGTCCTCGTTGATAGTGAATAAGTCTCAGAAGATCTAATGGTTTTATAAAGGGGAGTTCCCCTGCACACACTCTCTCGCCTGCTGCCATGTAAGATGTGCCTTTGCTCCTCTTTCACCATCCACCATGATTGTGAGGCCTCCCCAGACATATGAGACTGTGAATCCATTCAACTTCTTTTTCCTTATAAATTACCCAGTCTCAGGCATGTCCTTATAGCAGTGTGAGAATGGATTAATATAGATGGCCTTATCCTGTTTTTCCACAAAGCTATCTGAGGTACTATATAATCAAAAAGAATAAGGCAATTCTATAGGTATTAATGTAGGATGAGAGCTAAAATACTATGCTGAGACAAAAGCAAGTTACAACAATTTGTTTCTATATATTAAAAATGAGGATGGGGATATATATGTGTGAGTATATGATTGGACAGTTTATTTTTGAGAGAATATTCAATAAAACAGTAAAAATAGCTGTTTCTGGGAAAAGAAAATGGGTAATTAGAGGGCTACAGCTGGAAAAAAAGTAACATTTTACTTCTAGTATTTGAGATTTTTGTTTTACAAGTCACCTACATATATTAGCTTTCAAAAGAATTAAAAAATACTAGATTGTTGGCATCTGAAATAAAATACTTTATGCTGATGCCTTCCTCAGTAATAAACAGAGACATTCAAAACTGCAGTCAGCACTCAGTGTCCACGTGGTCTGAATCCAACCACAGATTGAAAATGTTTAAAAAAAATTTTTTTGGCAGGGCACAGTGGCTACACCTGTCATCCTAGCACTTTGGGAGGCTGAGGTGGGAGGACTGCTTGAGCCCAGGAGGTTGAGGCTGCAATGAACTGTGACTGTGCCTCTGCACTCTAGCCTGGTGCCAGAGTGAGACCCTGTCTCAAACAAATTAAAACAATTTTTAAAACACACACACGCACACACAGTATGCCAACTATTTATGCAGCATTTACGTTGTGTTAGGCATCAGTAACCTGGAGATGATTTAAAGTGGGAGGAAAGATGTGTGCAGGTTCTATGCAAATACTACACCACTGTATATCAGGGACTTGAGCATCTGTGAATTTTGTATCCTGGGGGAGGTCCAGAACCAATGTTCCTTGGATACCAAGGGACGACTGCACTTCATTGACCTTGTTCAAAGCTACTGACATCACACACATCAGGAAGTGCACGTAAAAGCAGTAAAATTGGAATAGGTTCCGTGGCTGCGGGAAACTCAGTGGTACTTTGTTAGCTGTGATGCTGCTCTACAGTGATAGGAGATGTCACCACTGGGGAAACTGAGTGAAGGGCACGCAGGCCTCCCTGTATGTTCTGTTACAACTTTCTCTGAGTCTGTAATTATTTCTAAATAAGAGGCTAAAAACAAAACCACAACTATGCCACGCAAAGGCTCACGCGTAAATCTACGTTCTAACTATGGTGCTGCTCTAACCCCCTAACTGAGTCATGCCTTTCCTTGCCTATTTCCCCATCTGTAATTGAGGGCGGGGGACAGCCTTCCAGAGTAAATTAAGTCACAGAGGGAATCCTGAGAGGTGTGCAGTAGAAAGACTTCTGTCAAATTCCCTCTGGGCCTAAAATAAAAACAAAGAACACATATCCTAGTCTTTGCCAGCCTTCCTTCGGTCCCTGGGTGGGGGGCACAGGATCCAGGCAGCACCTGGCTTCAGGTTCCATCCCAATCCCTGCAGAATGGGAAGAAGCTATTTGTGAGCATGAGCAGAGGTGGGAGGCAGTGGTCTGCAAGGGAAGTGGCGCTTGCTCATGCCAGACGCCTGGTCTGGTGGTTTGGGTACACAGGCAACCAAACCACCTACCTGTGTGTTCTACTCCACAGGGAAGTGCAGGCAGGTTCTAGGATCTGGGGTTTCAAGATCAGGCACCCTTTGGAGCTGACACAGGAGACTGTCTGACATAAACACATTTCAAGTCCTCAGCTGTGTGTGACTTCATTCATCAGTCCCTTCTTTTGCCTCTTGGCTTTCTTGAAGTCACACTCAGTGTCTACAAGAGCAGTGGAGACAGCTGCAGTTCTGTGTGTGGACCTGGTGAGCAAGTCCATGAAACAAACACCAAGCCCAGACACTGAAACCCCAGCATTAACACCAAAAAGCCAGCCGGGCGCGGTAGCTCACACCTGTAATCCCCAGCACTGTGGGAGGCTGAGGCAGATGGATCACTTGAGGTCAGGAGTTCGAGACCAGCCTGGCCAACATGGTGAAACCCCATCTCTACTAAAAATACAAAAGCCAGGCATGGTGGTGCTCACCTGTAGTCCCAGCTCCTTGGGAGGCTGAAGACCGGAGGATCGCTAGAACCCAGGAGGCAGAGGCTGCAGTGAGCCGAGATCACACCACTGTACTCCAGCCTGGGCAACAGAGACTCTGTCTCTAAAGAAAAAAAAACCCACCACAAAAGCCAAAACAAAAATAAGCCTCCCCTCCATGGCATTCCGAGCCTCCTCTGATAAAGGAAACACACAGCGTGTTAGCTAGTATCTTTTATTGTCAGGCCTGTGAGCCAACAGTTTTGCAGGGTTGTGCACAACGGGACAAGGCAAATTTCTTGTGTGGGTAGACCTAGCTGGCCCAAGTCTTTAAAACTTTTCCATATAAAAATAGAAGTCCAAGACCAGATTATTTTTCTTCTGGTCATAAATGCTGATTTATTTACAGGTGCCTTGGTCAGACCACCATTATAAACTTGGGATAAAATACGTGTGTATTTTACTAAAGCCTCAGCATTTAGTGTCAGGGTCCTTTAAAGGTTCACTCAAATGTTAAGACATTTCTGGAATGCAGCGTCTCTACCCCATAGTCAACATGGTTGTACCTGTAATCGATCCAGAGGGATACAATTTAACCTTCCAAGTAACACTTTAACTTAAATCTTTTAGACATGAAAGACTCCGAAATGACTTCATTCTTGTTCTAAAACCAGCACTGGAGCCAGCTGTTGAAGAGTAGTTTATAAATACAGTTATCTTGTAGGCTGCCTATCTGTTTATAATACAGCAGACACAGATGCAGACTTTGCTACATGTAAAACAAAATGGAGTCAACACGTGTTTTTCAAAATACAGCAAAGACAGGAAAATCCAGGATTCCGGTTTGTTAATAAAACCACCTTATAAAGTAACAATTGAGACTATAGCTCTGCACTATTAAAAATATACAGACAGACTGTGTACACCATTGCACATCCTTTTTCCCTTTGCTTTTTAATGCTCATGAAACCATGATTAAAGTGTTGAGTTTATGAACACATGCATGAACAGGCAAGCACGTACACTTAAAAGATGAAACAAAGAAAAACGTTGATCATGTCATTCCATGAGAAAGGCTGCCCGCAGCACTCCAGCTCAAACACACAGTCCCCTCGGGCTCTCTATCCCCTCCCTACTCCCTCACCTTCCCTCAGATTCGGGGAAATCAGGTTGGGAGGTTAGCGCATCATTGACAGAGAATGCCCCCCTTCCACGCTCTGTAAGTCTCCCCAAGAAAGGGGGGAAGGCAGTTCCCTTCAGTAGCACAGTTAGGGTCGATTAGTGTTGGTTCCACAAGTTAAGGCACTTCCGGCTGCTTTGGTGGCAGCATGGTTCCTCCCCTCCTTTTTTAAGGCATGTGTCCTCTAAGAGTAGTAAAGCTTTGGAAACTGTGCAGACTGTTAAAGTTGACAGCTTAATACAGGATCATTGAAGTCGGCAGGCAAAAGGATCCTCAGAGACACCTCCCTCCAACCAGAAGCTTCCAGAAAGCCTGGGCAGCTCTGTGTTTCGGCTGGGCATGGCACACTGGAGCCAGCCGAGGCCAGAGGGTGGTGCGTTCAGGTAGCAAAGACAGGTGGGCTCCGTCCCGCCTTCACCTGGAGCTGCCCTGGCTGCTGGCGGAGCGTGTCGTGCTGTAGCGCTTCTTCACGATCATGCTGATGTAGGCTTTCATGAGCTTGGCCACATCCACCACCTGCCCAGCAGGGAAGCAGAACCAACACATGGTCACGAGTCTCCCCCAGGCAAAGGGCCCTGCCTAATAACCAGACATTCCCTGGGCACCCTCCCATAGCTTTCCGTGCTAATCCACAGCTCCCATTTTGCAGGAAGCCAGAAATTTAGCTGCTTTCACCTTCCTCATCAGGGAGAGGTGGAATCTCGGCTTTTCCAAATACAATGTGCACCACCTGGTGGTTCTTTCACACAAACGTGCCAACTTGGCTTGATGTAAACTGTCAGATTTTGCACATTAAAATACAGAGCTACCCAAGGAAGCTGAAGTTACTCAGTGTCAACAGTGCTAGGATTACTATCCCCGCTTAAAATAAATGTGAAATGACAGAGTCCATAATTACAGCCTTTAAAGACAGGATCATCTAATTCTAGTCAACTCCTTAGGATGCAGCTGAAGAAACAAGATAACTGAGGCCCTAGGGGCTGGGACAGCGGCCAGCTCCCCAGACACCAGGCCCGCTTCTGCTCCGTACCAGCCACCTCCTCCAGCTGGCATCTCCATTAGCTCCCTCCCATGGTGTCCCCGTCATTGCCACTCCTTCTCACAGCTGGCCTGGACCCCGTGCAGGCATCATAACTGGCTTCCATTCCCCTGCTTGCTCTCTTCCCTTCCAGTCCCACCCCAGAGATCACTGTCTGTAAATTCACTGTTATGCCATGTACAATCAAAGATCCCATAGTGGTTCCTTGTTGTCTACTGGATCTCACCAAATCCTGCAGTCTGGCACCTGGGACCCTTGAGTCAAGGGCTCCCCACCCTCTTCCCTCTCACTGCACGTCTCCCCATCAGCCTAAGGAACCTACAATGCCACATCCTCCAAGCACCTGGAACGCCCTCCTCACCGCCTCTCCATTCCGAACCAGGCAGCAGGTGACTCCTCTCCACTCACCACGTTGGATTGCTAGCTGTTCCCTTTGCGGAAGCCTCAATAAGCTTCTTGTATTATACTGTTTAAACTTTGAAGGTGGTAGTATATATATTTAGAGGCCTTTTAGTGTGTGTGGTTTCACAGTCTAGAATGAGCTGCACCTAGGATGGTCATGTTCCCGGCTTCCTCCTAGTCTCAAGAGGCCACCAGAAACGAGTCTCACAGCTCTGACACTGCCGTGATTGTTAACTAATTTTCATAAGGTTTTGTTGCAAAGAATACACTTTTTCATGGACATCTATGTCACTTCCCTTTCTCTTCCCTTCCTCCAAGGGTAAGACTCCGTGACACAATGGAACCAAATTCCTCTGTTGCAAAAGTATACAGAAGAAATACAGGGTTCTCAGATTTTAGCCTGTAGGGAACCAGCAGCTGGAAAGGGACCACCACACTGTATTTTCGTGTTTTAAAGAAAAATATTCAAAGAAAATGACCTGGTCAAAGGCATGAGGAAATGGGGTCTTGTTTTCCTGTCTTGTCAAGACCATGAATAAAGATGAACTTGCTTTGCCTCTTACCTCACTGGTTTCAAAGAGCAGCTCCCTCTCATCGACCACGATCTTGTACGTATTCGCCAGGGGTGCCCCAAAAGAGAGGATGTGTTCATACTGGAAGACTTCCAGTGGTCTCCCCTCCCCACGCTTGTAGACGGAGACGGCATCCGCACTGACACCCAACCAGAGTTCCTGAGGGAAGCCACCTTCCTTGCACTGGTGGGCAAGAAAGTCAACAGAAGAGTTAAGTCACGAAATGGTTGGCAACAGCATCTAAACCGTAAGACAGGCTTTGAGTGAAGTCCTCTGCACAGAAGATTAAATATAAATACATTCGATGTGCGTGCATGCATGGAGGGGCATGAAATACGAGAAACGGCACCTCTCTGGCTATCTTGATTGATTTCTAACTAGTTAATCTCATGCATTTGGGAAAAGCTCACTAACTGGCAGGGTCTAACATCTTGCTTTGACCCTCCACTTCTTGGCATTATTCTACTAGCTGTTTGGTTTAGTGACATGGAAGTGGCCTGGTAATGCACATGCTGGCCGGGGGACTGAAGGAAGCTCCCCTCCTCAAGACAAGTCGACTTTTAGTATCTCCAGTTCTGCCTCCAGTCCTCTTTGCGGATGGTTAGTCTTCAAATACAAAATCTAGGATCACAGAGGGAAATTCTCCACATCACGCATGCTGAGCAGTTCTGGCTCCTCTTGACAAGGAGCAGCAATGGCCTTCCATGTGCAGAGTGGGAACAGGGTCTTGACTGGTTTTGGTTTAACTGTACACACAGATTGGTGGAAGACAATAAGAGCCCATACGTAGGGGCTAACAACACAGGGCTGTTCCAAACCTGGACAAGCAGGAGGGCTATAAATTGGGGACACTGAAAAGAGTCCTTAGTTTGTATCCCTAATAACCAGACATTCTCTGCATTCTCCATGCAAAAGCCAGTAGCTTTCTATACTAATCCACAGCTCACATTTTGCAGGAAGCCAAGAGTTTAACTGCTATTATTACCTATTCCTTGTCAGGGAGAAGTGGAATCATGGCTTTGTACAAAACACCTGATTTTTTTATACTTAAAAACAAACTTCATTGAACCAACCAACCAAACCAAAAACATCACCCAATGAAAAGCCATTAATGGATCCTAGAATATACAATCAATATTTAGATTTTTACAGACCCTCAATTTAAAGTCATCGGATAACATGCAGAATTACTGCGATCATCAAAAAAAAAAAAACTAATTTAGACCAGGAGCTGGCAAACGTATTGGTTAAGGGCCACATAGGAAAGATTTTTAGACTTTGTGGATCATGTTGTCTCTGTGACAACTACTCAACTCTGCACAAAAACAGCCAGAGAATGTATCTAAAGGAATGAGCTTGGCTGTGTTCCAATAAAACATCAGAAAAAAGGAGGCAGGCAAGATCTGACCCACAGACCAGTTTGCCAAACTCTCATCTATACCATTAGTAAGAGTGCTTTTCAGTAAGTGGTCTACTTAAAAAAAAAAAATCAGTACTGGGTTGATGCTAATGGCTAAATTCCATTATGAAACACATTCTTTCAAACACAGGGTTGTAAAGAAAAAACAAGTAAAATGCAAGTATATCCACAGTTTCTAATTTGTATATATAGCTATAAATTTTTTTAAATGTAGATTTTTATCAGTGTTTAAAAAATTAGATCTATAGCTTCCCTAAAGAAGGCTAGTAAAAGAATAGATGACGTCTTAATTTTGCATTCATTCCTAATATTACAGATGCATTTACTACAAAGGAGAGGAGAAACTGTGAGAAGAAGGGAGGTGTTAATGGTACAATTTAGGGGGCTCAAATAAAAAAGGTTGAGAGAGCAAAGTGCTCCATCTTGTCTTCTCTCCATATGAACTTGGCCATGATCCATGTTCTCAGATGCCGGCACCCCGCCCACCCCGACACACGGCAGCCACTTCTCACCTCCACGTCAAACAGCGTCGAGCCATAGCCAGGCCACTCCTTGATCAAGGCCATGTACTTGGCCATGGCCTGTTCCTGGTTCATTCCCTGAAATTTTTTCCACTTGTCAATGATACTGGCTCGAGCAGAGGAGACCTCTTCCTTAATCCACATGTCCAGCATCTGCTCCTCCTCGACCTTCTGGCGGACCACGGACCCTGTCCGGAAGCTCCGCCTCAGGGTCCCCTCCAGGAAGCTCGTCCGCCTCTTCTCCAGCCGCTCACAAGGGGTGAAGGTTTTGGTTGACTGGCTGATGCGGGCCTTGAGTCTCTGCAGGGAATAAACCTCTTCGAGAGGTGGGATGGCAGCGTGCAGAGTATAATCCCCCTGCAGATACTGGAGTCGCAGGGCGGCAAGAACCTGGAGGTTTTCTTCTGGGGCTGGATGGTGGCCATGGATAACCGCCTCGTGGGCCTGAAAGGAGACAGTCAACAGCTTTCTGGTCAACGCACTGCCGTGCCATGGGATGCCCACAACGCTTCCTCCCTCATTTCATCAGGGTTTCTCTCATACTCACCTTCCCTGACTGCCCTGGGTTAAAACTGCACCCTCACCCCTGCTCATTGCTTTAAATTTAATTTTATCCCTAGCACAGATATCATCTAACACACGTCATATATTTTATTCCTTATGGTCTCTCTCCTGTCAACTAGAACGGTTCCTGGAATGGTGGTTCAAATGCAATGTGTAGCAGGTTTCATTCTACAAACGAATGAAAGAGCAGCTGGGCCTTGTCTTTGCCGGGAAATCTACAGGTGTGCCTCATTTCTAAGGTACCAGTTAACTTACAAGGCTAAGTATTAACTGGTTTCACCCTTGCTTGCCCGCAAAGAAATCTGTTTCTAACTATTCCTTTTACCTGTTCAAACATAAACGCAAATTCCACACTGTCTTTTGGCACGTTGTCTGTGTCCAGGAAGCAGTAAAGTTTGAAGTAGAATTTCCATGGCAGGTCCCCCACCTCGGATGTGGCAGCCAGCCTACAGACAGGAGTCAAGAGAGGCTCAGAAAACGAATGAGAGGGGCCTTCGGTGACCCGCAGGGAGCCGACTTTACATGGTGTATTCTAAGGACACAGACATTCTGTCCAGGCCCAGATAACAGTGGATAGAGATGGGGACAGAGAAATAAACAGAGTGAAAAACGTACTTTCACCCTGATTTTGCTTTAAGAAAACAAGCAGACAGCCTCTGGTTAAACCAGCTAACAAGTGTTTTCTGAGAGCCGCATTCAAATTAGTACCAGCTAAGCATTATGCTGAGTTCACGGGAAGAAAAGAAACAAAAGCCTGTTTCTTTATTACCTTTACCAAGCCCCAGATACATTATGAGAACATTTATAAGAACTGATGTGAATATTCTTGTATGAGGGCTGTGTTTATACTAAGCAGGAATACCTTCCGTGCTACTTAGACAATATGAAGTCACAGATCAAATATCGTAGGTCTATTATAGGCTGGGTGCGGTGGCTCACCCCTGTAATCCCAGAACTTTGGGAGGCCCAGGTGGGCAGATCACCTGAGGTCAGGAGTTTGGGACTAGCCTGGCCAACATGGCCAAACCCCGTCTGTACTAAAACTACAAAAATTAGCTGGGCGTGGTGGTACGTGCCCGTAATCCCAGCTACTCGGGAGGCTGAGGCAGGAGAATTGCTTGAACCCAGGAGGCAGAGGTTGCAGTGAGCCAAGGTTGTGTCACTGCACTTCAGCCTGGGTGACAGAGCAAGACTCCGTCTCAAAAAAAAAAAACCCAAAAATCGTAGGTCCATTTTATGTTGTAGATATAAAACATAGTTTCAAGAGTTTATGAGTTGACTTCAGTCAGTCAGCCCAATTTCAAAGCTAATGGCAACTGGAAACCTAAAATATCAAGAAATACCCAGACAGGTCCAATATGGAACTGAAAAAAGGAATGGGGTAAAAAACCACTGACAAGTTACATCATGTAAGACCATGGCTTTATCTAGGAATCGAGAAAAATAGCAGATATGCAAAGTTAAACAGGCATCAACCCAGGTAAAATAAAACTAACTCCAATACACTGTGAAGCCAAAAACGGAATGGAAGTTCAAACCCTCAACCCTGCTCTGTAATTTCTCGTATTTGCTCTTCTGACACAGTAGGGGAAAGGAACTTACTTTTCAAACTTTGCTAAGACATCAGCCACAACGGTTCGACTTTCAATGGCTTTGTCGACGTGGCCGTTGTATTCAAACAACGCAAACATGTTCCTGCTGTCCTCCATGGCGAGGCCTCGGATCAGCTTCTCCACCACCTGGAAGACACACCAGGGGGCCTTCAGTTCCACAGGCTGCGGCCCCAACACGTGTTCCCAGATGTGCCATCACCAGATCCCAGAGGGCACTGCCGGCACCAGGGCGTCTCCAAGCAGCTTCCTCAAAATGTTACGCGTGTGGTCATCGCAGAATTTCAAAAGTACTATTTCCCCTTGTTCTCTGGAAATCAGATTTATCTCTTTCTTGCCAAAAAGAACCCAGGGTATTTTGCCCACTGGTAGAGGCAGATGCTGGGCTGATTTCTTGCAAACCTATATTAACCGGAAAAGTGGGTGAAAAGCTGCAGTCCTTTTATCTGATACATGTGTGAACTCGAAGGAACAACAGAGACTCCAGATGATGGTTTTTTTTTTTTGCACAGGAAGCCTTGGGGGTGGGGTTGAGGGTGGTTATTGGATTACCCTTTTGGCCAATTAGTTTTATAATAGTAAGTTCAAATTTAAATAAGAAAATGTGTTCGTCTGATATTCATCTAGCTAGTCATGTGGCACACAGAAACACTTCGTTGCAGAAGCACCACAATAAACCCTCATCAAAGTGGCTGGACCTGAGCCAGGTCTGCAGCTCTGCTAGACCCTCAGCTGCTTCTCAGATTAGCAAGATTATGTCTCACGTACTTTGAGTTTATCTCTGTGATTCCACTCATCTTATTTTTCTCTCTATATTCATGTGGTTGCTTGTGGGTTACATGCATTTCCTTAGTACTGAGCAGCTGTACTAAGCAAATTGCAGCTGTGCAGGACAGCCGCTCTAACGCCGCACGATGTTCCTGACCCGGGCGTATCTGCAGCAAAGCATCTAACAGAACAAGCAGCCGCCGCCTCTCCTCACCTCCCCAGCGGTGGTGTGGGAGTTGATGGTGATCTTGCAGGAGCCTCCACCATGGCAATAGACCGTGGATGTCATTTCCTGCCTGTGGATCAGAGCTTCTATTTCATCTCGGGAAGGCACAAACTCTCGGCATTTGGTTTTCTTAAGAGATTCGTAAGTGAAGAGAGCGTATTTTTCCATCTCGGTTCCTGGAAACTGTTCCCGTATCCTAGGAGACAAACACTAACTGTTCATTTTTAGGCTGCTGGGAACTGGGCTGTGTCAAGGGTCTGGAGACCAAAGCGGTGCATGGTCCCCCACTGGTGAATGGAGCAAGCACCAGTGACTTCTTGGCAAGGGCCCGCTTCATTCTGTGCAGTTCAATTTAAATACAAAAAACCCCTAAAGAGCGAATGTCTCAGTGGGAGCAACTGCTGCCAACTCACCTCTGCAGTATTGTTAATACTTGAAAGGGTCATGCCTCATACTATCATATGAAAATTCTTGGCCAGGTGCCGTGGCTCACACCTGTAATCCCAGCACTTTGGGAGGCAGAGGCGGGTGGATCACCTGAGGTCAGCAGTTGGAGACCAGCCCAGCCAGCATAGTGAAACCCTGTCTCTACTAAAAATACAAAAAAACTAGCCAGGCATTGTGGCGGGTGCCTGTAATCTCACATACTTGGGAGGCTGAGGCAGGAGAATCGTTTGAACCCAGGAGGTGGAGGGTGCAGTGACCGAGATCATGCCATTGCGCACTCTAGCCTCGGCAACAAGAGCAAAACTGTCTCAAAAAACAACAACAAAAAAATTTCTTTTTCTATAGCTAATCAAAATCTCAATCAGATTGTTTCTACCTCTTTGATCTGGAACAAATATCCAAGTTTTTTTTTTTTTTAATATAGAGTAGTGGTAATCAATGGATTGATCCAATCTCCTATACATTAGGACATTACACCCAAGGTGACTTGGTCCCTGAAATAACCTTGTGTGGCTTAAAAAGAAAAAGGATGGCAGCATTCTGTAAGCTTGCGCAGGCAACCCACGAGTCTGACCCAGAGGTCCCTGTCCTACTAGAGGTGCCTTCTGCTCAAGAGCCTCTTTATCTGAGCGAGGACCCAGCGCCCCACCTGCGTGAGCAGCTCTGCCCAGCTCATCTCCCGTGCCCACATGCTTTATTTACCTTTTCAGATGGAACTTGAGATACTTGAGAATCCCTCGACTCGGCAGGAAGGTGCAGCTCAGGCATGTCAGGATCTGCCAGCTGTACAGGTTGCCCACACTGCCGGGGTGGGGCACTTTGTTGGTCTGTTTGATGAGCTGGCAGTACAGCTCGTCCCGCAAAGGCCGCAGGTCATGCCCTGTCTGTAGGATGCCCTGGATTATTGGAATCGGGTCAGACATGGACTCCAGTTGCTGCAGGGAATTGAATACCTTGATGGCCTCATCCTGAAGGGTGGTATAGCCTTTGTCTTTAAGCACTACGACAAGCAAAGCAAACACAGAAGTCACCCGAGGGGTTCAGAATAGGGCGTGGGCACAATGGGAGCAGTAGTGAAGACAAAGGAATAAATGAGGAGGACGGATGCAATGCCCACCACACTCCCTATACATCTCAGTCAGCTGAACACAGATCTAAAAGCACAGAGGTGGGTCAGGTGACACTGTTTTGTTATCTAATTGAACTTCTTACCACATAAAATGCTTACTTAAAAGGTAATCTGTTGCTGAACAAAATCCTTTTTTGGAATGCAAGATTACTTAGGCTCTGGTTGTCTGGCTACTTGGCCAGGTGCAACGGCTCACACCTGTAATCTCAGCACTTTGGGAGGCTGAGGCAGGCGGGTCACTTCAGGCCAAGAGTTCAAGACCAGCCTGGGCAATATGGCGAAACCCTCTCTCTATTAAAAATACAAAAATTAGCTGGATGTGGTGACGGGCGCCTGTAATCCCAGCTACTTGGGAGGCTGAGGCAGGAGAACGACTTAAACCTGGGAGGCAGAGGTTGCAATGAATGGAGATTGCACCACCGCACCCCAGCCTGGGTGACATAGTAAGACTGTCTCAAAAAAAAAAAAAAAAAAAAAAAAAAAGGCTACTCTCAGTTCATGAGGAGAGCTGGCATTTCTGACTCCTTTAAATCTCTTCTTTTACTACAGCAATCAATCTTAGCATTACTACTACCACACTCTAGAAGTCTTGCTTTAGTAATGAATCTAAGTATATTTCATCTTTTCCTTCCAAGTCATGATGAATAAGAGAGTCTTTGAGCTAAAAACAAATGCTACTGTGTTAAGCTAAAGAGCTAGCAGGGCAAGTGGAATCATGGTCTCTGAAGAGTCGGGGTGGAACTCTGGACTTACAGTTGAGATTTATGTCCCCGTACGGAAGGGGCAGGAGTGGAGAGTGCAAGGGGTGATGGGTGTATCGAAGGATCGGGTTCCGCTTGTAAATCTGTTCCACCACATCCGAGTTCAGGCAGTTCTCCTAAAAATAAAGCAAGCAAGCTTATTGTAAGAAACCTGGACCTAAAGGAACAAAATCAACTGTATTTTCCTACATATAAATATTTTTCAAGAGTCTCAAACATCCATAAACCTAGTGGGGCAAAGATGGTGGAAATCCAGTGTTAGGTGATTTCATGCACGAAGACACTCATAATCTGTGTTTGAAGACAAGTCACAAAAATACATTCTTACAGCTCATTTCTTTTTTTTTTGAGATGGAGTCTCGCTCTGTCACCCGGGCTGGAGTGCAGTGGCCCGGTCTGGGCTCACTGCAAGCTCCACCTCCTGGGTTCATGCCATTCTCCTGCCTCAGCCTCCACAGCAGCTGGGACTACAGGCGCCCGCCACCACGCCCGGCTAATTTTTTGTATTTTTAGTAGAGACAGAGTTTCACCATGTTAGCCAGGATGGTCGTGATCTCCTGACCTCGTGATCCGCCCGCCTCGGCCTCCCAAAGTGCTGGGATTACAAGCGGGAGCCACTGCGCCTGGCCTACAGCTCATTTCTTAGTTTCTCGCGCATGTACTTCCCCATGTGATTTTAAATTTTCTCCCCTGGAGATTACATACACTTAAAAAATTTCATCTCGGCAGGGCGCGGTGGCTCACACCCGTAATCCCAGCACTTTGGGAGACTGATGCAGGTGGATCATGAGGTCAGGAGTTTGAGACCAGCCTGACCAACATGGTGAAACCTTGTCTCCACTAAAAATACGAAAATTAGCTGGGCGTGGTGGCGGGCACCTGTAATCCCAGCTACTCAGGAGGCGGAGGCAGGATAATTGCTTGAACCCGGGAGGCGGAGCTTGCAGTGAGCCAAGATCGCGCCATGGCACTCCAGCCTGGCTGACAGAGCGAGACTCCATCTCAAAAAAAGAAAAAACAATTTAATCTAGGCTGGGCACAGTGGCTCATGCCTGTGCATTTTGAGAGCCTAAGGCAGGAGGATCAGTTGGGCCCAGGAGTTCGAGACCAGCCTGGGCAACATAGTGAGGCCCTGTCTCTATAAAAAACAGAAAAGCAAAATAAAAAAATTAATCTGATCTTCTTTTATTGCTTTAGCCATCAGTAGCTAAATCATGTTATTTTTATCTATAGTTCATTTCATAAGCACATTTTGCTAGTTCTTGAATTGCTGTTTTCTGTTCTCTCTATACCTGAAAACTACACACATTAATATATTCTTGGGGAGACTGTCCTTCCACGTGCCTGCCCGCCCTTCCACCCTTGAAACGTAAGAAAGTCTCTCACGGAATTTCATCATCATGTACTTGTGCTCCTAAAATGTTCATCTGGGATATGAAAAAAACAAAGTTACTTTTAGAACCTTAAATAAACAGAAAAGTTGGAGGAGAGGTAATGAATCATTCTATCGTGGTAATTTCATTTCCACTATAAAACTTTTTCAGTAATACCCAATTGAAGGGCACAAAAAATTTTTTTAATTACTTAAATAATTTCTATGGACTGATTTAGGGTAACCTGACTCATTTCTTAAGAAGCATAGCTTTGTATTTGAAAAATTATATTTATTCTTTTAATGTCTAAATTCAAATTGATTCAAACAATTTCATGGACAAACAAAAAAAACAAAAAACAACTGGCTTGCCAGAATGTGGTTCCGAACACCCAGAGAACATAACACTTTGGAATCAGGAGGCCAATTTGATTTGGATGGAAAATTATCCACCACTGATGGATTAGATCCTCTCCCACCTCCACAAAAGCTGAGTTCCCTCTTGGATCTGGTTAGCTAATTTCCTTTGCTGTCCCTCAGTAAAATACCTGCCTCACCATCATTCTAGCACCTTCTCTGTCACAGCCCCACCTCTGTCCTGGGAATCTGCCTGCAGGACTGCTTGGAGGGCCAGCAGTCTCCCTTGACTTGGTTCTGCACCTGGGACTGACCAGCTACGTGGGCAATGCAACCAGAACATTCCCCGTCAGCGTTCCATTTCCGAAAAGTGAGGGTAAGAATCCCCGGCTCAGGGCTGCCATGCAATCATTCGTTCCTTCACCTCACATACATTTACTGAGCCACTACACTTACTTATAAACAGGAATTTATAATGTAACACGCTCAGTGTTAGTATAGAGACTCAGGAGCTTCTGGGAGTTTGCACGTGTCCGAGAGGGATGCCAGGTGTTCTTCTAGACCACCCAGGGCTCCTTGGGAACTCACTCGTGTGGTCTGGAAACTGTACAGTGACAATGGAACTAGCGGGTTACTCCTAGAAGGTCCCCAACTGAGGCTGAGGTGAAACCTGACACAAGGCACGTGGTCCCCCACGCAGGTCACCACATCCCCATGGGCACGGAGTCCCACAGTGCAAGCTGCAGACCTCGTCCTTCTGCCCAGAGCCCAGCAGGTGGGATCGGGTGACTCAACACTAGGGAAGTGTTAGGAAACATCTAACACTGCCCTAGAGACAAAACACTTTTGGTCTAAAATTTCTCATTTAGATTCCTGAAAGCAGGGTACTCAAACATAAATTTAACCAAGCGCTAGCTTTTTGTTTTGTTTTTTTGAGACGGAGTCTCCCTCTGTCGCCCAGGCTGGGGTACAGTGGAATGATCTCTGCTCACTGCAACCTCTGTCTCCGAGGTTCAAGCAAGTCTCCTGCCTCAGCCTCCTGTGTAGCTGGGATTACAGGAATGTGTCACACCTGGCTAATTTTTGTATTTTTAGTAGAGACACGGTTTCACCATGTTAGCCAGGTTGGTCTCGAACTCTTGACCTCAAGTGATCTGCCTGCCTCAGCCTTCCAAAGTGCTGGAATTACAGGCGTGAGCCACCGTGCCGGCCAACCAAGCACTAGGTTTTGATTACAGAATGAAAATTGAGCTTCACTAATGCTGCGGTCTTAGTGCTCTAAGGGTAGAAGCTCTGAGCTGTAATCACCCACCTTGATGGGCTTGTCTTACCTTGATGTCTTGAATCAGCTGCTGGGTGGGGGTGTCGATCGGGGCCTTGGTGTCGGTCACGTTTTGAATGGCACTGGACCACCGGGTGGCCTCATTGAGCAGCTTGGTGTAGAGCCGGTAACAGTGCTTGCGCCCATACACGGTGACGTTCCAGTAGCCTGCAATGGCAGGGGTGCCCAGCACACGCATGTCAACGCCAACCTCGGGGACTGGGGCAATGCCTGTGTCCTCTCTGACCTCAGTCCCTTTAATTCAATTCAATAGATACTGGCTGAATTCCTACCTGTGTCCTGCCCTGCACTAGGTATCTAGTGATGAAGAAAAAACAGTGTCTCTTGCACTGTGACATTTACAGCTGAGACGGGGAGATGAATATTAGAACAATAAACCCATCATGAAATACATGAAGATAAATGATAACTGGCTCTGGAAGGGAAAAGGGTAAGTTAATGTCTCTTTCTGGGCTCTGGATGAGGAGTGAAAACTCTCTCCGATTTCTGACTTTCCTTCTTACTTCCTATTTCTTCCTTTCCTTTCCTTAGCCTCTCCCTTCAGAAGACAGCACTTGTGCCTGGCAGTGTGTGAGTTCAGAGGCAAACTGTCCGAACCATCACCCAAACCTGACGCGAATGGAACAACTATGTTAAACAGAAGCACAAGATCACAACCAGCAACATCAAAATAAACTATCTTCTGGAAACACTTTTATAATACTACAAAAATGAAAAGAAATCCTCTAATTTACATGTGTGCTTTCTATGCTACTAGGCTAAGTAAGTTCATGGACAGTCAGGGTTTATCTTTTACAGGTTGTATAGGACGCTCATCGTACAATGATGGAAAACAGCCTGGCCCACATGGCAAAACCTCCACCACAAAGTATAAAATTAGCCCGGTGCGATGGTGCGTGCCTGGAGTCCTAGCTACTCCTCGGGAGGCTGAGGTGGGAGGATTGCTTCAGCCTTGGAAGGCTGTAGTGAACCATGATCGCACCATTGCACTACAGCCTGGGCAACAGTGTGAGACCCTGTCTCAAAAATAATAAGAATAAAAATTAAAAAGATGAAAACAGAGTATATGAAAACAAAGCTTCCTGTACGATGCCCTGCATCTGTTGACATTTTCTTGTCCTTGTGAGAGTCTTCCTACCACTCCATGAATCAAGACCTCTCATACGGCTTAAACACTAAGTGGTCACATAGCTAACCCCAGACAGGCTTAGAAGATAAACCAAGAAGACACCTTCTTTGGGGGGAAATAAAGTACCCACTAGGAAGGAATCTTATTCCTTGCCTGGAGCAAGCCCAGACTTTAAGATCTGATGCTCAGGGTTTGGGCAGCCAGCCTGGTTACCTGTCTCTTTGAATATCTTCTCATCTGGGGGGACGACAGAGCAGAGGCTGTTGAGGACCAGGGTCCCCAGTTTCAGCGCATTCTTCTCTGAGCTCTTGTAGTAATCCAGGGAATTGTGGGTGAGTACAAACCACCGTTTCTTCAGTTTCAGTGAAGACATCTTTGGACTGTTCTTCACCTCTTTGTGCAACCATCCTGGAAAAAAAAGATGAAAGTGTAAATTAAAATCTATGAGGAGAAACCCCAAAGACCATACCATCATCCACATAATGCCAAAACATGGATGGGGTTTCTAGCTACTTGTCAGAAAAAGACCACGGTCACCCCAACTTGATGTAAATGGAACTATGCGAAAGAAAAGCACAAAATCACAACTAGCAACAAAAAACACAATCCTCTAGAAACAATTTATCATGTCACAAATTAAAAATCACTTAAAAAATCTCCAACAGTTAAAATGGGAAAAGCAGCTCAAAATGAAAATGCTGCAGATATCTATATGCAAATGGAAAGGGGAGCCTGTTAAACAGACCAAGGAAGCAGGGCAGGCAGTCACCTCTCACGATGAATTCCTGGCCCTCCACTCTGGTGTCCCCTTTGGACCGCTGCAGCAGGGTTATCCAGTGGTGCATCTCCTCCGGCGTGTCGGCGTTGCAGTGCAGCACCCGGTTGGCCGTGATGATGACAAACGAGTTGGGTCTGAGCGACAAGGTGAGAAGGAAACAAAGCCCCTTAGGTCTACCGTCAGCATCACCTCTGTGTGAACCGAGACTCAGGGCCTTCTTCCTGCCTTCTGGGTCACGGGACATACACTGCTAGGCTTATTCATGTTTTTATTAAGGCAAACCTTGCTCATTTCTGTGGAATTTCTTTTACGCATCATTAACCTTTAAACTTGGAACGACACATTCATTCTGAAGGTCCTGGAAGGGAAAACATTTCTTCATGCAAAACTTTCCAGATGAAACTCAGTTCCGGGAAGGCTAAATAAGGTGACCATGAGGGAAAATTTTTTTTTGATGCCTCTCCAAAGTCAATTTTTTCCTGCCTTGGGTAATATTTCTCTGGGTTGGTAATGAAATGTCAGACACCAGCAATAAAAGAGGATCAGTAAATAGGTGTAGGTGGAACATCTTAAATGCTTGATTACGCTTTGTACAAAAAGCCACCTGGGTTTGTGTTTTCAAAGGGATCTAACAAGGGTGCATTTCCTAGTCATGGATAACGTGATCATGGAAATTTACTTTTTCCCTTGCCTCTTTTTGTCTGGAAATGCCCTGAACCTCTCTCATAGGCCCTTGCTGATTTAAATACTCACTCCTCTATCTAACGGCTTACGCTAGCGAATGTGAACTCTTTCTTGCAAGTCTTCAAATGTTCACTGTAGTTAAGTGACACAAAAGTTTAAGAGAAAGAGTCACTGAACTGCAGGACACAGGGAAAACTATGCAAACAGGCTGAGCTTGAGGTGCCCCTTAAAAATAAAAATAAAAAACCCAACCCTTTTTTTTTTTCTATAGTTGGAAAGGGAGAAAAGTGGCCAGCTGAGGACGACAGAAAAGCCTGAACGAGGATGCAAAATTCTAAGGATGGATCATCACAGGCCCAGCCTGGAGGAGTGAAGGGCTTGGGAGAGCGAAGACGTGGAGAAGGTGAGGTAGAAACTCACATACCAGAATAAGCAGCATCAGGGCTTTGATTACTGATATGACACATACATGTTAAAGATTGAGCCAGGTATAAGGGGTGCAGGCTGACTACTAAAAACAAAGGATCCATGGTTCAGAAGGGCCTTTGTCAATGGGAGGGTGACAGAGACCCCACGGCTCTAATTCTGCCAAGCAGGCCCTATATTTTGTTTTCAATTTTAACACACTCGTATTTCATTTTCCGGCTGTCTTACTGAGGGCAGAAGACAATTTTGATTCTTTCCTGGTCTGTCCTAGAGAAACTTTTCTTAAATTCTGCTGCAGAATTTGTTTTTATTTTGTTGTGTCCTGATTTTATTGTGTCCATTGATTAAATTTTACACTTCTTCTCCCAAGAAACTTTATTTCAAGTTTTTCTGAAGAGGAAATAAAACGTGATTTCCAAAGTAGGGTTTTGTAACTTTGTGTATGTGTCTGGGATAGAGGGAAGACAAAGAATACAATTTAGATTTCGGCCCAGCGCAGTGGCTCACGCCTGTAATCCCAGCACTTTGGGAGACTGAGGCATGCGGATTGCCTGAGCTAAGGAGTTCGAGACCAGCCTGGGCAACATGGTGAAACAGAACTAGAACTTACAAGATAATACAGAAAAACAGACAATAAAGTTCACTGGGCAGAAAGACGCCTCAGATCATCTCCAAAGATGATTTGCCTTCAAAAATCGAACCCAAAAAGGGTGCCAAGGAAAATAAATGTTTGTGGTTTATTAATACTCTACATATACATTATCATCAAAATCCTTTCCAAGTTCATTGTTAAGTTCAGAAAGGAGAATGACTCCCTTCCCCTTTGCTGGAATATCATTTTCCTAAACAGGTATTTTCTTCCCGTATAAATCCCAAGTTTGTCCCTGTATACACATGAAAAATATTTATTCCTCATGCTTTTTTAAATTGTCTAAATTAGGTTCCCAGGGTTTTCCCCAGGACTTCAAAGATACGCAGAGAAGGAGACTTCCAGATGATGTAAAATTGGGTACCAAGAAGGCAGACTTCGGATTGCTGGGGTTGACAAGGTGGGAACACACAGCCTCGTGTGATTTCACAGCCCTGCGAAGAGGGACGTAACCTAGCAGCACAGACACCTGTGGACACACAAAGGTGATGAGCTGTTTTCATTAAGAGCCACATCTGAGCTTACCTATCAGGGCTGTCAGAGGCACACACGGAATCAATCAGCCCCACATCCAAGGTGCCCTGGAAAAGAACAAAAAGTAAAGAGAATGAGAGAACCACTAAAGTAGGGTGCACACTATAGTAACACCTCTAGCCCACTCCCAATCAGACAGAAAAGGCTCTTTTCTTTTTAACTTCAAAATAATAGTCATCTATGAGATGACTCCTCTGTTGTGTGAGTACAAATAGCCTCTACACAGGGCAGAATCTATAGCCCATTTATTTTTAAAAATTGCAAGTTAATCATTCCCTCTTGTCCTTTCAATAATTTATTTCTATGTTTTTAAAAAATTAGTATTTTACTAAACTTTCTAACAAGTACCTCTACATTAATTTAATTTACTTTGTTTGTTTCTGAAACAGAGTTTCACTCTGTTGCCCAGGCTGGAGCGCGATGGTGTGCTCTTGGCTCACCACAACCTCTGCCTCCCAGGTTCAAGTGATTCTCGTGCCTCAGCCTCCCAAGTAGCTAGGACTACAAGTGTGGGCCACCACACCTGGATAATTTTGTGTTTTAGTAAAGATGGGGTCTCACCATGTTGGCCAGGCTGGTCTCAAACTCCTGGCGCCCTCAAGTGATCCACCTGCCTTGGCCTCCCAAAGTACTGGGATTACAGGTCTGAGCTCCCTCCCCCAGCCCCCCATTCTTAAAACAAGCTCAGTGAACAGTGTTTATAACCTTCTTTCAATAGTACACATTTCCTGATTTTATTGTGTCCTTCGATTAAATTTTATACTTCTCCCAAGAAACTTTATTTCAAGTTTTTCTGATGAGGAAATAAAACGTGATTTCCAAAGTAGGGTTTTGTAACTTTGTGTATGTGTCTGGGATAGAGGGAAGACAAAGAATACAATTTAGATTTCGTCCCAGCGCAGTGGCTCACACCTGTAATCCCTGCACTTTGGGAGACTGAGGCATGCGGATTGCCTGAGCTAAGGAGTTTAAGACCAGCCTGGGCAACATGGTGAAACCCCGTCTCTACTAAAATACAAAAAATTAGCTGGGTGTGGCGGCGCTGTAGTCCCAGCTACTCAGGAGGCTGAGGCAGGAGAATTGCTTGAACCTAGAGGTGGAGGGTGCAGTGAGCTGAGATCTCGCCACTGCACTCCAGCCTGGGCGACAGAGTAAGACTCCATCTCAAAAAAAAGAATACAATCTAGATTTAGATTTCACCATCCTCTAAAGAGTAAGTGTAATGTGTGTTTCCGTGACTTCATAAAAAGTAGGATTATTTCTTTTGTTCTTTTGGGTTTGAGGTGGAAGAATTGGAAGGTATTACTACTTATAACCTTCTACAATTTATTTGGTTTTGTTGTTTGTTTTTTTAGGAGAGAGGGTCAGGCTGCTGGAGCTCAGTGGTGCAATCGTAGCCTCAAATTCTCAGGCTCAAGCAATCCTCCTGCCTCAGCCTGCCAAGCAGCTGGGACTACAGGCGCATAACACCACGCCTGGATAATTGTTACTTTTTTTCATAGAGGCAGTGTCTTGCTATGTTTCTCAGGTTGGTCTTGAACTCCTGGCCTCAAGTGATACTCCCATCCCAAAGTGCTGGGACTACAGGCATGAGCCACAGTGTCCAACTTAATTTACTGTATTTATTATTGTATTATTATATTATATTGTACTATTTATTGTATTTATTATTGTATTGATTTTAAACTCAAATGGTCCTGTTTTTCTCCTTAATTATTCTACATTTACCTTTTAAAAAAAAGACTGTCTGGAAATTCCCAATCTTTCCCTTTTTTACCATCCTGATGCCCTCCCCATCCCTGCCCCCAGACGCCCCACCCCCATCCTAGGTAGTGCTTCCATACCACAGCATTCTGTGGGTTTGCCTGCTCATCATGCATCTCCTGGATCTCCTGGTCTGTGGACGCATGGACCTGACTCAGCACGCTGAACCACTGGCTGTGGGGAAGAGAGAACAACTGTGAAGGAGAGGCCAACCTCGTATTGGTAAAGCAATAGTGCTCTACTGCACGTAATCTGTGAAAATAACATCTCTAAGCACCTTTGCTTTTAATTTGATTACTTCTTAGGGATAAATGTCAGTTTCATTACCAAAGAATAAAGTGAGAAGAAGCAGATAAAGTACCTGTAAATGCCTTTAAGTGCTCTATTATGTTCTAACTTTAGATCAATGGACGGCCTTTTCTCCAGGTCCCATAGACCTTTATAGACATTTGACAATGATGAATGAGTTCCTTGAGAAATTAACAGCAAATAATAAAATCCTCAGTTCTACCCAAAATACTTGTATCAAAGATCCTTACTTAAGATATTATTTATAAACTAGGGAACATTCAGGTGCTTTTTCTGTTTAAAAAATACATTTCGGCTGGGCGCGATAGCTCATGCCTGTAATCCCAGCACTTTGGGAGGCCAAGGTGGGCGGATCATGAGGTTAGGAGATCAAGACCATCCTGGCTAACATGGTAAAACCCCGTCTCTACTAAAAATACAAACAAACTAGTCGGGCTTGGTGGCGGGCGCCTGTGGTCCCAGCTACTCGGGAGGCTGAGGCAGGAGAATGGCGTGAACCCGGGAGGCGGAGCTTGCAGTGAGCTGAGATCGTGCCACTGCACTCCAGCCTGGACGACAGAGTAGGACTCCGCCTCCAAAATAAATAAATAAATAAATAAATAAATAAATAAATAAATTTATTTCAAGGTGAGAAGATCAATACAGGTTTAGCATCCACAATCCAAAAAAAATCTGAAATCTGAAATGCTTCAAAATTCAAAACTTTTTGAGCACCGACATGATGCTCAAAGGAAATGCTCACTGAAACATTCTGAATTTTCAGATTAGGGATGCTTAACCGGTAAGTCTAATGCAAATATTCCAAACTCCAAAAACTGCAACACTTCCAGTCCCAAGCATTTTGGGTAAGGGATACTCAACATGTAATGGAGGAGTATCATATTGGAATGGACACTAGATGTCTATTTAGATGTCTATTTGTTGTTTTTTTTTGAGATAGAGTTTCAGTCTTGTTGCCCAAGCTGGAGTACAATGGCACGATCTTGGCCACCGCAACCTCTGCCTCCCGGGTTCAAGTGATTCTCCTGCCTCAGCCTCCCAAGTAGCTGGGATTACAGGCGCACGCCACCATGCCCAGCTAATTTTTGGTATTTTTAGTAGAGATGGGGTTTCACCATGTTGGCCAGGCTGGTCTTGAACTCCTGACCTCAGGTGATCCACCCACCTCAGCCTCCCAAAGTGCTGGGATTACAGGCATGAGCCATTGTGCCTGGTCAAGATGTCTATTTTTTCTATGTATTCTCAGGATGGGGTTTTCAACCACCTAACAGCATTTCTACTCAAGTCAATAAAACCACAGGAGAGTTGGAAATGAAAAATAACTGCTTAAAGTAGAAAACTATTTTGACCAGAGAACTCTTCCATCTTCATTTCAAATGAGTACTCTCACACCCAGCCTCATCACAATCAGAAAATAAAGGAAAACGTGTCTGGGCATGGTGGCTCACGCTTGTGATTCCAGCATTTTGGGAGGCCAAGGTGGGAGGATGGCTTAAGCCCCGGAATTTGAGACCAGCCTGGGAAACTTACTGAGGCCCAGTCTCTACAAAAAATAAAAAACTAGCTGGGTGTAGTGGTACATGCTTGTAGTCCCAACTACTTGGGAGGCTGAGGCAGGAGTATCACCTGAGCCCAGAAGGCCAAGGCTGCAGTGAGCCATGATCGTTCCACTGCACTCCAGCCTGGGTGACAGAGCAAGACTCTGTCTCACACAAAAAAACAAATACAAAATGAAACAAAACGAAACAACTCAAGAAAAATCAAGCAGAACAAGGCATCATGAAAGTGACCATGAACAAACAGGCATCCATCCAGCATTTGCTGACCAACTACGAAATATCAGAGCTATCAAGTATGAAAGAGATGCTAGGGTATTCTTCTCCTGTTCGGGGCGTATAAGACACAAAATACATACACACTCCTACCATTCAAGGCAGAGGGGAAAGTAGTTGGTATCCTATGGGATGTTTAAGTGAAAACATGACACCCATATGTAAAGGTAGGCCAGGCAAATTATTTACAGCAAAGCACTAAAATCTATCTCCTGTGCTTCCTAAGGGAGAAAAATGTGACTACAAGCTTGAAAAATATTCAACATATACAACAGATATGCATATATAGCTTGTATACAACAAGGGACAACACTTGAATATAAATTTGCACTATCCATTCTGGTTAACCAAACAGCAAGACTTCATTGCTTTGCTCATCTCAAAAATATCCCAAATTAAACACTGAAAAAGACATACATTCAAGTTGTAGGAATCACACACACAAAGGCATAAAATTTGTTGTACTTTCGATTCTGTCTAGATTATACTCTTAAATTTATATATTTCTTCTCTTGATTCAAGTATAACTTGGAATCTGAAAAGGAATTTTTTTAAAAAGTGTTCCACTGGTCAGGAGAAAAAGTCCTTGGCTAAAATATTCCAAAGGTTAAATTTAGCAGGTTCATCATGGCATAAAACAGACAGCGCAGCTGCCAAACGCCAGGCCTATAATTCAGCTGAAAAGCTGCAGGCATTCCCTGGGCCACAAACAACCACATGTGGTCTCTAGGAGCCCCAGACGGAATGATGGGCTGTAATTCCAGGTTTGCTTGTTTTTCCAGTTTGTGTTAGAATTTATGGGTCTAAGCAGGGTTTTAGTTTGTTCCCATGGGAAGAATTATTTTCTGGTGTCTTTACTCTTAATGTCGCTACCATGGTATTGCATCAACTCAGAAAGATTCAAAGGGCAAGGGGCAGTGAGGGGTCCTGAGAACACATTAGAAGGTCCTAACAATCTTGGGGCTGAGAATTGAAGAAGCTATTGGATGTTACCCTCATAAATTAAAAGACGTTCTCAGCCAGGCGTGGTGGCTCACGCCTGTAATTCCAGCATTTTGGGAGGCCAAGACGGGTGGATCACTTGAGGTCAGGAGTTCGAGACCAGCCTGAACAACATGGAGAAACCCTGTCTCTACTTAAAAATACAAAATTAGCCGGGCGTGGTGGCGCATGCCTGTAATCCCAGCTACTCGGGAGGCTAAGGCAGAATTGTTTGAACCCAGAAGGTGGAGATTGCGGTGAGCTGAAATCGCACCATTGCACTCCGGCCTGGGCAACAAGAGAGAAACTCCGTCTCAAAAAAAAAAAAAAAATGTTCTCTAGCATTGCTCAGAGCTGAAGACAGACACCTCCAACATAACCCTGCAGACTCACAAAGTTGCAGGAAGAGACAGGACAGACGCTCCATGGTGTCTGATCCACTAGGGGACCTGTGATGTATCACACTGAAGAGCTAATGCTAAGTCTCCTTAATTTTGTGCTATGTCTCCTCAGCACTCCAGCATGGAAACCTGAAGTCCAGGAAGTTACAGACAACTTGCCCCAGCCAATGAAGGCCTCCACCCTCTTCTAATCTCAGTCGAAAGTTAAAGCTCCTTAGGAGGAAATGTTTTTAAGAAGTTCAATGTCCCCGTTCAACAGAATTGAGGTTGCACTGCATTACAAATGATACTAACCGTTCTCTGTACCCCAGTCTCCTATTCTGCAAAATATGGATGATGGTAATAATTAATGTCTACCTTGCAGGATTCAAGAGAATCAAAAGAGTTAGTATTTATAAAACATTTAGAATACTGCCTGAAATATTTAGGTATGAAACATTTAGAATATTAGCCTGAAATATAATTGCGATTACTTTTGCACCCAGCTAATAGTAAGCTCTGTGTAAGTTAGTACCTCTTCCACTGAATTCTTCAATATTAACATCTTTAAAACCCCCCAATGCCGGCCGGGCGCGGTGGCTCAAGCCTGTAATCCCAGCACTTTGGGAGGCCGAGACGGGCGGATCACGAGGTCAGGAGATCGAGACCATCCTGGCTAACACAGTGAAACCCCATCTCTACTAAAAATACAAAAAATTAGCCGGGCGAGGTGGCGGCGCCTGTAGTCCCAGCTACTCGGGAGGCTGAGGCAGGAGAATGGCGTAAACCCGGGAGGCGGAGCTTGCAGTGAGCCGAGATCGCGCCACTGCACTCCAGCCTGGGCGACAGAGCGAGACTCCGCCTCAAAAAAAAAAAAAAAAAAACCCCCAATGCCATAGCACTATCAGTTATGAAAACAGCTACCAGTTACTACTCCCTGCCCTTTTGGTCCTTATGCAAACACAAACAATTCACTTTCAAAGCTCAGAAGCTTCCAGAGGGTGGGCTTCCAGCTACATGCAGCTGTGTAATTTACACACGCTGCCGGTGACAGTAACAGCCTGAGACAGATGACAATGGGTCTAGTGGCACTGGAGGCTGGAAACCCTGGGCTGTACTTGAATACATTTGCCCAGAGAAAGAGTCCCCAAGGGACAAGTACACATCAATTTCTTATGACTCTTGGTTCCTCAACCATCCTAATAGAAAGTCAATTAAAATTGTCAAGGCCAGCATGGTAAACAGTGCTCTGTGGGACACACACACCTGTGGCATGAGGGAGCAGGATGTGGGTAATATGACGTCAACAGTGCAGACTCACCTGGCATCTTCTGGGGACTCTGCAATCAGGTGGAAAGTCCTATCGGCCATAATGATGTCGATCCCATTCTCCTTGGTGGTGTTATCTATGATCTCTCTGCAAAGGAGCAAAAGCAACAAACGTACACATCAGGAACACCAAATTCTGAGTAACTGAGGAAAGCAATTTCATGAAACCAATGATTAGAGTTGGGAAGTGTCTGTTACTGAAGAAACGGTACACAGTTGGCGCTCCGTATCTGCGAGTTCAGCATTTGTGGGTTCTGCATCTGTGGATTCAACCAGCAGCAGATCAAAACTAAAAATCCAATTTAAAAAATAATAATACTACAAATTAAAAAACAATACAGTGTAACTACTATTCACAATGCATTTGCATCATACTAGTTATTGAAGTAATCTAGAGAAGATTTGAAGTGTGTGGGAGAATATGCAGAGGTTACATGCAATGACTACATCATTTTATAGCAGGGACTAGAGCATCTGAGGATTTTGGTGGCTGCAGCGGGGAGGGGAGTGGTGGTTCTGGAACCCATCACACCAAAAGACATGGAGGGACATACAATTGTTTTCCTTTTAGTAATGATGAGGATTCCCTCTAGGGGGAGCCGGGCTCCTCTCGGCTGCCCAGGGAGGAGGCTGCTGGTGTGGCCAGGGATAGCAGGGTTCCCCTGACTTCTCTAGGGGAGAAGCTCTCTCCCCTCATACTGGTCCACGCAATGCCCACCCCTGATTAGGCCCCAGACAGGCCTGCGGCAGCAGCCCCCACTCCTGCCTGCAACTTCCTTTGGATCCTTTCTCCAATCTACAAAAGCCAACCTCGGCCTGGTGTGAGCTCCTTCCCTAACTCATCACAGCTCTCTCTCCCAGCTGAAGGCCATGGCTGCTGCATCTGACTCCTGCTTGAGATGTGCACATTATTTCCATGAGGGGTGCTGGGGGTGAGGCGCAGGATTTGGGTGTGTCTGATTCTCAGTACCATCTTGATCTCATCTGCAACCCTCCCTAAACAACATTAGGGAAATAGAATTGGTGAACCAGGTTAACAAAATCAGGGTAAAACAGCAGCAGATGTTAGGATCAGAACAGAGATAGTAATACGTTTCATGAAGAAGGGTTTGGGGCATAAAGCCAGCTTGCTCTCGCAACTAAAGAAGTACAAATGTTCACAATGAAACATGTATTTTACAGCAACAAAACTAAAATAGCCTGGTTAGAAAATAAGTATTATCTGACCTCATAGCTAGAATCACTGAGATGAAATATTTTTTAAAAAATCAAGATCAGAGCTGGGCGCAGTGGCTCACACCTGTAATCCCAGCACTTTGGGAGGCCAAGGCAGGCAGATCACTTCCGGTCAGGAGTTTGAGACCAGCCTGGCCAACATGGTGAAATCCCGTCTCTACTAAAAACACAAAAATCAGCCAGGCGTGGCAGTGCGCTCCTGTAGTCCCAGCTACTCAGGAGGCTGAGGCAAAAGAATCACTTGAACCCGGGAGGCAGAGGTTTTGCAGTGAGCCAAGATAGTGCCAGTGCCACTGCACTCCAGCCTCGGTGACAGAGCGAGACTCTGGAAAAAAAAAAAAAAAAATCAAGGTCAGAACTACTGCTGAAATCACAAGAGTGACAACCAGCTACTACTCTAAGCCTTCTTAACAGAAATCAACACCAACACAAGTGAAGCACTCCTTTTTTTTTTGTGTCGGAGTCTCGCTCTGTCGCCCAGGCTGGAGTGCAGTGGCGCGATCTCGGCTCACTGCAAGCTCCACCTCCCGGGTTTACGCCATTCTCCTGCCTCAGCCTCCCGAGTAGCTGGGACTACAGGCGCCGCCACCACGCCCGGCTAATTTTTTGTATTTTTAGTAGAGACGGGGTTTCACTGTGTTAGCCAGGATGGTCTCGATCTCCTGACCTCGTGATCCGCCCGTCTCGGCCTCCCAAAGTGCTGGGATTACAGGCTTGAGCCACCGCGCCCGGCCTGCACTCTTAAACAGAAAGGAAAACTGAATTTGATCACTCTCTAGGTCTAATGACCAATTCACAAGAAATAAACGAGAAAGAGAAACACGTTCGAACACGTGCCCATACAGGGTTGGTGAAATGCAGAAACCATGGGATAAGTGAGCTAACATGTTCCATTACAAAAGCAAGTGAAAGAAAGACGGAGGGGGCATCTATACATTAAGAGAGACTTGAGTGATCTAAAAACCGGTGACAACATCTAGACCTCATTTGGATTCTGACTTGAAGAAAGTAACTATAAAACCAACCCAAACCAACAAGAACACTACCACCTCCACTTACAAGGAAACTGCAGACCGGGCGCAGTGGCTCACGCCTGTAATCCCAGCACTTTGGGAGGGCGAGGTGCGCAGATCACCTGAGGTTAGGAGTTCGAGACCAGCCTGGCCAATATGGTGAAACTCTGTCTCTACTAAAAATACAAAAATTAGCCAGGCATAGTGGTAGGCGCCTGTAATCCCAGCTACTCGGGAGGCTGAGGCAGGAGAATCGCTTGAACTGGGGAGGCAGAGGTTGCAGTGAGCCGAAGTTGTGCCACTGCACTCCAGCCTAGGCAACAGAGTGAGACTCGGTCTCAAAATAAATAAATAAATAAATAAATAAATAAATAAATAAATAAATATAAGGTCACTGCGGAAATCTGAACAATGACTGGAGTTTAGATAATATTAGGAGCTAATTTTTTTTTTAATGTTATAATGGTATTGTGATTATATATTAGAATGTTTAAATGCATACTAAATATTTACAGAAGAAATTACATGATAGTGACTTGCTGTAAAAGAAGGTAGTTTGTTGGGGGAGTGGACTGGATAGAACTGTGGATGAAACACTTGGCCATGGGTGGATAGCCACCAAAAGCTCTGGAATAAGTCCGTGTTTTGTTATGTTCTTCTACCCACTCTTGCCCATGACTGAAGTTTTCCATAATAATAACTCACTGTTCCTGTTCTATAGGAGGTGACAGAAATGGCTGAATAAGAGCTAACATTTCCATAACTCAGTATAATTCTGATGAAGCACCTGCGAATAGAGCTTTTATTAAGCAGCATACAAAGTGAGTTGCAAAAGAAACATACATCAGTGTACTCTGGTGAAATTCAATACTCTGCCTCCCACAAGCTTCTTGGTGCTTGCGGCCCCTTCTATGGGATAATTAAATGGAAACATCATGGCTGTAATCCCAGCACTTGGGAGACCAAGGCAGGCGGATGGCTTTGAACCCATGAGTTTGAGACCAGCCTGGGCAACATGGCAAAACCCCATCTCTACTAATAATACAAAAAACTAGCCTGGCGTGGTGGCACACACCTATAGTCCCAATTACTTGGGAGGCTGAGGTGAGAGGATCACCTGAGCCCAGGAAGTTGAGGCTGCAGTGAGCCAAGATCGTGTCACTGCACTCCAGCCTGGGCAGTGGGAGTGAGACCCTGTCAGTCCATCAATCAATCAAGCCATCTATAGACAGATGAGGAACATGGTATGTGAGGCTGAGAGTAGATGGCAGAGGCAACAGAGCCATGCCTTGCTGTGAACACTTGCAGGATTCAGACCCAGGATTCTCACAAGCCTACTCCTGCACCTCATGATCTCCAAAGGGACAGCCTGAAAATGTCGAATATTCTGCCGTCTGCAGAGACATGAGATTTCTCTTACAATCAAATACATAAAAGACTTCCCTCTCCTCATTTAACTTTCCACTTCACAATAAATACTTTTCTGAAGTTGCTGATGCTGGCTGATTAGAAACATTTTACTTTTAAGGCTCCTGACTTCAGGCATTAATTTGATCCCTCAAAGATTATTTTACTACTTTTCTAAGTATTTGAGGTCACTCAGTTTTGAGTGGAGAACGACTACTACAGGTTATCCCCAAACATGTTTTCAGGCTTAGGATCTAGTTACCCCAGAAAAGCAGCTGCCTGTAACTCCTATTTTCTGGAAACATGACTTAGTCTTTAAGAAAAATAATAGGCCCTCAACAGTCCAAAGCTTTGGTTCTATAAGGGTGTGGCAGAAAAAGGGGCATGTTGGATGTGAAGACCAGCCCTGTTCCTCTCATTGCTGGGAATGGGGATGGCTAGTATAACTAACACTGGTATAAGAGAAGACAAGTGATTCACTTCAGAAAACTCCAGTCTGTCTGCTTTTAATTTAGCTAATTTATCTGCTGGCTACAGCTGAAGTAAGGAATTGAAAGTGATGCATTAACCCATAAAAAGACTCAGTCACTTGTTCCAAATTCACACCATTCTTCCTCCACACATACAATTCCATTTCCACTGGGCAACTTCCAGGTCCAACTGGCTGGCCATCTTCCAAATGACAGCCACGTGTCTGAGTGTAATCATAAAAAGCAAAGTACTCACGGATTAAGTCTTGCTTCCCAGTCTCCTAATAATTTAACCCGCTGAACTGAATTATCAGGACACCTACTACAGGCTACTGCCACTGCAAGGAACTTGCACAGCGTGGCTCTGTGACCACCAGCATAAACCACTGAGCAACCCATCAGGCCACAGCCAAGCTTAGCAACCTACTTCGCCGTTCGCACTTCGACGGTGCCCTTGAGCTTCTCTTCGCTGTCGTTTTCAAAGTACATCAGCTTGGACTGGCGGAGGACAAACCAGCGCTTCTTCCAATTTCTCCTGGACAGTGTGGAGGAGCCCCCGCCTTTTTTGTGGAGCCATCCTTGCTTGAGGGCCTCCTGCTTGGAGCGGAACCACAAGAAGGTTTCATCCTTGAGGACACACCAGCGGCGTTTCCAAGAGTTCATCAGGCCACCTGTTCCCCCCAAGATTGGGTAGAGAGGAGTGAAAGAACAGTCAGTCCAACTGGATGACAACAACATGTACAGCAGGTGTTAAGGTCTAGCCAAGCTTAGACTCGGCCCTAGCTGCAGCACCGCAGAGACCCCTCAGTGGGGAGAGGCACTGCTAGCTCATGTCTAGGGGCACTACACAGATGTCACACCAGCCGGGCTGGATTACACAAGAATCCTTATATCCAAAGGAGTTCCTGCTCACTTAGCTGAGAAAGCTTTGTAAGGAGCCAATAGAAAAGCAAGTAATGAACTAACACTGTAACCCAGGAATAAATCAAAAGCCAAGGGTGAGAACCATGTCCCTACGTAAGGATCAGGCTTATCTCCAAATGTCCCAGAGAGGGAAAATTATTTTAACATGGTGTCAAAGTTTACCAGTTTCTTTACCCGTTTTTTGGGCCAGGAGCAATGGCTCATGCCTGTAATCCCAGCACTTTGGGAGGCCGAGGAGGGTGGATCACTTGAGGTGAGGAGTTCGAGACCAGCCTGGCCAACATGGTAAAACCCCGTCTCTACTAAAAATACAAAAATTAGCCGGGAGTGGTGGTGCGTGCCTGTAATCCCAGCTACTTGGGAGGCTGAGGCAGGACAACTGCTTGAACCCAGGAGGAGGAGGTTGCAGTGAGCCGAGATTGCGCCACTAGACTCCAGCCTGGGTGACAGAGCGAAACTCCATCTCAAATAATAAACAAAGTTCACCCATTTCCTTCCATATTTGGTCAATGTGTGAACAGAATTATCAGTGATTCCAGGGTTGACCGATGAAGTCTAACTTACACAAGTAAAGACAATATAGCTTTTCGGAGAAAAACATCTTTTCAAAGAAAAGCATCATCTGAGAATGTTTTACAGGTGTAAGACTGAGACTATGAAAAAAGAAAAAGCAAGAGTACAAACTACACTAAGATTTGAACTTATACAGATGTTACTTTTCATGGGATAAAAAAAAATCTTTCTATGCTCTTCTGGGAGGATAATTTTGTATTCCAGATTCCCCAGCCTGCTCAAGATCAACATCTTACACGCATCTGTTATTATAAGATTGTCCACACATTATTTTCTTTCGACCAACCAGTAATGAAATAAGGGACATTTAAACATGGGATATTTAAAGTAAGTATAAACGAAGTGTTTTTCTCTTATGCGTTCAGTGTGTGAAAACCAGACAGTGCACTTGCTTCACTGAACTTTCTAGACTCCTCTCCCTCCTTTTGTCCAAGAGGTCCCTGCTCATTTAGCTGAGACATCTTTGGTAATTGTGCCAAGCTGCAGAGCTGTGTCCTAACATACGGTAAACTTGCCAAGGGCTACCAGAAAGAAACATTATTAGTGTTTTGATTTGTGACTTTAATCTGCGTTTCTCAAAACACGTCCGGAGGAAAACTGTAAAGTTATTCTATGATCTTGTTGTTGTTAAATGATAAAGCTTATTCACAGTTGTTTCGAAGATTAAAACAGTCATCGCAACGGCCCTCACCATTAGTTTATTTAATCTGTCGTTCTGTTATCGATAGCACTCACTCTTGGCCCTCCCTTTGCAATTCCAGGCCGTCTCTTGAAAATTCATCATTTAGATAATCTATTTAATGCTATAATTTCCCAATTGCAAACACCTTTAGTGGGTTATTTGGTTGTGAAAACTCATGTATGCCCATAAAATATAAACTGGTGATTAGATTTTCTTTCTCATTCATTGGTTGCTCTGAAACTTTTTGGCTCTGTTTTAATTAAGAGTTTTATTAAATATTAAATGATGCTGCATTTACACAGTAGCTTTATTAAGAGATGCTGAAAATTCACCCACTTAACTTCTTTGACCCTGATTTTAATACTTTGAATGTGTCTTTACTTTTTTCCTACTCTTACTGGTTTTAATCCAGTAACTGTATAATAAATCAATGTTGCCGGGCGTGGTGTCTCACGCCTATAATCCCAGCACTTTGGGAGGCTGAGGTGGGTGGATCACAAGGCTAAGAGTTCAAGACCAGCCTGGCCAACATGGTGAAACCCTGTCTCTACTCAAAATACAAAAATTAGTCAGGCGTGGTGGTGCGTGCCTGCAATCCCAGTTACTCAGGAGGCTGAGCCAGAAGAATGGCTTGAAACTGGGAGGCGGCGGTTGTGGTGAGCCAAGATCATACCACTGCACTCCAACCTGGGCAACAGAGCGAGACTCTGTCTAAAAAAAAAAAAAAAAATCAATGCCACAAATTAAAAATAAGAGGAATATTGAAGAGAATTTTCAAATTAACTTAGGGAATTAAAAACTGAGGAATGGGAATTATATGTTAGTAAAAAACAGTTAAGATGATTTCTAACTGAGAAAATCTTAAGATGCTATGATTAAATACTTGTTGGATCATTAGGTTCTGATTTGCGATGACATTTTTTCCTTTGTCAGATGTTCCAGTGCTGGCTACATCATCCTCTCTGTTTTTCATTCCAACAGTCCTACTGAAGTCCACACCAACCAGTGATTCTGGACAACAGAAAAGTCTCCCCTAATCAAACCTTCTGGGGGTTTCATGAGCACTGTGAGGCTCCAAAGCTGAAGATGGCAGAACTCCGAAAGGCAAATGACTGACAGTTGTCACTAGACCCATGTTTTCTAAAAGGAGCAGGTGAAGCAAAAAAGGAATCCAACAAAGCTGCAAGTGAAGAAAACAGAAAAAAAAAATATTAAAGACAACAAAAGAAAAAGACATGGAAGAAAAGGTAAAGAAGCTAATAGAGAAGCACAGGAAGAAAGAAGGGAAAACGGAATAAAAGAGTTTTCATGGCTGGGCATAGTGGCTCACTCCGGTAATCCCAGCACTGTGGGAGGCTGAGGTGGGCAGATCACAAGGTCAGGAGTTCGAGACCAGCCTGGCCGACATGGTGAAACCCCGTCTCTACTAAAAATACAAAAATTAGCCGACCGTTGGTGCATGTCTGTAATCCCAGCTACTCAGGAGGCTGAGGCAGGAGAATCACTTGAACCCACGAGTGCAGTGCCATTGCACTCCAGCCTGGGCAACAGAGCAAGATCCCGTCTAAAAAAAAAAAAATGGTTTTCATGGTGGGGAAGACGAAAAAAAGAAAACGTAAACGTAAATGAAGAAAGACGGCAGTAAAAAGGAAAGTGAAGAAAAGGGAGGGAGAAGACAAATTTAAAAATCAAAGATGGGAGAAAGCAGGAAGAGGAGACCTAGGGAGGAAGGTTCTCATATCCCTGCCCATCCCCACGTTCTCAACTCTCTTCCCTCTCCAGTCTAGGTCCATGCGAGAAACAGGACGGTCCCTTCTTTTTAACCATCCATGTAAAACTCCTGCCAAAAACTGGTGATGATTATGGTTTCTTATTATCCCTGTCACTGAGTTCCAAGTCACAGTCAAGAACAGGAATAAAGCATAAACACAAGATCCCAATTAAATAATTTTCTGGCCAGGCACGGTGGCTCATGCCTACAATTCCTGCACTTTGGGAGGCCAAGGTGGGAGGATTGCTTGAGGTCAAGAGTTGGAGACCAGCCTGGGCAACATAGTGAGATTCCATCTCTAGAAAAAATTAGCCTGGCATGATGGTGTGCGCCTGCAGTCCTAGCTTCTATGAAGGTTGAGGTGGGAAGATGGCTTGAGCCTGAGTTTGAGGCTGCAGTAAGCCGTGACCACACCAGGGCCCTCTAGCTTGGGTAACAGAGCAAGACCCTGTCTTAAATAAATAAATAAATACTAAATAATTTTCCAAAAGGAATGTACCTCAAGGCCTCTAGGTGTTAAGGTTCAGCAAAGTATATTCAAAGGTTAATAACAATCAAAGCATACAATGCAAATGCTCATCATGAAGTACGTATGGTGAGCAATTCAAGCGAGCTGTGGCCCTCAGTGAGCTCTTCACTTTCCCCCATATATAGCACATCCTTCTAGACTCTCTAATATCCCTGGCAGGAGAGAACATGCAGTTTATCATTAGAATGGGTCTCCACCAATTCCAGCAGCAGCAGCAACACACACATTGGTTTGTATGTCTGTATATGTGAGAGAGAGAGCAATGAGACTGAGACAGAGAGGAAGACAGTGAAAGAGAAAGTTGGGGAGAGACGGAGAGAAAATAGAAGAATGAACAAAGAGCTAAGAAAGGAAAAAGAGACGGGGAGAGACAGAGGGGAGAAGGACTGATAATGGAGGCAGTGGTTGCAAATGCTTTGTGCTGCCACTCTGCACCAAACCAGGGGAGTCACGACTGTGTTCACGCGGGCAGGACCACACCACCCACGTCACACCAACATGACGAGGCGTCCCTGCATGCATCTAGGTGGCCCAACACCAACGTAAGGGTAGGTAGAATGACTTTCCCAGTCCCCATCCATCAGCCCAGATACAATAACACCTCCGTTATTTACCATCCCCATCCATCAGCCCGGATAAAATAGCACCTCGCTCTCCCGCTAACCCAGACTCCATGGCAGCTGCAGTCATACCTTTCATGTACAGAAAGCTGTGGAAATATGGCAGAGTGACACAGCTGTACACAGAGTCACGCCGGTACGACAGCTCATCGTCTGTATCAAACCTGGAGTCAAAGTCCTCTTCACTGTCTTCAAACTGGACCGAGAGAGAGAAGCCAGTGGTGAGGGAAAAGGCCACAAAGCAAACCACTAAAACACCCAGCATGGATCATCATTGAAAAAATAAAAAAATACAGCTACTCAAGAGGCTGAGGCAGGAGAATCACTCGAAACCAGGAGGCAGTGACTGCAGTGAGCCGAGATCGCGCCACTGCACTCCAGCCTGGGCGACAGAGCGAGACTCCGTCTCAAAAAAAAGAAGAAAAAAGAATGAAGAAAAAATAACTGACAAGCAATACGCCTGATTTACGGTAGCACACCAATAATTCAGAATTAAAAATATCAACTTTTAAGGTCAAATGGTCAGTTGAATTGATACGTGAAAGACAAGATATACTTGAATCCAAAGGCTATCTGCCCTAAAATTAACAATGCTTTTTAAGGCTATAATTTGAATCAAACCATGCAAAAGTTAACCCCTTTTGAATTACTATCTTAAATACATTTTCAAACCTTTGAAAGTCAAGAGAACATTCAATGCATGACCAAAGCGACAAAATAAAAGTAAACTACAGATAAATGCAGAAACTGGAAAGAGTACATTTAAGCCCTGCAGCTTCTTCCTTTATACCCGCTATAAGAAGTAACACCGTGTGGTTTGGATTGTGAAGTTACTGGAAGGAAAGTTTGCCAGTTCATCCCCGGCAAGTCTTGTTCCAGTTTAGGGTGTGTCTTATTTCCTAACGCAGCATGGCAAAGCTAAAAAAGTTCCATTCAAATTGTAAAAAAAGGGAAGGAAGAAATAAAATAAAATAAACAGAAGTTCCATTTAAAAAGACAGTTTCTGACCGGGCACGGTGCCTCACGCCTGTAATCCCAGCACTTTGGGGGTCCGAGGCAGGTGGATCACCTGAGGTCAGGAGTTCAAGATCAGCCTGGCCAACATGGTAAAACCCCATCTCTACTAAAAATACAAACATTAGCTGGGTGTGCTGGCGGGCACCTGTAATCCCAGCTACTCAGGAGACTGAGACAGGAGAATAGCTTGAACCCATGAAGGGGGGATTGCAGTGAGCCGAGATTGTGCCAATGCACTCCAGCCTGGGCAACAGAGCAAGACTCCATCTCAAAAACAACAACAATAACAACACCACAAATAAATAAATAATAGCCAGTTTTCCCAGGTCTTGGGCCCACAGTTCAGCTCTGGGGCTTTGTGCGAAACCTGAAACAGGCACATCACAATTCCACTTACAAATGCAGTTGGCTTATGGAATAAGAAAAAGGTTTAAGATGATCTCTAAGACCACGACTCTGCAATCTTTGCACAGATATCCTATGGATATCTTCATTCAACTTGAGGATGCCACAGGGATGGGTGTGACCGGCCACCCATTTCTTTTTTTATTTTTATTTATTTATTTTTTATTATACTTTAAGTTCTAGGGTACATGTGCACAACGTGCAGGTTTGTTACCTATCTATACATGTGCCATGTTGGTGTGCTGCACCCATTAACTCGTCATTTACATTAGGTATATCTCCTAATGCTATCCCTTCCCCCTACCCTCTCCCCACAATAGGACCCGTTGTGTGATGCTCCCCTTCCTGTGTCCAAGTGATCCCATTGGTCCCGGCCACCCATTTCACTGGAACATGCCAGGTAGGTACTCACTGAGGACTGTGCCCCCTCAGAGCTGAACCGGTAGGCACCCGAGCTGTTGTAGGTCCCCATAGAGCAGCGGTAGTCAGGGGACCACTGGCTGCCGTAGGAGTTGGAGAAGGTCACGCTGCTGCCGGAAGTGATGGCACCATCCTCATAGTCATCCTGGTCGTAGTCGTAGTCGCCATCTGGGGAGGGGAGGTCCCCAGCATTCTGGGGCATGCAGTAGGTGGACTCGCCGCTGGAGGAGTTGTGCAGGCTCCCGGAGTCCTGCACTGACGGGGTGAGCAGCACTGTGCTGTCCGCGCTGGGGCTGGTGGGCACCACTGTGTCATTCATGTAGGGGTCCTCCTCTGAAGAGTCGTCGCTGGTCCGGATGCCACTCGTTCGCTGGTCTGAGTGGCCGTGCTCACTGGGGTTGGGGGAGTCCTTGAAGGCGTCGTCGTCGGCTTCGAAGCCCTCGTCGACCTCCTCCTCTGGGTAGGGCTGGCTGAAGTTGAAGTTGGGCTTCTCCTCGCATGCGCTCTCGGCCAGCTCGCTGGAAAATTCGCTTCCCACAGACAAGGACCGCTCGATATTCCGGACACACTCGTCGATCTCATCGAAATTGAGGGACTCGAGGAACTCCTGGGCCGCCCTGCACGCTTCCTCCTCCAGCCTGCGGAGCTCCTGGTCCCGCCGCTGCTGCAGCTTCTGCAGGGAGGCCTCGGTCAGCGACAGCTCCTGCTGCTCCTTCATGCGCTGCAGGTCCTCGATTTCTTTCTCCAGACGGAGGATCTCTTCCACCTGCTTGTTTTCCTTCTGTTTCTCCAGTTCACGGGTCAGTTCAGCTTCCTTCTGGCTCTTCTGCAAGGCTTCGAGTTCTTGCTGCTTCCTCGTTTCTTCTTCCTGAGCAGAAGTAGAAGGGAGATTTCAGAAGGCTTCTGTACAAAAGTCCAAGCATAGCTCCGGCTTTGCAACCAGGATGAAATGTGGTCATTACGAGTTGGACTGTGTCCCCATAAAGTCTATAGGTTGAAGTCCTAACCCTCAATACTGCAGAATGTGACTGCATTTGGACATACGGCTTTTAAAGAGGTGACTAAGTTAAAATGAGGTCACTAGGGTGGGCCCTAATCCAAGCTGACTGGTGTCCTTTTGGGAACAGGAGACTGGGTCACACAGAGCAAAAAGGCTGCGTGAAGACACACTGGAACGGCCACCGGCAAGCCAAGGGGAGGGGCCTCAGAAGAAATCAAACCTAAGGATACCTTGATCTTGCAGTTCCGGCCTCCAGAGCTGGGAGAAAATCAGTTTCCACTGTTTAATCCACCGGTCTGTGGTCTTTGGTCGTGGTAGGCCTAGCAAACTAACACGCTGGTTATACTGATTTAGAGAAATTATACTCTTGTGATGCACACTAAAACCTCAGCCATTCACTACGCTTTACCCAACTGTAACGGGTCAGAAACTGCATCATAAACACATCCTCTTAAATTGGCCTTCCTATTGTCTTTCTACTTTAATTCGGTTTTGAATCCTAGAGTCCAAGCGTTAGAAGTGGGAAGTAGAAACACGAGAGGCTAAGTCGTCACTGCACTCATTACCTGCTGGGCGCGGAGCTCGGCTTCTCTTCGCTGTCTCTCTCTTTCTCTAAAAATAGTAAAGAAAAAGTGAAAATCAACAACAATAACCCTAGAACCACTTTTCAGAGAGATCTACCTTTTTAAAACAGCTTTGCCAAAGACAGAAAGCTTGAAAGACAGAGCCCCTTCCTCTGGCCATGGACTTATTCTGCGTATGACTAAAAATATTCACAGAACTGGGTCTTTCATGCTGCCAAGGAATTTTATATTCTAGCCACCAAGAGTTACTGTTTCAAATTGTAGGTTCTGGGGCATCTGCTGGGATTTCTGGCTGCACAGACAGATACCGAGCATAGCACTCAAAATGTATCCTTTTGTTTCATCCCAGCAAGAAAGGTACTGTACCTTTCCTCTTCCTCCCGTTTCTTCTTTTCTTCCTCTTCCTGTTTCTTCTTTTCTTCTTGCTCCCTTTTCTCTGCCAGCAATTGTCTGTAAACTCGACGAGCAATCTGACCTCTGAGTTGCTTCTGGAAAACTATGGCTGCCTTTTTCAGGTGCAAAAATCTCCTCCTCAGAAGGAATGCTCTGTAATTCTTCTGTATTATCACCACACAATAAAGGACCTTTCTGTATTGTTTTCTGAAAATGAAAGAAAACAAGGGAATCAGCATTGAAGTAATGAGGCTTTGCGCTATTCAAATGAGCTCACATCAAGGCTGCAAGACAAAAGAGGACCCAGTTTCAGAATGATAGTCTCATTATGGAAACTGGAGAGAACAAGGACGCCCCTTTGGTCAAAACAAAACAGAAGAAAAACAAAGAAATACTAACAAACAAAACTAAAGTAAGAAGCCTATCACTATCTTGGCTAAATAAACACATAACCAACCCCTCATGTTGACTTTAAGTAGTTTTGGCAGAAAGTTGGGTAAATAGGTTCCCAAAGAGATCTGATATATTCTCCTGTTCATATAAAAAAAATCATCACAGCAGGACAGCTTTGTACTCCAGAAAATGTAACATGTAGCATTTCACAGGCACAATGGATGGGACTAAAATGCACATGAAGAGAAGTTGCCTCAGGCCAGGTGCAGTGGCTCACGCCTGTAATCCCAGCACTTTGGGAGGCTGAGGCGGGCGGACAGATCACGAAGGTCAAGAGATTGAGATCATCCTGGTCAACATCGTGAAACCCCATCCCCACTAAAAATACAAAACTTAGCCGGGCGTGGTGGCACACACCTATAGTCCCAGCTACTTGGGAGGCTGAGGCAGGAGAATCACTTGAACGTGGGAGGTGGAGGTTGCAGTGGGCAGCGATCGTGCCATTGTATTCCAGCCTGGAGACAGAGCCAGACTCTGTCTCAAAAAAAACAACAACAACAACAACAACAAAAGAAGTCACCTCATTCCTCAAACAGCTGGAGGATGAGTCTCTATAGCCAAAATAGTAACACCAAGATGAACAGCCAAGCTGCTGTGGCTTCAAGACCTGATGCAGAGGAAGTAGGTAAACAAATTAAATATCAGTAGAAGGCTGGGCACGGTGGCTCACACCTGTAATCCCAGCACGTTGTCAGCCGGGAGGATCCCATGAGCCCAGGAGTTTGAGAGTTTGAGACCCTCCTGGGCAACATGGAGCAACCCATCTCTAAAAAAAAAATTTTTTTTTTTTAATTAGCCAGTCATGGTGGTTTGTGCCTGTAGTCCCAACTACTTGGGAGTCTGAGGTGGGAGAACTGCTTGAGCCCAGGAGGTCAAGGCTACAATGAGCCATGATCATGCCACTGCACTCTAGCCTCAGAGACAGAGTGAGACCCTGTATCAAATAAATAAATAGATCTCAGTAGAGTTCCCTGATGTCACTGTTCTTTCTACCTGAGATGTCAACAAGTGCAGAGCTCCCTTTCCTACTTGCTGCCCAGGTCAGGCTAGCTAGGTTTCGGGAGTGGCTGCTTAGGAGGCCTGACCTGAGGCTCCCCTCAATTAGAAAACCTCAGGCCACTCCACTGCAACACACTGGGAAGGAAGGACCCCCTCATGGAGCTTACTGCCTTCTCCCCTCAGCGTGGGGTTCTTACCGTGCCAAGAAGCCCAAGACATGGGCCCGAATCACCATGGCCGCATGGCTCACTTCCTCCTCCCTCCGTTTCTCCAGTTTCTGTTCCAAGGATTCTCGAAGAAAGACCTGCTCAGGAGGGAGTCACATGTCAGAAGCAAAGAACGTGGCCAGCAGAAGGAAGGCATTTCTGAGTCTGAGATATCTTCTGGGGTTAAGGCTTTTTTCTCTAAGTTTGCTCCACCACATGGCCATGCTTTCTAGAATAATGGTTTTTAAAGATTCCACCTGTCAGGGGCTAAAACACTTGCAAAATCCAATAAAGATATATCACATGGAAAAACAAAAATGCTGCATAAAAATACAAGTCCCTTTTATGGTTATTGTTACTAGATTCAACAGGCATAAAAGGACTACCAAACTGCTATCTAAGCTTCTAAACACTGAACACATCATGGGCCGGGACAAATAGTTCATGGACCAGCATCGGTCACTACATTGAGTCTATGTAATATGATTCAGAGATACAGAAAGCAGAGGAAGGAAAAGAGGGAGGGAGGGAAGCCAGGAAATTTCTAAAACGTTATTTTGCTTTCATGTGGAAATCCTCTCTTTATGCCTGCTATGTGATTACAATCAGAGTATCTTGGCTTCAAAAACTTAAATGCACTCAAAATATTGACGTTAAGAACATAATTCTGAAAACTGAGTTTAAAATGAAAACTGAATTATTTCAGCTACGTCTCAGTTCGGCTATCACAAGCACAGCAGACCCGGGACTAAATAAATTGGAGCTGTTTGCTTGCCTATTTCTGAGAATGGACACTTTCATCCTCTGCTTATCAAACGTGTGTCAGGTAATTGGCACTTTGTATTAGAATTCCTAGTTTTTTAGAAGATATGAAAATATCAGGACCTTCTCTTGATAAAGTAGCTTTTAATTTTGCCATTTCAGATGTAATACATGCATAAGAAATTTTGAATGACTCCCTAAAACAACCAGTATCAAACATTTTCATGTTTTTTTGTTAACAGTCCACACAGATGCATTTTGGTGTCTCCACAATTTTTGACTTTATACTTCCATGAGTCATTCTGGCCTAAACTGGTGCATCATGTTCTCCCAATGGCACATTTTTCCAGGTTCTCTGCTCTGTGTCCTCCATGACATTTGGGCACGAAAGCAAATAAAGAGTCCTAGCACCTTGTGACTCACAGCCGTACCTATTCCTGCTCTGGGTAAAACTCCATCACACATCATTCTCCTAGGAAAGCTCTTCATACAATCCTCTCCTTATAATACGATTAATATATTCTGTTGGCCGGGCGCAGTGGCTGACCCCAGTAATCCCAGCACTTCGGGAGGCCGAGGCAGGTGGTTCACCTGAGGTCAGGAGTTGGAGACCAGCCTGGTCAATACGGGGAAATCCTGCCTTTACTAAAAATACAAAAAATCAGCCAGGCATGGTGGCAGGTCCCTGTAATCCCAACGACTTGGGAGGCTGAGGCAGAAGAATAGCTTGAACCTGGGGGGCGGAGGTTGCAGTGAGCCAAGACTGTGCCGCTGCACTCCAGTCTAAGCAACAGAGTGAGACTCTGTCTCAAAAAAAGCAACATATATACATATATACTCACACACATATACACACACACTCATACATACTCATATATACACATATATACTCATATATACATATACATACTCATGTATATGAGAATATATATATATATATATATATATATCCATCCTCTGTTGGTGCAGAAGCTACAATTGTAAAGTTTGTTGGATGTGATCTTCGTTAAAGATGTTCAGAAATACAGAATTCCCTGTACATATCAAAACCATGTAGCAAAAGCAGTTTTCATCAAGACTGGACTTTAAGGAAGTATTTCAACTTCTCTTTGAGATTTTTGTTTGGTATTACATAACTTACTCTAATGATTTTGCCCTTAGGAGCACTTAAAAGGAAAAGTAATAGCCAAACCTTGGGGAAGGGGGTGGTGGTGACGAAAGATAAAAGTGTGAGTTCTCATGAGCCACACAGCGATGACACGAACAAGTGAAAACCTTTATGAAGGAACAAAGGTCTTCTCCACCATTGGAAATCAAAAGAAATGTCTTGGTTAGAATCAGAATCAGACAAACACTTGCTTTAGTTTTCAGTCCATTAAAAAGACAGCTCTCAAAATAAATATATAAATAGATTTTTTAAAAAGACAGCTTTCTTCCCCTGCCTATTAAATTATTCTTCCGCATCTTTATTTACATTCTCCTTCACCAACCTAAAGGGCAAACAAATGGAGAAAATGCTTTTAGGGACCTGTCAGTTTCATTAAGAACATGAACCCTGAATTTAGACAATGACAGAAGGAAAGTGATAGGTTTGGCTGTGTCCCCACTCAAATCTCATCTTGAATTGTAGCTCCCATAATTCCCAAGGGTCATGGGAGGGACCTGGTGGGAGGTAATTGGATCATGGGGGGTGGGTCTTTCCCATGCTGTCCTCATGATAGTAAGTCTCACGAGATCTGATGGTTTTAAAAAGGGGAGTTGCGCTGCACACGCTCTCTTGCCTGCTGCCATGTAGGATGTGCCTTTACTCTTCCTTCATCTTCGGCCATGATCATGAGGCCTCCCCAGCCATGTGGAACTGTGAGTCCATCAAACCTCTTTTTTTAATAAATTACCCAGTCTCAGTTATGTCTTTATTAGCAGTGTGAGAACAGACTAATACAGAAAGTGTTTATGTGAGCCCTTGTGTCACCTTGCCATGTTCCCAGGACTCAGCCAAGACCAAATTGGCACAACCTACTGACTGGGAATGTGGCATCAAAGCAGGCACCAAAGCAGCTGAGCAAAGGGCAGTGCCCACTCAGGCGCTGCTTGGCTGAACTTGACTCAATAACCAACAGCAACCCTTTCACGTGGCTCTTTTTCACCTTTATCTTCTTAGGTAGCTTAGGATCCTGTGGGTTATTCCAGTACACTGTCTTTATAAAAATACCTCCCGCAGGCTTCACTGACATAGAACTGAAGAAGAAAAGTCTGACACTGAAGTCCAGAGGGTCAGAAAAGTAAAAGTCTTGAGTCTTAAGGAATCCTTGAGGCAGTGGGAAAAACCAAAACCAGGAAGGAGAGGGACCAACTGCCCACCTCAGGCACCGTAAACGCAGCTGTTCAGCAGGGAAATAAACTGCAATCTCCTCCCCACGGGCTGTGCCATGGAGCATCCGACAGGCCGCCTCGATTCCTAGTAATGCTTCCCCAGTCCTCTAGGTAAGAATGCTTGCCTTACAAGAACAAACATGTTTTAGATAAGCCAGCCAGTTCAGACGTGGGGCCATGTCTAATTCGCTGCCTTCGACACTGGCCACACTCGCCTGTTGTGTATGGCAGACATTCCTTTACCAGAAGACCAGAAGTTCATTAGAGGTTTGAGGCTTTAAATACAAAGACCTTCTGACAGCAAGACACCAAAACACCTGCTCTCCAACACGTAAATCAAACACTGGTCAAGATCAAAGCTATCAAGAAGGCATAATTCAAATCCTTTGATGTTTACATTTACTTCCTAACGTATCTATGGAAAAATACACTTCCATCCAACTTCTACTCCCCACTTTTCACCGATTAAAACTGAACTCCTCTTTAAAAACTTCTTCTTGAATACTTCCTTGATCATTTCAATCCATAGGGATCTCTCTCCTGAAGAAGCTGTTTTCTTGCTCCTTTAAAAAGACTGTACTGCATGATTTAATTCATCCACTGTGTGAATATCTTATCTTCCAAAATAGCAAACTGAGGAAAACGCCCATGTCTCTGTGTCCCCTATGCTACACTACGTCCAAAGCCTGCCTTGGGCCTGATTTCCATAATGAAGTGAAGTTGAATTAGTACTTGGAGCCCAGAAGAGATTGTTAATGGCCAGGGTGAGTTTTAATGGTCTCTAATGTCACTCCACTGTAGAAGGCAGTGAGGTGACTCCTTTATAGAGAATGCAATTTTTTTTTTGTTTTTGAGACAAGGTCTCACTCTGTGGCCCAGGCTGCAGTGCAGTGGCATGATCAGGGCTCACTGCAGTCTTGACCTCCTGGGTTCTAGCAATCTTTGCACCCTAGCCACGCGAGTAGCTGGGACTACAGGCACATGCCACCACGCCTGGCTAATTTTTCTGAATTTTAGTAGAGAAAAGGTCTCGCTATGTTTTCCAGGCTGGTCTCAAGACTCCTGGGCTCAAGCGATCCTTCTGCCTCAGCCTCCCAAAGTGCTGGAGTTACAAGCGTGAGCCACTGTGCCTGGCCTGCAATTTCTTTTGATTAAACAAAATCAGAGCAGATTATATTACACTGCCAAGAGATCCACCTGAGCCATTTTCTTCAGAAAGTTTTCCTAAGTAAATAAATGTATGACATCCTGTGTCATCTCTTACAGTTTTTCAGCACTTCTAGACACTGAGTAAGCTCAGCACTGTGTAAAATGAACAATCGGCTCTACGTGCTCTACTGGGTGATCGCACAGAAGCCAACAGCAAGACGGCAGGACAGCACATGAAGTCTACATCAGGGCTAAGAAGAGGATGACCTGGGACAACAGAGGAGGGGGCTTACCCCAGCTGTAGGGTACACTGAGGAATGTCCAAAAAGGAGTCCTTTCAAAGTCTACATCCAAGCTAAGACCTAAAGATAAGTTGGCTACAGAAGGCGTGGAGAGTAAGATTCCAGGCAGACAGACCTATCACCTGAGGGGGGCACACCCTCCCAGTGGGTGACACCCCTCTTTAATCTTCCTGAGTGAGGGTGCAATCTGGGACTTGCTTCTAGCCACAGACTGCAGCAAAGGTGATGGGATGTCACTTCCGTGAGAACATTACATCATACAACACTCCGTCCTAAGCTGGAGCATGGGGCTATCCTGCTGGCCTGAAAGAAGTGAGCTGCCATGTCGTGAGGGGGCCATGTGGCAAGGAATTTTGGGGGCTTCTAGGAGCTGCGAGTGGTTCCCAGTCAATAACTAGAAAGAAAACAGGGACTTCAGTCCTACAAAAACACAGGAAAATGAATTTTGCCAATGACCAAGTGAGCCTGGAAGACGCCCTGAGGTCCAGAAAGGAACAAAGCCACAACATACAGGGACTGCAGGCCTGGGGGACCCTGATCAGACGACCCAGCTCAGACCCTTAGATACTATGAGATGATCAATGTGTGTTGTTAAAGCCACGAAGTTTGCAGTAATGTATTGCAGAGCAATAGCTAGCTCATGTGATTATCTCTGCATGCCATCTCTACCCTATTTTGTGTTTATATCTTAAATCCCCCACCAGTAAAACATTCCCCTAGAGCAGGGAGGTAGGTCCATCATGACTTTTCCTTGCTGAATGGCCAGGAGGTGATGCCTAAGTACTTGTCATCAATCTCACATTGGTCAAACCGCAAGACATACGTCTCTCTCTCCCCGCTTTCTCCCTCTTTCCTTTCCTCTTTTTATAAAGCAAAGAAACTCCTAAATTAAAAATAGCATACTACGAGTGGAAGCTTTAAAATATTTCTGACATTGTACTGCTGTGTGTAAGGGCAGAAGGATTGGGAATGAGGATTCGTTCTTCGAGGACACACGTGTCCTCAGCTGCCTGCATTTCTGTGTCAAGTCACATTGCTGTCTCTCCCACGTGACAAGTCACTGGAGGTGGGTGGGGAATGAGAGTGGAAGCCCAACGAGGTTCTTGGCAGTTCCCTGATCCAGAAAGAAGAAGTCATACAACAAATTTTATGACTAATTTTTTATGTTCAGGCCAGACCGCCCACTACTCTGCTCCTATCTGGAAAAGGGGATTAAGGAGCCTCTGCCCCAACAGCATCTTCAAAAGCAGATTTTCCTTTTCGCTTTCTGGACTGAGTTTTTGACAACTGAAGGGATTTCAGACGGGTTACTGATTTTTTGCTCCGTCACTGCTCTGGTTGCAGGGATAAAAGCCAATATTTGAATTACAGAAAGTTAGAAGGGTCTGGGGTATCGTTTCTTAGACACTGGGGGCTGCCTCATACTTCCAAAGCACTGCTACTTGTCTGCCAACATTTGTTGACTGCCTGAACAAATAGACACACACACCAACAATTAGGATGAGACGTTTCAATGCGTTCTCTAATGAAACAGAATCCCTGACAAGTCAAGGACTTCAAATAAAATAGTAACTGTTCGGGAGACAAAATGTTACGGTAGGCATGACAACAGGAGTATCCTCCTAATGTGAAAGAACAATTGTGTAGCAGTGTCACAGAACCCTAAACCCCATGAGCATCGCCCCGAGATCTGTCGGGGATTCGGTGGGAGTTGCTCTTTTCCCGCATCGTACCTTCGTCTTCCCCAGCTGCCACTCGCTGTTGGAGGCATCGTAGAGCTGCAGCAGGCTCGTGCACTTCCCTCGGACGTCCTCAGGCAGAGCCAGATTCCTCATCAGCACTTTATACCTGCAACGGAAAGACACACAGGGTCACCACCTTCTGCGATGGTTCCCTGTTTTCTCCAATCCCTTTGAAAAGAAAGAGAATCCAATTCAGCTCCCTCTTGCCTTTTGTAAAAGTCCTGAAAGGGTCTTCGGACCGCATACCCAGCTTTGCGGATTCTCACAGTCTCCAGCATCCCTGAGTACCGCAGCTGGTTCAGCACAACTGCCTGGTCAAACTGGTCTGGCATCTAAACCATGCAAAAAAAGATGGGATACCATTAGAAAAAATGGAATTAGATAAGGCAGACTTAATAAAGCTACCTCCATCATTGGTTTACCCCTGCTTCAAAACACATATAAGAGTCTTGAACCTACACAGAAATACAGACTAGCACAGGAACCCCAGTGGAACCAACACCTCGCTTTAACAACCATCAACCTCTGCCAATCCTGCCCCATCCACAAGCTACTTCCTCCCTCCCCTTATGTTTAAGAAAATCCCGGCCGGACACGGTGGCTCATGCCTGTAATCCCAGCACTTTGGGAGGCCGAGGCGGGCAGATCATGAGGTCAGGAGTTCGAGACCAGCCTGGCCAGTATGGTGAAACCCTGTCTCTACTAAAAATACAAAAATTAGCCAGGCGTGGTGGCGCACGCCCGTAGTCCCAGCTACCGGGAGGCTGAGGCAGAAGAATCACTTGAACCCAGGAGGCAGAGGTTGCAGTGAGCTGAGATGGTGCCACTGCACTACAGCCTGGCGACAGAGTTGTCTCAAAAAAAAGAAAAAAAGAAAAAAAAAAAAGAAAAGAAAATCCCAAGCTTCACATCATCTCATTTGCAAAGATTCTACTATATGTCATGTGTTAATATAACACTATTATCGTATCTTTAAAGATATCAGTAATTCCTTTATATTAATATCCATGTTCACATTTCTGGCTGTATCACAAATATCATAAAGGTACCACCACTTTAAAATCTATTTCTTCCCCAAAGAATCTAAAGTGTTATACAAATGTCACTTTATTTTACTTTTTAAATTTGAATTCCTAGGCATTTTTTACCTAAGAACACAGTGACTCAGTGAGGGGCGGATACCCACACTGCGGCAGGTGGGGTGGGGGTGGGGGTAGGGGTGGAGAAGGGGAGACGACCATGCTAGCCAGTGGAGAAGACACAGGAGTGAAAAAAGAGTTTGCCTTTGCTCAAATTCTAGTCGAATACTTATTCACTGAGATCTCCATACTCTGATCACTAAATGAGTAAGCCCGAGAACATACAAATTAAAGACAGAGGAAATCAGACCAAGACTTAATGTTGTGAAATGTGTTCTTTTATTTGCTCAGCTGCCAAACAAACTGGCACTGGGGCCAGGACAATAGGTTTTCAGGGGAAAGCAAAAAAGTGGGCCATTTAGGAACTCTGGGGACAGTGGTTTGGTTTTTTAGTCTACCCACCCGCGTTCCCTTTAATTAAGCTGCATGTTGTTATCCCACATAACTGTGAATACAATGACAAAAAAATAGTGCTATAGGACCTAACTGGTAAAAAATACAAGAATGCAAAGTGGCTTAACAAGAATGCAAAGTGGCTTAATTTGTGACCTTTAACAATGCAGTCATTAACACAATTAGGCATAAAGCCATGTTATTCTGCAAGCTTTCAAAATTGGCAAAAAAAAAATAAATGTAAAGAATGCTTTGCAACTGTCCCTCACAGCTTTTGATGGAATAGCTGCCATCAGCCCTAGTGGGCTGACTTCTCTCACATTTAATTTCTTCTACAAACACTGTGGTCAAATTGTCTTTACTTAGCAGTATTCCAACCAAGTGCAGCCAGCAAATTAGGGCAAACGTCCAAAGAACTGTGGTTCTCTGTTTTTAGTCTTGATTAAATTATCCATAGAAAAGTAAGAAAAGCATAAAAATATGAAAACAAAATTACCGTTGGTGACTCTTACGCCATCTCTCTGGATTTAAAAATGCGGGCTCGGGGGTGGCTGACTGTTCTGAAGGCATTTGGTTACAACGTTTCTGTGAGATTTATTTGGGAATATAATCTAACCAGCACCAATCTACAAAGACTAGTACAGGGCAAATATAAAAGGAACATCGAATCAAGTATCAGACTTACTCAACTTTGTTAAATTTATACTACCAGAGAAGCCTTCTAAATTTAATATTTAATCACTTGAGGCTCAAAAGACTTTCATCCAAAATATCTCTATCTCAGGCTTTCACTGTTCCCGACCCCCTCTTTTCTCCCAGTCTCTACTGAACAAAGTCCGTACAATTCCCCAGTCCGGCACTCGAGTTATTAAAACTGAAGATATTACACCAAAAGGGCCTCCCCATCCAAAAAGTTCACCCACACTCACCATCTTCCTGCCTCTCCGAGGGGCATTGCACCTTCAGTCTGGCTCTTGGGCCAAAATTCGTATGGAAAACAACGGCCACACTGACCTTTTCCCCACAGCTAAAGACACGGAACAATAATGAACACCATTCCTGCGCTTTAAAAAGTGCCCAGTCGCCATGACAACCCCTTCCATTCTCGGGCTAATTAGTGTGGTGTGGTTGTAGGATTTGACACAGCCCGGGGAGGGGAGGGAGGGAGCCAGGAGCTGTTGCGAGTTCCAGGCTCCCATTGAGAGTGACTCTGCCCCTTCCCAGTAACTTAACCAGGGGAGGGGCATCTATAGGCTGATGGTCGCCCTAGGCAACCCACCCTGCGATCACGAGGCGGGGTAGACCTGGATTTCCACTGGTGGTTCTCTTTTCAGCTGCAATTTCCTTTTCTGGTGAATTCAATGTTCGAAGATCACACAGCTGGAGGCTGGACAAGGCACAACTTAAAGGCATTTCGCCTTTCAAAACTTCGCTATCACGCTGTCTCCACTGGTAACTAGTTTTCCAGAACCGGAGCTGACTCCCACAAAGGCTGCCCTGCAGTGTACCAACAGGGAAGTCTTGATGGCAACAAATAGGTTGGAGTTTGGAAGAAACAGCCTCTAACCCAGGGCAATTACAGTCACCTGATCCGTTTACTGAATATTTACTGAACACCTACTATGTGCAAGGTTTTGTAATTCATGATCGGGGAAGATTTTTTTTAAAAAAGGTGGAAGCCGTGTTTTGTTTCCAAGGACCCTGCAATTTAGGAGGGTGGACAGGTACATCAGTACTTACGTAGCGGAAAGCCTAATATCAAACTATAAAGATTAAAATTAAGTTCCTTGAGAATATAGGAGAGAGAAAAATACTGAGGGGGCATGGGAAGTGCACAGATTTGAACTAGAGCTTGGAATCTTAAAATGCTGGAGGGAAGGGGCATTCTCCGCAGAAAAAAAAAAAAAACCAGGAAGAAAAGCCAAGAGGAACCTGGCAGGTTCAGTCAACAGGATGGGATGGAACAGAGGGAGGCAGGAAGGACCTGGGTGGAAGATGGATGCATGGTTCTTGTATTCAAGATAAGGAGGAGTCACAAGGAGTCACTGGAGGCTCGCTGTAGAGACAAACAGGGTCAGACCTGTGCTGTGTAAGGATCCCCTTGGTGGCAACAACAACACTAGGAGCAAGACTATCCCCAAACGGGCGGTGGCGGGTATATTCTGATACCACGCACGTTGTAAAAAGGTCATGCAGCCATTAAAAAAATAAGACCGGCCGGCCGCGGTGGCTCACACCTGTCATCCCAGCACTTTGGGAGGCCGAGACGGGTGGATCACAAGGTCAGGAGATTGAGACCATCCTGGCTAACATGGTGAAACCCCATCCCTACTAAAAATACAAAAAAATTAGCCAGGTGTGGTGGCGGGCGCCTGTAGTCCCAGCTACTCAGGAGGCTGAGGCAAGAGAATGGGGTGAACCCGGGAGAAGGAGCTTGCAGTGAGCCGAGATGGCACCACTGCACTCCAGCCTGGGTGA